>NW_028186856.1:1422425-1572189 GCF_003343005.1 Rhea americana | reverse complement strand
CGGCGAGGAGGGTCCCCGCGCGGGCGGCGCTGACGTCGCCAAGGGGCCGCTCCGAGGCGGCGGCGGCGCGGGGCGCACAAGATGGCGGCAGCGGCGGGTGACGGGTGCGGGCGGCGGCGGCTCTGCCGCCCCCCTCGGCCACCCGCGGGGCGAAGAGCCGGCGCGGCGGCTCCCCCGTCCCCGGGGAGCGGCCCCATGGGCGCCTGCTCAGTGCCGGTTGTTCCCCGCGGGAGCTGGGCGGGGGGGGGTAGTGTCGCCCCTGGGCTGAAAAATGGGGTTTCTAGCGGCAGCTGGTGCGGTGACTGGCTCGGGCCGCCTTTATCCCGCAGCGGCTGGGCCGGCGGAATAGTCCAGCAGGCGTTTTCTAAGTTAGCAGAGCTGTCAGGTGTATATGCAGGCTAAGCAAGAGTTACCGCGTGCGTAGCAGCAAGAAAAACCCGGACTGTTCCCCTTGAATCCTCAACTGTAGTGAGCGGGCAGTTAGTCGCAGTAACTACCGCGGGGTTTCGGCTTTAGGGCAGTGTCGGTGTCTGATGTACTGGCGCAAACGCCTGATGATCGCAGAGCCTTAGCTAGGAGGTCTCCAGCTGCGCTGCTGGCGGGCAGTGCGCTGTACATACACTCCTTTGCTGGCAAAAAATAAATAAAATAAAGAGGTGTATAGATTTAAAAAAAATAAAAGGAGGTTGGGGGATGCTTGTCACAGGACTATGCTGATGGAAACCAGAAAATGTTTGCAGAATTACTTATTAAAGTGCGGCTTTGTTCTCTTAAGCCTTAACTGCTGTTGCTTACGGGACTGTGGTGCTGCGCGAAGCTCTGTGCATCAGTGTTCTGCTTGGTTGGCTTCATTTATAAAAGATTGGCGTCTGCCGAAACGGTGCGTCTCACTTCAAGTTAACACACCGCWCACCTAAAACTTTTAAGACACGGGTGAAAATAACCCGTGACTCTCTTCTCTTTCAAATACTAAACAGGTGCTGAACCTGAGGAATATCAGTTGGCCTCTGATTTAGAAGCTGTTACGTTAAAAGCGTAGTCTTTAGTAGCTGACTTTTAGTAAAATCAGGTACTGAATTTCCCATCTAATGCTTGAGATGGTGTTTGATCATGCAATTAATTACAGAAATAATCGCTAATAGGAAAAAAAGCTTTCCTTTTTGTTTATATTTGAGTTATGATTTTTAAATTTTACATATGCAAGGATAAAACTTAAGATTTCTAGTGCACACTTACAGATGGAACAAGAGCTGCCATTTTCTTGGCTTCTTAGGTTTTTTGGTTTTAACACAGATAAAACGTTATCCTAAAATGCACAATTTGTTAGCTGTTCTTGCAGTAAAACTGGTTAAAGRCATAAGCATGCCAGTAATCTTGAAATATGCTTCAGTGGAAACAAGAAGTCAAGTTTTGAATATATTTTTTTTTCTTGCAAGTGAAACTGACACAAGAGAAGACTTTTATACATCTCTTATTTTCCCATACAACTTAACGCTTCCAATAGTACTGTTTTGTATGTTAATACTTGTTTACTATTTTGCTGCCTACTTCTGCTCAGATCTGTTCTCACTGCCTGGGGCAGGGGGAAGGACCTTGAGCTCTGAAGTGCTGGTCGACTCATTCTCAGTTTCTTTGTGTGTGTGCACACAAAGAACTGAACTTCAGGACACAAGACTGCACAAATTAGTGTTGAATAGCTTTCTTTAGGGAATTTCAACTTTGTAGCATTTGCTTGTACTATTTTACTCCAGGTGTACYTTTCTAGCAGGAATAGGAATAAGTGCCAGTATCTTCTATGATTCTTCTACTGTTATCTGTCATATCACTCCAGGTTACATTTTTTTTCCCCTAGCAGTTCTACCAGTATTTTGCCAATTCTTGGTTCTAAGGCAAGTGCTTTAGATGTTGTGACTYGATTTAGTCTCAGGACTTCAGTGCTCCACATCTCAAAACATTTGTGCTATCAGTGTGCTGTGTGACACTCGGCTCAAGTCTCAGTTTTCTCCTGTTAACTTTTTCATAGTCTTTTTAGCTATTCATTTCTCTTTGACTAAAATGCACGTTTTGATTTCTTCATGTTTTTTTCAAAGAAACTAACTTCTACCATGCCAGTTTGTTTGCTTCCCCCTCTGCCCCCCTTTCTCCATGCCCACATCRATGTATGTGGGAAAATGTCATGCTGACTTGGTTGCTGGTGGAGGGAGAGGCATGAGGTTTTATTTTTTCAAGGTGCTGATCTTGCAATTTCATGAAATCATGTTACTTTTGCATGAAAAGCTTGATGAAGCAGCCCTGCTTTGCACAATGGTCATTCTGAAATCAGTGGACTACTTTTGTTCTCAGTACAGCAGTACTGTGAGTCAGAGCAGTTGGACAGGTCAATCCTATATGTTTATGCTATTTTTAAAAATCACTATGTAAACACTGTGTCTTATCTTAAGGCCCTCTTATTTTTTTTTTCCATTTGAAAAATATTATCAAGAGCAAGATAGTTCATAGGAACGTACAGATCACCTGCATCTTTTGAAGGAAAGCAGACATTTAAACATTTAAGTTTTTTTTTTTTTTTTACATCTGAAAGAATAAAGCTGTTTATTTTTTATATCCGCTTGCCTTCTGAGAAGATAGGTGTCCTTAGGCTTTTGGCAGACCATTCTATCAGGAAGTTCAGATCTTAAGATCTGACAAAGATTTACCCACTAAAGTCCAGCAATTTCAACTTCCAATTTTCCTTCCCAGTATATCTGGCTATACAGATGTCCTAGAAGTGCATCAGTAACAAAGAGGTCTTCATATTACTAAAGCTTTTAGGTGCAACTGTCAGGCCACTGAACAGCATGATGTTCAACAGAGATGGAGGAAGCACTGTAAAAGAACTATGTTTTACACTTAACTTCTTAAGTGAGTAAGAGTGGTTACTGCTGTTCGGTGACTGTAACAAGTTACTGCTGTTCAGTGGTTGTTAGTGTGTTGTACCTAGGAAAAGAGAAAGTCTGTTTTGGTTAGCCCAAAAGCAAAGATAAGTTAAATCTACAGTATTTAATTCTTGCAAACTTATTATGTAATTAATTCTTAAAGAATCTCATTAGCAGACTATCAATACACTGCTTTTTAGAAGGAATGGATGTTTGCAGTGCTGGCAAGCTGAAAAAGTGCAGCAGGACTTATTTCCATGATCTGGTGACCGTAGCATCTTGACCTCCCACAAGACCCTATGGCTAATATTTGATCTGGGAATTATTGAATGGATACCCAGAAATTATGGTGCCTAAAATTGTTTGTTGTACTTACTGTGGACTGGAGACAACTGAATAAGAATGATAAACATGGGCATATAAAACTGTATACGCTTTAATTTCACTACAGCTGGCTCAACCTTTTCTATATYATAGAGTAAGAACTATACAACATGGAATAATGCTAGATGCTAATTACCTGCTACTACATACTTAGAGAACTGTTACAGTTCTTATACTTGCAACTGTATTGTAACACTTTAAAAAGCATTAGCTGCGTGACAAAGTCACTTTGTTAAATCCTATAATGCAGGTTTTACCTAAGTACTATACCAAAAGTGAAACTAGTTTCCTAGCCAGATGCAACTCCTTAGCTGTTTTCCTCCTTTAGTGTTAGGTCATCTGATGTTACGACTCCTTGAGTGGTAACTGGCACAATGTCACAACCTAGTTAACAAAGTTAGAGATTTTTTTGGTCTATTTTGTATTTCAGGACTGATAAAATGGAGGAATAGTAGCATATTCAGTGATAATAGCTGGAATTATAGCCTTTTAGCTTCCATCTAGAGCTGTCTAAATCACTTAATGTTTCCATGGAATGATTTACACATCTGTAAAATCTGTTATCCTGAACCTTGCATGGATGTTGTAAAGCCTAGGCCAGGTCCACAATATCTGTTCATTTGTAATGGCAACACTTACCTTGCTTGGCATAACCTTTATATTTGAGAAGCACTTGGTACTTCTCAGGTGAGTAACTATTTCATCTGGCAGTAAATGTGCTGAGTGATGSTGGTGGTGTGTGCTACTTAGCCCTCCTAGTAAGTGACATCATGGGCAGAAACTCTCCAGATCAAATATAATCACTTCCTGACATATTTTATCTATATAACATCTCTCAGCTAGATTGGAAAGTCTAAAGATGGCAAAAACATAATGAAATAACGAATCATTGTTGTCTTAATTCTGTCAGTCAGAGCCTACTTATTTTAGGTAAATGCCCTTTCTGGGAGAAAGCAAATGTAGCAGCTTTGGATAAATAAATCCTACCACATAGACTTATAAGAGGATGTAGACCAGTGTTAGCCRATTTATTGAATGATTTTTTTTAAAGCCATAGATTAGAAAAATCTTTTCAAAATAGTACTTTTTATAAAGGTTGCATCAGTTTAGGTGTATCCCTTGTGGTATTTCTGTCTTATGAGGAACTTGAGTCCTGCTTTTCCAGGCTACCTTCGCTTTTCAGAGGTATTAAACAAGTTAAAATGTACTTATGGAAGATATGTTATTGTWGAAAGCTTTGGTATAATGGGCTTGCCACAGTGCAAAGGTGCAGTGATTTAATTAAAGGTGTGGTTTAATTAATGGTTTAAGTTGTATAAAGCCTCATTTATCCAAACTGGTGGGAGTGTGCAAACAAATCGAAGTGAAACAGTTTTGTTTGCATCTCTATGCTGAGGAGTAGAATTAATAGGAACCTTTAAACTCCTATCTAGAGTCTAGATAAAACTAGACTCCTATCTAGAGTCTAGTTTCTATCTAGAGTCTAGAACAATGTGTTTTAACTAATTCAGTGTTCTTTGGAAAAAACAGGCTTAGTCTAAAGACGCTGGTGTGCTTCAGTCCTGAGCCAGAAGGTACTGGAGTATGGTACTAGGAGTATGAACAGTTGTATGCAGGTCATTTAGTTCCAGAGTGTCCCAGTCAAACCACTGATAATAACGTTGATTGTGACTCCAGATAACTGGGTGCCTTTCTGTGTTCTTAATGGTGGGAATTAGTTGGATGGAGATTAATCTTGACTTGAGGTGTGAGTTTGTTATATGTTATACCCACACTTAAAGCGATGCAGTCGGGTATTTATGAACTGTAGCTTAAAGCTTTTTTTTTTTTTTTTTTTTTTTTTAGTTGCAGATTGAAATATCATGGACAGAAAATAGTGATTTTTCACTAGTTTCTCTGGCATTTCAATTTTAACATGGATAAGTGTAAGCACATAGGGCGTCTGCGGCTGGCCCAAGATCATTCCATTCTGAATCCTCAGAAATGGCATTGCGTGGACTGCAATACTACTGAATCTGTGTGGGCATGCCTCAGCTGCTCGCACGTGGCATGTGGAAGATATATTGAAGAGCATGCACTAAAGCACTTTCAGGAGAAGGGTCACCCAGTGGCATTGGAAGTAAATGAGTTGTATGTTTTCTGTTATCTCTGTGATGATTATGTTCTTAATGATAACGCAACTGGTGACTTAAAACTGTTGCGAAGCACATTAAGTGCAATCAAGAGTCAAAACTATGAGTGCACGACTCGTAGTGGGAGGACTTTGCGTTCTATGGGTACAAGCGATGACTCTTATCTTTCACATGACGGTGCCCAAGCCTTGCTCCGGAAAGAGGACCGCATGTTCACAGCACTCTGGCACAGAAGGCATGCGTTCATGGGCAAAATATTCAGATCGTGGCTCGGGTTGACACCTAGTGGAAAGAAGATTTTAGAAGAAGAAAAGCGTTGGGAAGAAGCAGAGAAAAAAAGAGACAAAGCTAGAAAGAGAAGGCAGGAGCGAAAGCGGCAGTTAAAAGCAGAGATGGAAAAGATGCCTCCGAGAAAAAGCTGTCGCTTGCAAAATCAAAGCAGAATGTTCTCAAAAACAGCACCCTGCATGCCGAAAACATCACAGGATGAGGAATCTGTGGCAGAGTTGAAAGAAATGTATACCTCAAATGATGTAAGATTGAAAAAAATAAGTGACTCTCCACTTAAACGAAGGCCCACAGTAACTCCTGGTGTAACAGGACTAAGAAACCTGGGAAATACATGCTATATGAATTCTATCCTGCAGGTATTAAGTCACTTGCATATTTTTCGTGAATGCTTTTTAAAGCTGGATCTTAGCCAAACTCAGGAACTACTGGCAACAGCAGCCAATGGTAAAACAAGATCTTCATCTAAACACCCTTCAGTTAGTGCCTCAGCATTACATGTGAATGACAACCATGAAAAAGTAAAGGGATCGTCATCTTCTGTGAGACGACCTAGTTTATCTTCTGGATTAAGTGGAGGAGCATCGAAAAGTAGAAATATGGAACTWATTCAGCCCAGAGAGCCAAGTTCAAAGCATATTTCTCTTTGCCATGAGCTTCATACCCTTTTCCAAGTTATGTGGTCTGGCAAGTGGGCGCTGGTATCTCCTTTTGCCATGCTCCACTCTGTATGGAGACTAATTCCAGCCTTCAGGGGATATGCCCAACAGGATGCTCAGGAATTCCTCTGTGAACTTTTAGATAAAGTACAGAAGGAACTAGAGACCACAGGGACCAGATATCCAGCTCTCATCCCTGCTTCGCAAAGGAAACTTATAAAACAGGTTTTGAATGTGGTTAACACCATTTTTCATGGACAGCTCCTAAGCCAGGTATGTGGTTTTTGTTTTGTTTTCAACTGTTTAGTGATTTGTAGCTACCAACTGACATTGGTCAATGATAGACGTACTTCAAAGATTAGTAAGCGTGGTGGATATACTGTAGACAGCTAAAATAGAAATATCACCTGGGTACTCCTAAAACTTTCAGTAGAAGAGGCACTTGGTAAATATAACAGTTATAAGTATGATATTGTAAGCCACACTCTTGTAATACATTATTGAGAGCAAAGGACCTGCAAGAGAATGTAGCTTTGCCTAACGCGTCTGCTTAAACGAGATACAAGCGCTCAAGGAATACAGGACTGCTGAGAACCGCATGACCTTACTGTTAGGCATCAACTGTCATGGAGTAATGAATTTACAGTTTAAGCACCTAGTTGGCTATCATGATGCTAGATAAAAGAAGGTGTTAAAGATGTTAATCTGGWCTACGTGGAAATTATGTAATACTTGCTAAGCAGGAAAACATTTGCATTATTTCAGTAAGTACTTTGAACATGAGCTGACATTCCTGCTTACAAATGCTGTAACAGGGATACTGACCCTTCCCACTACATGGAGATATGGAAGGCTCTGTCAACACAGAAACCAAATTTGTGGGGTGGAGGCAATGGTTGTTTTCCTCTTCTCTGCCTGACTACTACCTTTTTTTTTTTTCTTGACTTCCTGTTAAGTACTTCAAAGTATCCACTTAACTGTTAGGCATATCCCAACTGTGTATGTGTACAAAGATTTGAGAACTGAACTGACAGAAAAGCTGGTTTCTGTTAAACTCATCAAAAAAACCAACTAAATTGCAACAACAAGAATAGAGGTTGACGAAGTCTCAGAAGTGGTCTTTAGTGTATATGTGCATATGTTACTGAGATAGTGCAGAAACATTAAAAGATATTCTGTGTAAATGAGCAGCGATTTTAGACAAAACAAAAAAGTAGATGTTGGCATTATTCTCTCGGTTGATGGTTTAGTGTTTTAGTATGGGAAGCTAGAAATCAAAGTGCTCTATAACTGAGATAGGTTTGCTATCTGCTGTTACATCTATACACTTYGTAATAAGATAACAGAGCTTTTAAAATTATGGTTGCATTTCAACATATGTTAAATTCTAGGTCTTAKTTAACTACAGGAAACTGCTATAATCTACTGATAAAAATGGATCATCCTTCTCCACCTTCTATTTGGCGCAGTATAAGCGCACTTCTGTTGGCATACCTACTTTTCTCAAAGTAGCCAACATATCTTGTATCAGAGTTGCACCAATATATGCGTCTAGTGTAGTTATTATGTCATTTTATTTTATTTTATATTATGTCAGCTTWCTATTTGAAAATCACATTCCTTTCCAAAATAGTAACATTGACAGTAAAACCAGGTAGTTGCTGAAGAATTCTAAATGACAAGGCTTTGGTTGCATTGCCTTCTTACAGGAGTCATTTGCTGGAAGGATTACCAGGGCTCTGAARATGATAATCAAAATTTAAATAATACCACTACTTTTAGACATTTCTCCTTGTTGTGTGAAGGGCCTTGTGGCTAGAAATCCTCCCATCTTCCTGAAAGTGAGAGAGGAATAAGTGAGAAATCACTCAAGTGTCACTGAGTGAGCCTGAAAGGARATTAAACAGGTTTGAGCTATCTTGTGACTTTTGCAACTGCAATATGTAGCTCTTTTACTGCAGCTGATCAATGCCCATRTGCAAGATACAGCCTTGGTAAACTTCAGAATGCCAAGAGAGAGGGAGACCAAAAAACAAGTGTATTGAGACTGCTGATCTGAAGTAATTTATCACCAACTCATTAGGCAATTTCACAGGCAATGTCCATAAATTCACCTCCCAGTGTATCTTCTGTCCTATTTTCCAGTTTTGTTTTTCTCTAGCTCTTTTGAACATGATATGCAGCATAARGTAACCCTTGAAGATCTATACTTTTCTTGCATGTACAAACACCAGGGTCTGAATCATTAAGGTACCTGAACAAGTTTTATCAAGGAAGAATGAGCCTTACAAACTGTTAGGCAATTATTTTTCCTCCTCTCAGTAAGATTCATCCATCCATGTTTAGCCAGRACTGGCACCAACAGCCATCATAAAGGTTTTTGTTTAAGTGTGTGTGGCAAGAAAACATCCTTGCAGGGATGGAAAGATATGAACAACTTCTTGCTCAGCTATCACATCTTTCATAATACAAATGCTTAAAATCAGAGACTGTATGCTTGTGTTTATRTGCTTAACTTTTATCTATTTACATGCTCTAACAGTGCTACAGTTTCTCACTTTTAAGATAGTCGAAACCATGGGCTGTTGTGTTTATTGAAACTAGGATGGGATTTTGATCCAGAATATTTTGTAAAATTCACCTTAATTCAGTGAATAGGGGGGAATTGAGAAACTAGGTTTTCTGCAGCAACTGTTTTCRATTTTAGGATTAAAAAGTTAATACACTTAGTATACATTTGTTTGCACTGAAAGTATTAGTTAAAGATATTTGATGCTGTGAGATACTCAAGTGTAGTAAAGGCAATCTACTTGACCTTTAAACCTTAGGAATACTATGCCCTAGTCTTAATASAAGGCATATGAACTGTATGTTTACTTAGGTTTCACATTACTTTCACATGTGCAATAAAACATTCTGCCTCTTCTCCTAGCTGTTTTATTTTAACTTAAAGGGAAGTAATAATCCTGAGCTTGCCGTCAGTCTGTTGCCATAGAAGTGGCTGCCTGATTCAACACCATACCTGGCTGCAGAATCAAGAAAGAGGAGAAAATAGGACATGTGAGAATCTTGTTCAGACTGCTTTTTTGATAATTAGGAAAAGCTTTGGGTGATGTCAAAAGAATTAGGTGAATTGGTTGGGGTTTTTTTATGAGGTACTTCCTGATGTTTTCTTCACTTGAAATATCTTTTACTGTTTTATTGAATGCTAAGCTACATAATGAGTAACTCTGAGAATGGTGTGGGCATAGACAGTTGGATTGCCACTTGAAATTTTAATTCCAACATCCTTTCTAGGATTAGAGGTTTTTTCTCTCCAGTACAGATTGTGAAACTTAAATACCCAATGCATCTAAAGAGAGTAGAGATAGGATATATAGCTACAAAACCCTCACCCTCTATTCTTTCCTTTTCTGCATGCTAGTCTTCCTCCAGTGGTTGCCTGCAGCAAGATGTGGTRTAGTGCTTCTAGGGCAAACGAGTCTTTATATAGAAAACTGCTCTCAGGTGCAGATGCACTGGAGAAGTTGGTTCTTCCTTCACAATCCCACTTGGGACTGCAAGAAGATCCCAATATATCTATTAAAATGCCAGTTGTTTACAATCCCTCAGTGTTTGTACTCTAGTGGAAGAAAGGATACCTGCTCTCTCCARTCCTGGAGCCCTTCAGTGGGAAAGAAGAGTATTACACTATGAAGTTATTTGCCAGTGGTAAAGTGACCTATAGTGATCCACAGATATTTGAAGTAAACTTCAAGAACTGAAACAGGTTAGCCACAGTCTTTATTTAAAAAGTCTTTTGGCTTGTGATTTTAAAATGACTCTAGCTAAATAGCAGTGTGGAACAGTTTTTAAAGTTAAATATTAAAAAAATACTAACTGAAATATATTTTTAGTTTTGTCCATATTAAACAAGGAAGTAGGTAGGTATATTTTAGACATCTTGAAAACTGAARTAACAGACTTTAGCTTTCAAAGCTAAGGTGTATTTTCAGCACTGCATTGGAAAACTTYTGCCCCATGTGTCCAGAATTCTTCCTAGCAGAAACCCATGTGTGTACTTAAACCAATTTTTAATTTTTTGCCAGGATATCTTATATTAAGGGCAATTTAATTTCCTCTTGAAAAGGAAGTCTAGCACATACTTCCCAAATGGATTGCACACTGTAACTATCTTCCAGTTCATCTCATATAACATGGAGCTTCTGGAACTTAATAGTAGTTTAAGGAAAATTGATACTATATGCACCTTATCTCTTGTCCTTTTGCCCATCAAATACTGTGTGGTAAAACCTGAAAAACCTCAATTTTTAAAATAAACCTCATTGCCGTAAGAATTTACCAGAAAAAATGACTCTAGTGTAAGCCAATATTATAGAGAGAATCTAAATATTGATACCTWTGCTTACATAATGCCAAAATAGTCTTTTGAATTTGTGAATCTCTTAGTATTGTTAATTTTGTGTTAGATGGAAAGAGATGTGAATGTATATTTGAATCTAATAACAGAATAGTCAATAATTACTGAAGATCCAATGGTTATTTTAGAAACCTTTTTTGTTACTAAAAATTGCTTGTCTTACCTCAGTTGCTCAGGTTTCATTCTTGATTTTTCTGATACCTCAAAACAAGGTCAACTAGAGGAGCAGGCTGCTCAGGACAGGTCCAGCTGTGTTTTAAGCATCTCCAAGGATGGAGAATTCACAGCTCCTCTGGGCAGCCTGGTCCAGTCCTTGACCACCCTGAACTATATTTAAAAAATGTCCTTAATATGTTTGSAAATTGCTCCATCATCTTCCCATATGTCAAGGTGAGGCTGACYGGCCTGTGGTTCCCCAGGTCCTTCTTCTTGCCCTTCCTGAAGATAAGAGACATTTGCTTTCTTCCAGTCCTGAGGAACTTCCCCCATCGCAATGACCTTTYCCAAGATGATTGAGAGTGGCCTTGCAATGACATTGGCCAACTTCCTCTGTCCTTTCAGTTTAAATGGGGAAAGCTGCTAGTTCAAGGCAAGGAGAAGGATAATCAATGTTTTCTGTGACTAAAAGAGACCCAGTAAGGCAGGGGCAGAAATAAGATTTGTGCTGATTTATATTAAAGCTACTTGTCTGCCTGCTTCAAAGAMTAAAAATTAGTGTTGAAATATGAATACAGTGTTTAATTGTAAACTGGCACATGTTGCAAAGCAGCAAACAACTATGATTCCTTTATAGTACTGCTGAGTAAATTAAAATTTTTTTGTAAATGACCAAAGAAATACCTGGTCACATACCATTTTTATCATCTTTTTCAACTGGTGAGGGACCCTTTCGAAACTAGGTTTTCTTTGGGGCAGTTTCAGAAAGTCTTTTCTGAGGAGTCCGCTGTATTCAAATCTTGTGCCTCCTGTCAAGCTCTTGGGCTAGATTTCTGGTAGAGCAACACCAGACAYAGCAATGGAAGTGAATGAAGAGCACTGGCTGTGCTGGTGTGCTTTGAGGTTTCCTCTAGGACAAAGTTGTAATTGGGTGCTTGCTCTTCTTAGAGCTAACCTATGTTTGGTGATGAGTGTGYGTTTTTGTTGTTTTTTTTTCCTAATAATTGACCACTTATATAGCAATACTGCGTAAGAGCTAAAGTTTTTGTTATTTGTAGACATGTTTTACTCCCTCTCCCCCAAGTGGTCAGACTTCGTACTAATGAYGTTTCAGACAGCATCTCAGCAAAATGCCCACTTCCCTCCCTGCTAAGCACTGCAAGAACAGTACGTATTTCCGCAGAAATGAATATACAAGAGACCCAAATAGTGAAGTAGGTTCTAACAAATATAGTATGCGAAGTAGGTTTAAAGATTTAAGGGAAGCAAGGCTTGTAAGGAGAGGCATTTCCTTTTATTTGGTCAACCAGTGTATTTTGGGACAAAATGGTTGAGAGAAGGGGATATGAGAAATCTCTGTGGGAGAGAGGTTTTCTCCCCTATTTGGTTAGTATGATATAAATTTAAGCTTAGGGGTGAATGATGAGGGTGACTGTTGTGCAGTTATAGTTATGAATTCTCTCAGACTGAATAGACTAAAGGCTATAAAAAGCTATGAATACTTGAGGTAGGTTATAGGAGCATTTGCAGTTTAACCCATCCCTAAGCCATATGCTGATTTCTCTGTTCTGGTATTAGTATCTGTGCTTTTCTGTGTGGCCTGGATTGTAAAATCATTGTCAAGTTGATTTTCAGTTATGTGCAGGTGGTGTTTTAAGTTACTCTGTAGTAACTTAAAATATTGAACYCCAGATCACAATTTGCTGTGGTTTTGCTAGTGATACTCTGTTAAATAGATTCGATTCATTTTGGTGATGGTCCATACTCATCAGCATAAAGCTCTGTCATCATCRTTACATCTGAAGAAATACAGTATGGGCTGTAGTGTTGTGGAATTCCCTATGATAGCATGTTCCTAGGAGCCCCCTTCTATTTTGATTTCTATTCTATTCTATTTTGATTACTTTACTGTGGAAAAAAATCAATTACTACATTTTCATGTAGGTGTCTCCAAATAGTAAAAACTTAAGTARTAGCACAGCACAAAACAGGGCTGTCTTAAGTATTCTTAAAATCAAAAACACGAGAGCAGAGATAGTAATGGCTATCTTTATTCCAGGCAGGTGCAGGCAATATAGGAAGAACAGAGCTGATGTTGGGGTTAGCTTCCTCAGCAGCAATGTGCTAWCTATTTTCTTTGGCTGCATTTAGGCTGAATACCATCCAGGGMAAGGGCAGCTGTCAAATTATTACTGTTAGCACAAAGATACTTCTGAGTGACCTGGCTGTTTAGCTTGAGTCAAGCAACCTGATCTTGCTCCTTTCAGGCCTACGGTTTAATACTGAGCTTTAACCAAACAAACAGTTGTATTTACTACCCGTGTTCCAAGGCATGAGAGGGTGCGCAGGGCAAATGCAAAATAGGGATGCCAAACAAGCTAAAAACAGCAATTTACTTGCTTTGCTGTCATGTAAACTTCTCGTGTAGTTTTGTTATAAATCACAGCAYTAGACTTCTTAAAATAACGGTTTTAAAATATGATGAGGAGGTAGAATTAAACATTGAATTTGTAAAATGTAATAATAATGAAGGTACATGTCACTAACCAGAGTACTAGAGCAAACTCTTTTCTCTTACTGTCCTCCATACTCATACCATCAAATTCTATTGAGTAGATGTAGTTTTTTGCCAGCTCTTCCCATTCGTGTTTGTCTTTTTTAATTTGCACAACTCATTCAAACTACTTATGAACCATTTATAAAATGTCAATGCTTTTAATTAAAAGCACAAAAGCTTGGTTGTGCTGAGGGACTATTAATGGAGCATGAGATAAAGGAATTCTGTTTAAATAAAAGCAGAAGTCATGGGCTTGTTGTGCGGCAGTGTAAATGGCTCCCTGTAAATGGCAGTGTAAACGGCCCTGACACTGCAAACTGGGCTGTGCAGATGGGCTCCACCGAGGGGTGAGGATCCTGCTTGCTGCCAGCTGTAGGCTCTGGCCTGGCTAAGAAAAATACTTGCAATCAGTTCATCTTCGCTCCAGCCCCGATTTACCTCTCATTTCTCACTGAGAGAGAACATGCACAGCAGCACTTTTYCCCCAGCAGCTGATGCGGTTGGGTATGCGCTTTTCCAGATGTGGCGGGGAACTTAGCTGGTGGCAAATATGCAAATCTCAGATAACTTTGAGAGTTTACMGTGTGGAAGAGGGGAGGAGCATCGWGTATTTGAGGAGGTAGCTGGAGCTCTGTCTCAGTACAAGTGTCTACCAGCACATATCAGATTTGCTTGCAGTCGCGTGAGGAGATGAGACACAGTACTGTTGCATCAGTTACTTTTTTTGTGGGGCAAAAATTGAAGCTGGACCAATTATGTCTTTTATTCTTTGGGACAGTATTTATTAACTAGTAGGGAAAGAGGATCTTTTAAATAATGTAGATTGTTAATATCATACATGAAATTTTACACCTCCTATCAAAATCATTTGTACTGTGTTCATGTGTATGCATTATCCTAAGCCCATTAATCTTCAGTGTGTATTTGTGTTCAGCAAATTCCTGCTTAAGTAACTCATCAATTAAATAATTTTTTGGCCCCCAAAATCATCCCTTTTTACAGCAGAAGTCTATTAGTCATTCTGTGTTTATGCTGGAGTTAGCTTGAACTGTGGCCAAACATAACGTTTTTGTCTCAAAGTCTAGATTCCAGCTCTGAATTACTAATAAYTTGTGGCTTTGAAACATTGCCAGATGTTAGCACTTAAAGAAGCTTCTGTCAGTGTACATTAAAACAGAAGTTAATCCTCTTGTGCTATATAAAGTCAGCTTCTTTTTGTTGTCTACAAACAAGACAGTGGCACTTTGTTCTTAGAACTTAAAGTAATGGATTCCCTTGCACATGYGCCTGTACAATATCTATGTGCATTAGGTAGCTAATGCATAGAGCATATATAGGCTATTACATTTATTAAATAGAGAATTACTCACAAGAACACCTGGAAGAAAGTCACTGTAAAGTGATAGATCTGTTCTTACTGTATATAAATGATTGAGAAATAACAGACAAAGCAAGGTGACTAATGGCACAATAGCAGGCTTTCAAAGGAAAAATAAAGGAGCTATTGAAAAAAGAGTGAATTTTACCCTTTTGCTGGTGTGTTAATGTGACTGAAAAGTTCTTTCTGAAATATATGTAGAASAGCAACACAGAGGCGTGTCTGAGAAATAATATTCAGATCCCTTGTGGATCTTCATTCCTTTATTACTACGTCTTTGTATTAGCTATTCCAAACAATTTGTATTTTCCTAAATAGGTAGCAGGCTTAGAGACTTTCCTTTGGCAATTAGTTACCCTTCTGGTTGCGTACTTAAGTAGATATTTGATATTCCATTTACTACAAAACATGAATGGTGATGTCTGTTTTTTTTGAGTTGATGGCTAAATGTCTTGACAGRGAAACATATGAAAACTTTGAGTTCCTTTAATCATTTTTGAGGGAAGTTTGTTAACTGTTGGAGAACTGTGGCAGCGTGTCTGAGACTTGGAAGCTGTGTCAAAGCTATCTGAGTCCCTTTAAAATTCAATTTACCGTGGACTTGTTCAGAATGTGCCTTTGCTCTCTAGAGCAGTGAATTTAGCACTGCTTGAGTTAGTGATCACCTGCAACTGTTAAGCCAATAAATACCTCTTTTACAGTGGAAAACTCAGGTAACTGCTCTTTAGGATTATTTTATACTTTTGACTGCTGAATTGAATATATGAACAGGAATATRTTTCTAGTCTTGCACACATTGGAGAGTTACTGATATTTCTTTACAGCCTGTATGAACTAGGCTTGTTACAGCCAAATGTAGTTTCACTGCTGCGTATGTTCAGCTACTCATACAAATTATTCATCCATGTGGATCATCAGGAAGGATGGAGAGCCTTTGGCAGAAGACTAATCAGACTACGTGTGATACTTCTATCAGCAGCTGTAGCTGGCTTTTAGAGAACTGTATTGCAAGTACACATGTCCTGTGTTGCCAGTATATTTAAGAACTATTACTTTTAGTTTACTTTCCTAAAAATTCAATGTCTATCATAGATTAATCTTCCCCTGCTGTATGATCTTGCATTTTCCAGGTTGACTGGCTTCATTTCTTGACATTTTATTTATGTTCTGTCTTACTGCTTGTCCTTTCCCTAGTGTGACGATGGATCCACTTACTGAAAGAAGAAATAAATTATTTTTACCTGTTAATTTTTCTTTGAAGAAGTGTGCTTCCCAATCCAGGCTTCCCTGGAAGACTTACAAAGTAAGAAGGATATGAATTTAAAAACCCCAGCTCTTTTTTTTAATTAAAGCTAAATTATAATTTCTCTTTCATGTACGTATTCCTTTTGGAGTATTTCTTTTTGGAGAAAAGGCTCCTGAGACTCCACCTGCTTTCCCTTGGACAATCCCAGGCAGACCATTTTGACTCTGCTTTTGTTTCTCAGTAAAACATTAGAATACTTACCCTTCTGTGATAACAGTATTGGACATGCTGCTTCAGAGAAAATAAATTAGAGAAAATAAATACAATTTCTTTCCAGTTAAATTACTATGCCTTTTGTTTGCATCAGTGATCCCTGAAAAACTGCCTTTTTTTTTTTTTTTTTTTTTTTTTTTTTTTTTTTTTTTTTAATTCAAGCTACATTGTTATGGTACACTTTTAGCAAAGTAAGTTTTTTGAATGAGAGAAACTCGTGAAGTAATTGTTTTACAGGTTACGTGCCTTGCCTGTGACAATAAATCAAATACTGTAGAACCATTCTGGGACCTGTCACTGGAGTTTCCTGAGAGGTATCACTGCAATGGCAAGGAGATGGCATCTCAACATCMATGTTTGCTGACAGAAATGCTGGCCAAGTTTACAGAAACTGAAGCTTTGGAAGGGAAGATATATGCATGTGATCAGTGCAACAGTGAGTAAAGGCAGTATGTACTCAGACATAAATTTTCCATGTAAAATACAAATTAAAGAGACAGTAAAAGCGTAGCAGGAAAACACTACAAATCTTAAAAGTATGTARCATTAAAAGCAAACAAACAAACAAACCCCAAATGCTTCCTCTTATGTCCTGGTATGGTTGCTGTGACAGCTATTACTCTCCACCTAGAAGACGAAATTATTCAAAGGATAGTTTAAAATGTGATGCTTCTCTTAAATTGAGACTGATCAATCACMCACTAATGGGGACTGTGATATTCTCAGCTGAAGCACCCATCAGCTTTCCAAGTTAATGTAAATAACTTAAGGGACCACAGGTATTTTACATTTAAATTATAAAATAATCCTTGCAGAATGGATCACAAAGCGTATCCTTTTTAAGGAGGTACATTCGGTAGCTTTTTAGGTCCATAAAAATATGCTGTTATTTAGATTTGTATGTACGTAACTGTGTGTTTGGCCTCAGCAAAACGCAGGAAGTTTTCTTCTAAACCAGTTATACTCACAGAAGCTCAGAAGCAGCTTATGGTGTGTCGACTACCTCAGGTTCTCAGATTACACCTTAAACGGTTTAGGTAAGTAGTACTACAACAAACTTAAATGTTGCAAACTGAGCAATTTAGTCCTCTTCCATTGATCCTTTGGCATTAATGGTTTTCAGCATCAGTCTTTGAGAATTCTATTAAGCTTACTAGCRTGATGAGAAATAGTTATTAGAAGTTTTTATCTTCTCTGTTTAATTAAACATCAGTAAGATATGTCCTAAGCAGGGAACTGACCTTTTAGATACTAGCTACTTGCTACTTTAATACTGAAATTATCTCATCCTTTTTTTCAATCAAACCTGGTAAGCTTGCTGTGAACTCTGTTGATTAAAAATTAATCTCGTTAGGTAGAGCGAAAGATCGTATTCACTAATGTACAAACTGAGATTGTATTCAGTCTGAAGTGTCAYGTAACTCTCGTATAACCACATACATGAATGTATTAGCCTGAGAGTAAGGAAGTGAAGAGTGCATCTCTCTGAACTCTTAGTCAAGGCATTGGCACAAAATCTGGCCTGAATAGGAAGAAAAATAAAAATAAGGTACAATATGTGGGAAACATTCTCTCACCAGGCACATGGACATATTTTAAAAGGCCTTGAAATAAAGGAGAAGTGAAAGAGGAAGCCTGGAAAAAAAACATGTATGAAAATTAGTATGTATGTATTTTATTTGAAGATGCTAGCAAGGATAACTGTTCTAACATCTCAAAATGCTATATTTTTCTTCAGAAAAAATAAATTTTCATTTGACTTAATTTTCTAGGTGGTCAGGACGCAATCATCGTGAAAAGATTGGCGTACATGTTACTTTTGAGCAAATGCTGAACATGGAACCCTACTGCTGCAGAGAATCCCTCAAGTCTCTCTTACCTGACTGCTTTATCTACGACTTGTCTGCTGTAGTAATGCATCACGGGAAAGGATTCGGCTCCGGGCACTACACTGCCTACTGCTACAATTCAGAAGGAGGTAGGAACAAACTAAAGAGTAAGAATATGGGAGAATGGGTGCTCGTATTTCATAACTGAATAAGCTTATGGCCTTTTCTCAAAAGCAAAAGGRATCAGCTATAGTTGAACCTGCCTGAAATGAGAATCACTGTGTAGACCCAAGAATGGTTCAAACTTCGTATTGGGTAGTTAAACCTATTCTGGTTACAAATTCTCTTGCAGATCTAAAGAAGCTAACTGGGCTTTTATCATTTAAAGGCAGATATAGAGTGTAATATTTCTATGCAACTTTTAAAAACTGGGACTAAACACTAATTATCAAATACAAGGCAAATACCTCAGGTCAGTGTCCTGATGATTTCCTTTGATGTATTACTTCATTCTAGGATTTTGGGTACACTGCAATGATTCCAAACTCAACATGTGCACTATTGAAGAAGTATGCAAGGCTCAAGCCTACATTTTGTTTTACAGCCAGCGACTTACTCAGGAAAATGGACAGGGTAAAATGTTGTGTCCTAGCACAGCTGAAAGGCAGCAGCACACAGAATTAGCTGACTGTTCCACAGACAACAGTAGCAGCTAATCCAAAGCCAATTTACTGTGTGTACGGTAAAAGGTTGTATTGTTGTAACTATATATTTTTTTAATGAAATACAAGTACAGTATAGTACTACTTTTTTATTTTGAATCTGTGTACAGTGCCTATATACTTTTATATTAGCTAAAGTACTCTTTACAATTGTTAGTAAAAAATTTTTATTGACAGTAAGTAACTTTATAAGTTCCTAGAATTTCAATACAGCTATTTTTTTAAAGAAAGATTACCATTTGCATTTAACTCTTACCTCAGGCTGGGTTTTTTGTGTGTGTGTGTGTGTCTTTTTGGTTGTTTTGGTTTTTTAAGCTGTTTTTATATTTTGAAAATTTTTTAAATTGGTTTAGAAAAATGACTTTCAACAGGCAACTGATATTTTTCTGGTTAATTTTCTATATATGCTTGTGTACATTTTATAGTTTAGTTCTATTGATATCATGACTCATGTCTGTGGACATGACTCTCACATCTGCAGGAACTGCTACTAGATATTAAATATTAATATTCACCAGCAAAGAGTGTTTTACATGTCAACCAGTAACTAAACTTTTCTTGGGAAACTTTTCTACATGACTGAAATGAAACTAGTTTGCAAGCTTTTCCCCATGGCCTCAAGGGAGCTACACTAAAGATATACATTTATAGAACTTCTTAAAATATKAAATTTAAGGAAATGGAGCATGTACTTATTTGCATATAAGTATTTAAAGAGGAGTGGTTTCATAGCACAAGAATGTATGTTTACTAAGACTTCCATRTTTTAGCCTTAATCAGTTTGACAATTTAAAATTCAAGTGCCAAATCTGAAGTAATAACTTTGACAACTAGGGGCTTTTTATTCCAATAATTTAAAAAGCTTTCTTGAAAACAAAACTCCATGCTATCATAGCTGCAAGAAAGTTAGCACCTCCTTTCATGCATTGTACAAGATGACTTGGAAATGTAGCAAGCTTCATCTGTTTCAATACTCTAACAAACCAGTGACAAGAAGCTGTAAAAGTTTGTATGAAAATACTTTAAATATGACTTTGGCATCATTAGCTACGACTGCTGTACTTTCTTCATTGTCCTACCACTAGCATTAACAGAACTGTGCATTGAGGAGAATCCCAACAAGCCTGAACTGTCAGTTTTTCTCCACATACAGGAGTTAATGCCAAATAAATTTTTTAGTTGTGAATTTATTTTGCATAAATCCTATGCAAATTGTTACCTCATCTTTTGCAAAGTTTATACCTCAATAAAATGCCTCAATGTGGACAAAAAAATGCGTGTACTGGAATTAGTTCCTACATTATCAAATCCAGTTGGGTTTTTTCCCTAACACTGGCTAAGACATTATCTCTATAACTGCTTTGGCCATCTGTCACTGATTTAAGGTAAGTAAGTCTTTTACTGCCATTGCTATCTAACATTTGGAAAAATGTCTCATTATAGCAAGCACATAGTCACTTCAGATCTCAGACTCTTCTTGCCTTGTACTCATCCTAATGAAGTGTGAAAAGCAGCTTAGTCCTTTCTTTTAGCCAGGCCTACCTGCTGAAGAGAGGCAAGCGGACAAATCTGCTTGTGATTGCTCTAATATGCAATCTTTCATATACTTTGCTTTTCATTTCCATGCCAGAAAAAGACAGAAAAGTGCAATTTAAACACTTTACTGTCTGCTTAGAGGTAGTTCAGGGGAACAGAAAGGAAGGGGAGGAGTTGTGCTAATTTCTTCTCTAACCTTCTGACACTTTTTCCCAAGGGCGTCTGAAGCGTGTTAGCAGGGACCCTAAAGATGCTCGTACACTAATAGAGGAGTTGATCCTGGGACTGCTAGAGAGCTATAGAAAAAATATTCATCRGCCTCAAGCATCAATATTAAGCAAACTAACTCTGTTATCTTTCTGTTGCTGTTTTCTTGAGTAATACTCAGTTATAGCTGCAATTCGGTTGGGGGGGGGGATAAAGATGGTTGCTCAGTCCAGCCTGAGCTAACTCAGATATTCTTCTCAACAGCTTCTGCTTTGGTTCATAACATAATGCTGATTCCTACGAGCTAGCTCTGTACGCGTTAGCGAGAGTAAAGCTTGTGCCGAGTGTCAGTCCGCCCCATTGTGCTGCGCCTTGCTTCACGCGGGTTTTAGCTGTGAGTGTTCGCGAGGCCGGGGTGCCACAACTCACTAGCAGAAGGGCTGCGGAGCCGTAAAGCTGCAGAGCCGGCAGCCCTGCAACTCGCGTTGGAGGGAGCGGCCTACATCCATCTCCAAAGAGATCTAGGCCAGCCCAGCAGCTGGTTCCAGAGCTCTTTGCTCTATTAGCAACACAGGGTAGCAGAAAGCTTATCACGCAGTGGTCTCTCAGGAAGCCCTAACCCTTTTCTCCTCTCTACCATCATTCTAATCTATGTTCAGGAAAATAGGGTCAGGTTGAAGGTTCTGCTCTGTCACTGCCTTGATGACAGAGGGCACTAGCCCAGACCTGCTACCTCATTACCAGTGCGCCATACACCACCCTCGCCAAACTTGGCACAAGCAATCACCACTAATAAAAACGTGGAAAAGTAGTTGTGCAGTAATTGTTTGCATGAAAGCTTCAGACCCCTCACTGCAGTCTGTATAAATAGTAATTTTTTGGCAGTCAGCCACAGCATGAACATACCACCAGACTATTGGACAAGACKGAAACATTACTAGCCACGAGCTGGCTTGTTCTGTGCATATTTATGAATTTGCCACCAGACTCTATTCTTCAGTCCCTCAGGGGAGAGGCTGGGATTTTACTTTTTCCCTGAGACAATGGAAGGGGTCTGCTGTGCTTCAACTGGTCACTTACTGAACCCAGCAGAGCCTAGGGCACAGAATGGTTGATGYTCGAAGGGACCACTAGAGAACATCTAGTGCAGCCCACCTCCTCCTCTGCTCAACGTAGGTCAACAAGAGCAGGTTACTCAGGCCTGCGGCCAGATACGTTTTGAATATCTGCAATGATGAAGACTACCACCTCTCTGGGCAACCTCATCCAGCATTCAAGTATCACAGTTAAAAATATATTTTTTGTATGCCTAAATGGCATTTCCTGTGTTTCACTTTGCACTCACTGCCTGTCCTGTCACTAGGTACCACTGAGAAGCGTTGCTTTATCTACTTTCTTTACTCACTTCCCAGTGGGTATTTATACATGTTGATAYGCTCCCCATGCAAGCTTTCCTTTCTCCAGGTTGAACAAGCCCACAGCTCTCAGCYTCTCCTCCTATGAAAGATGCTCCAGATCTTTGACKGTCTTTGTGGCCCTTCACTGGACTCACTCCTGCATGACCATGTGATGAGCCCAGTACTCCAACTGTGGCCTCACAGGTGCTGAGTAGAGGGGAAGGATCACCTCCCTCAACCTGCTGGCAACACGGTGCCTAATGCAGTCCAGGATGCTGTTGGTCCCCTATGCCATGAGGATACATTGCTGGCTCATGGCCAACTTAAGTGTCCCCAGGGCTCTCTCTGCTTCCCAGCTGGTCAGCTCCCAGTCYGTACTGGTGCATGGGGTTATTCCTCTCCAGGGGCAGGATTCTGCATTTCCCTTTGTTGAATTTTGTGAAGTTTCTGTCAGCCCATTTCTCCAGCCTGCGGCAGGCCCTCTGAACGGCAGCGCAACCAGCTGGTGTATCAGCTGCTCCTCCCAGTCCTCCACTGGCTGCACRCTGGGGAAGGGTGTGCTTGGTCCTGTCATGCAGATCAAATCAGCCCAGTTTGAAACTGAAATGCAATGAAGTTTTCCAGGTGGTAGCAGATAATGTGCATCCATAGAATACAGAGGAATTGTACATCTTCACTTTTAGGTAGTGGTAAATGAAGCTTCTATAAACTTCTTATCAATTTAAGAGCTTCAGAGATTTGGCTGACTGAAAAACTGGTAATTTAATTCTTGCAAAATCTGGGGGAGCAGACATCTAAAGCTCAAAAACAACTAGACAAAAGGTTTACTTTTTACCTTGACTACTGCCTACTCTACAAGGTTTTAGCTTTCCCCAACAGCTATTAAAAAAAAAAAAAAAAAAACACTGCAGCTTTGCAAAAAAAAAGTCAGCATCAGTATAAAAACTATACGGATTTTAATCTTGATTATACAAATTGGTTGGCTCTCGTGGCAAAAACAAAAAATCAATTTTTGCTACAAAAATCCTAAAAATAAATCACAGCCCATTTGCCTACATTAAATGTTTTTTACTTTAAAAAGTACTCAAAACTCAGATTATAAAACCAGAACTGCCTCTTGACTCCACATAGAAAAAAAATATATATATTGAAACATTTTTATAAAAATTACGTCTTGCTTTAAAGCGCACTATGCATTTCTCAAGATACGTGGTCTTTCCCTCTTAAGCACACCTTCATAAAAGCATTTGCATTATTTTGTGACTGACTTACAGAGCCCCTGCTTGCCTTTGTTTATGAACTGCTAATAGATATGTTCCACAGCATACTGTGTACCAACAAGTTTAAACTGTAAAAACCTGGCAAATGATTAACCACGGAAAGCCTAACTCTCGTCCTGTAAGAAAAATGTTTGACGCGAGTAGGTTTTTGGCAAAGTTCCTCTAGCTCCAAGCGCCACCTGTAAAAATCAAACGAACAAACTCCAGTCATGTTTACAAATCACATCATTAACCTTCCCAGATCCCATCTTACTCCGTTTTCATGCATTTACTGTTATAAGGATATTACTTTATTATTTCTGACAGTAATACGACGTAATGAAGTTGAAGATGAAACAGCAGTTTTCTCACTAAGTATTAACAGGGGCTTGGTTTATCTCCCTCTCAGAATGTCCTTTCTTAAACTTTTCAAAGACAAGGCCTAGAAGTATGTATACATATATATATATTTGTATGTATGTATATATACACACTTAAAATACATGCTACACGACAAGCCAGGCTGCTACACAGCAGCGTCCAGGAAGCTGGTGCTAGAAACTGCCGCAAGCTACAGTCTGAAGCAGCAGAACGTCTCTAACTTTATGTCAAGCGTTACAGCCGCTGTTTGGCACGAGTTTATTCCCCTCTTTGACACAGTCTGCTTCTGAAAAGGGAAAGTCCTGATCTTTCTGTGACAGGGTTGTTTTTTTAAGCCAGAATGTGAAATGCAAAACTCCAAGGAAATCTATTATCAAATCACAAATTGATAAAATACTTGTTTTAACAACAGACCTCTGACTTCACGTACTACTCCCAAATAAAAATCTGTTTGCTTCAAGTAAAAGCAGTAGAACCTGGCACTGACAAGGAAAGCCTCTGTCGTTTTAACAAAACAAAACTAATTTTCTACGAAGTACCCAAGTTGCAGAAGTAGAAATGAAAGAAAACCAATCCCCTCAGCCACACAGGATTTCCACTTCCCGTCTTTCGCTCGGCGTGTGTCCGGCGGCCCCGTGTGTTTTCCCCCTATTTACATACCAGGCACGCGAGGGGGCCCTGGGGCGCCGCTCAGCCCTGCGCCCCACTCAGCCCAGGGGCACGCTGCCAAGGAAAAAGCGCCAGGGCCCTTTCAGCGCTGCTCGCCCCGAGCGTGCGCTTCCCTCGCAACCGCTAGAGGCTTTTATCTAAATTCTAGCGCAAGGGAGCATTTTGTTTCAGGACAAAGTCGAGGTCACTTTGCTTCTGCAAACCCGCGGTCGAAAGTTTGTGCCCCATCCTGCAGGTGTGGGGAGGGGGGGAGGMGGCTAGTGCAGACTGCCTCAACTTGACCGTGTCTCTGCCTGCACAGAGCACAGCGCTAGGAGCAGGAAACCATTAAACACAAGGCAGATCCTACGCAAAGTCACTGTATTCTACAGTCATGAAGCACGAACACCCCCTGAACCTGATTTGCTCAGGGTGGAAGCTTCTGAGCAGGTKATCAAAAAGCAGGAAAAAAACGAACCCCAGCAGAAGCACGTATTTAAGAGGCTAAAATTCGTTCTCTCAGTTAGGAAAAACGTTGGGTCACGCCTTCGCCAAAACACGACAGATGATCCTGGGTTAAGCTGTACGTTCCCTAAGGGTTTACCCCTCACAGAATCTGCATAAAAGCAAAGAAAACCTGCGAAGCAGGTACATCCTTCAGCAAAGCGTTTTTGAACTACTTTTGCACTCCTATTAAATGCACTCCAAAAACAGTTAGCATTTCTGAAAAACAGAACTCAAGTTCTCAAGAAACAAGGTGATCCTACTCTTTTGGGTACTCAGGAAATCTTTGTTAATCTTCGCAGCCAGGCTTCAGAATATGACTATTTGATAAAATTTAGATTTTGTGTCCTGTGAAGACGACAGTTATGGGACATTATGACCAGGACTTTRTAACTGCTTCCAGTAAAAGGAAAAGAAAATAAGCACTGGAAGAAATTTATATATGGTGGTGGAAGTAGGACTTGTCTTCTGTGCTGACAGATGTAAACACAGGACAGTCAGCGGCGCAGGAAGCGGCATCCAGACAAGCTCCACTAAAGCTAATGGCAACAAAGGAGCATCAGGTTCTACACACATTTATCTGAGGCAAGGTGCAAGAGCTGCAAGCCCTTTCCTTTCCAATTTGTTATCAAATCAATCATCAATTTCACAATCATCAATTTCCATGTGTGAATTAGCAAACAGAGCTAGTAAGTTAATTAAAAATTTACTTTGGTTTATTCTTATAACTGCTAGTTATAAGTCTGGGACCTTCCTGTTATGTTTAGGTGAAAGAAAAAGGGAGGAAAACAAATCAGTGCTACCATTTGGAGTATGTTTTCATATGATATTAAGAGTTCTTAAATGAACCACCGGTGAAGCTAGAAAAGTTGGTAGGCCTTAAGTTGTAGGAATAGTATCAAATGTCACTGAGCTGCTAAGAAAGTTAAATATCTGAATTAGTGAATAATTACTAGTAGGTAAGACATTGAGAATTGAATTTGTTTAACTTACTTATTTCTTGTATTTGTAGTAACTAGTCCTGTTGCAAATAGGATAAATGAGCTGGATGCTGGAACCTGTTAGTATGAAGTCAAGAAATGCATCAGCATTACGGTCCTGTTAACATACACAAAAAGATCAACAGCTGTATTATCCAGCAACCCTGTCCTAAACAGCAGCAACAGAAATACAAATTACAGCATCCTATTTCATCCATCGTTACCAGCAAAACTCTTCCAAGTTTAAACAAAAGAGAAAACAGAAAAAAAAATCCCATTTAGGTCTAGTATTTTTAACTATAGGCAGTACATGACGCTGTCCCCTCTAAACTACAGCTCGTGTATCAGGGTCTGCAAGGATAAATGCAGCTTTTAACCAAAGGTGGGCAGGGGTTGGTATTTCTACACTAATATGAACTCCTCTGGAAATAAACAGAGCCTGTCAATACAAAGAAGCACGTGAAATCCCTCAGTTATGTTTAAGGCACTGCCATTTACCTATCACAGAATCTGTCGTATTTGTTACATATTAACATTTTAGTTACCTGCAAGTCATAAGGTAAATACACAGAGCTAGGATACTGCAGTATGCAGCGCTTTAAAGCGAGAACCACAGGATTTAATGCAATTTACAAATGAGATTCACCAATCATTGCAGCAGGAAGACAGATAATGACACCTGTTATGTCAAGAAAATATCAAATAGTCCGGATTCGTTTACTTGTATGGAAGAGGCTTCAACCCTAACCACCACCACCCACCCACCACTCACTGTCCTCGCAGCTTGTCCAACCTAAAGCGTACTTTAAGGATAATGGTTATCACATCAAGGAAATTTTCAGTCCATGCAAAAGGGCATGCCAATGGCAAAGAATATGAAGGGATATATTTTAATATTCATAGCTTGATTTCAGCCCAAAGTTGTAACGTTGCTGATAATAGCAACTGAGTCCATCAAAATGCATTTGACAATCTAATACATGGTAGATTGACATACTCAAAACCAAATCACACCATACACTTCTACTGAAGTTGTCACACTCTATCCTCCCAAGAGCGCATGACATGCTCTGTATTCCAGCACAGACAACACTAAATAAGCAGTGAAGTGTCAAATTTCACATAAAGGGTAAGACAATTCCAGTTTCAAGACAAAAAATAGCAAATCAGGTTTGTAAAATATTTAATAGAGCAGTTTCCCAGAAGACTCCTGACCAGAATCATAACCAGACTTTTAAAAAGTATATATATTTTTAGATCTGAAAATTTGTCTTTATTTTTTACAAAATGGATTCCAGGAAGTTTAAAAGGCAGTATCATAGAGGACTTAGGCGCAGAAATCAGGTGTAGTCATTTGAAGCATTCAAGTAAGAATATGGTAATATAAATATTTGAAAAGCATCTTTTATCATAAAGGTTCAAAACAAAATGTATAACTCATTCCAAACTAAAAATTAAGTTTTATAGCACATATTTCCCTGAACAGAAAAAATAAGTAACTTTTGAAATATTTCTAAAGGCCTGAAAGCTTTTTCCTTGGTTAGTTACATTAGAAGACTTGCCTTTCATTAAATTCCTTCCTTTCCAAATACGGAAAGTATTACATCAGTCCACTGTTAAAACAGACAATATGTTGCAAATTAATTCTGGTATATGTTCCAATAAAGCCTAAAGTATAAAGGTGCTGAGGTGGCTTTGAGTTTAGTAGTCATCTCCTCTGCTGACAACTTCTTTGCATGTTGGGCGCAACAGTATAGTATGCTCAAACTGTGCCGTGTACGAGCCTTTAATGTCGCATAAGGGAGGATATGGATCCACTATACCCAAGTCACACAGATTCTTCAACGCCATTAGGTATTTACTCTCTCCCAGGCGATCTAGCCATCTGCGGCAGAAGGCAAGAGTACCGAAGTTTTCGTTGATAACGTTTAGCAAGTGTTTTGCTCTTGGAAGTCTGGGGGAGGAAAGAGAGGAAAACATCTGACTGATAGCAGAGGTATCGCCACCAAACATTCACTACAGGAAAAAGCCCACCAACTAAGAAAAGTTTTAAATTTCAAGGTATTTCAAGACTGCAGTCTTGGGATGCCTTTCTACATCAATTAAAAGTGCTGTCACAAACAAAAGTATACCTTCCCATTGCAGAAAGATATCCTTCAAAACAAACCTGAATGCTGCCAAACACACTGGCCAACCTTTCCAAACAGAAAAATATTAAATTATGAATATATCCCCATCTAAAATCCCAAACAAAACTAAAGGAACAGTTACCTTAAAGGTTGATTCATTTTATAGAGAAAAAACAGAATTCCTCCTGATCCAAAATGCTTAATATTCTAAACTTATTCAGGAATAAGCTTGGTAGTTAGAACTTTGAAGTTTTACTTTTGAAGTCAATTTTTATTTCTAACCCTAATAGTCTTCAGTTCCAAAAATATGTTGCATTTCTAGAAGTGCTACTACTTAATGCTTTTATTGGCATTGCTTAATGGAAACTAAAAAATTAAAACTAGTTTTATTTTACAACAATACACTAAACCAAGGTCTTACAAACCACAAAACACCTAAACAATCAAAACAGATGACCTGAATAGTTTAATAGGACTTTTCCCAGAATATACTGGTGTGCCACAATCTTTAATAAAGATGTTGGTAAAGGGGTTATTATATATTTAACGTATAATAATATACTATCATACACATATTATTAATATAACTATTGTAAAGCTTATTAATGACACGAAAATTTAAAAACTACTTTAGATTTGTGAAGGCATCATGTATGTATTTCATTTCTATATTCTTTGGAATATTTTGTATTATTCCACATTTATAATCAGAGCATAGTACACACAAATGCTTGTTTTAGAGCATTTTGTTGTTTTATAATAAKAATATTACTATCAGAGGACCGTTTTTGAGTCCTCTTGACAGCCTTAAAATTAGCACAGAATTGTGCCATATCAAATCTGAACTATAAAAAGGTGACAGCTCTAGTGCTATATAAGAACAACAACAAAAATCCAACCTTATTGGCACATGCCCAACATCAAAGTTCTTCATATAATGAGAACACTCCATATCATCATGAACAACACCCTTTCCTGTGCTACCAAAGGTTTCTATAGCATATACTTCACCTTCCTACAAAAAAAAAAAGTTACAATATGAAAATAAGTAAAACGTTGCTGTTTTGATACAATGATCTCAGTATTACAACTTATGCATACAATAAATTAAATGTGAATCAATGTAGAGAAAACAATACAGTAATTTCACACAGTGGTAAAGTTAGTTATCTCCAAATAATCAGATATTAATAMTGTTTTATTTATTTCAAGCCATAAATATCAGCATTTTTCTAAACACACTATTTCTCAAAGTCATTGCAGTTAAAGTATTGACAAAGTGTATTATCTAAACACAGCTAAGAAACTACATTCTGCTGCGAAATATTTGTTTAACTGGAAATAGTTCTGTACTATTCAGATAAAAGTCCTAGGAAATGTGTAATGTAGATATAGCAAACATGTTGATTACAAAGACTTACTGCACTGAAGCACTTTCTGCTCAATTTCTGCAAGAATTTTCTGGTAACAGCTGCTAGTATAAAAACTTAACCTGCTCATTTCCACTCCACAAGATGAATTTCTTCAAGAAATGAAGTTGATATATATCTGCAAGGGCATTATCAAAATTCTAGCCAAGAGCGTATTGAAATGCCATTATATAATCTCATTTTTGCCAAGCGTATTCACATATCCCAAACAGTAGGACTGTGAAAGGAGTTTAACAGGACAAGGTATCAAACGTAAACTGAAAAATACAACTGCATTTATCTGTTAATCAGGCAACTTCAAAAGCCACAATCCCCAAATAAGAATTCATATGGAAAACAGTAACATGGATTTCCAATTCAAGATAAATTCTTAAAGATGCCTTGAATACTCAACTGATTTAATTAAATCGTCACCAAAAGAGTCACTTCCCACTGACTTGTTCAGGAAAAAAAAAAAAATCCCCTGTCACAAAAATTCACTAAATTGTATTCCGATATTATAATTAAAGCAGTACAGTAAGAGTCTGGCAGTGCTCTACATTCTTCATAGGCTAAACTCAGCCTTTAATGATGTAAAATTGTGTCCTAAGTAACTCATAGAAGTTAAAGAAATTTTTAAAAAGTCTTCTCCCCAGTGTTTGCATAATCAATTAAAAACAGTCCCCAAAGCTCTGAAATCTTTAAAATTTGTTTAGAGAATAAGTTTTATACTAATAATGTAGCAATGATAGATGACGTACAAGACCTAGGCACTCACAAAGTTAAAACAAGGTCATGACAAGCTTTTTCCACTTTGCTTTCCTAATGCTCTGTAATCCTTTCTACACACTCCTAGAAGTAAGAGGATAGTTACAGCTTCATCTTTTTGCTCACATCATTAACCAGGTGATCAACAACTATAAGTTTTGGGTGATGGGAGTGAGCCTACTTAAACAACAACAAAAATTTTTCCTAGTCCCTTTCTGCTCCTGTTCAGCTCTTGAAAGTTTTGTTTACTTTGAKAAGCTTACTTAATGACCATTGCTGAACCAGACTTAAAGCTTCTTACCCCATTATTGATCTTCTAAATAAAACTTATCTTGTCAGACTCCAAGCTTACATCAAAATTTTAAATCGATAAATCTGAGGTTACGTATTTTAATGCTGCCTTTCTCTGGCACAATTTCCCTCATTATGCAGTGATTTCTCTTCCTCTGCTCCAAAATACTATTCAAACCACATTTTTCATCTAGCTTCTCACACTAACTAGAAATATGCTCAATTATTTTGCATCTGGAAAGAAAAACTGCACTGGAAGCTTTTCAAGGAAGAGATGATACCTAATTGTATTTGCAAAATGTCAGTCATAGCCACGATGCTACAGAAGTATTTCTCAACAATAACTTGAATAAGAGAAGCTTGTTATTTTGTCTTTTTAATTACAGAACAAACAGACATAAAAAAGGTGAACGAGTGGCAAGTCCAAACATCTTYGGTGGCACCTCCAGGCTCTCAAGTTCATCCCAAAATTTGAATTCCTGTCCTTTTTTCCTGTTCCTAGGTGTAACATTGCAACACTAAGTAATGCTTACATATTCAAAAGTGAACATCCAAGAGTTTCCTTAAGCACCACTAATGCAATTCAGATTTCAAGCTTTTATAGTGAATTTCCAAGACTCCAATTTCAGAGTGTTAGGCATACTAGTAGGGGTAAACAGAGAAACCCTGAGCCACTGAGATGGGAAAGTCTCAAAACCAACTGCTCTTTCACAGAAGTACTGCAAAGTAAAGCAAGGTTGTCTTCTAGTGTTATTGTTCACCAGGATCACAAATAGTACACAAGGAAAATACATGAGGAAATATTTCCTCATGACATTTCAAAGTGACATTTACAGAAACTTAACAAAGATTTAAGAACATTTTTTACCTCCATTCTTGTTGCTTCTCCTCCTTTCACAATGGGCACTGTTTTTCCAGCGTGTATCCTGTATGGCCCAATTGAGTGTCCATTCAGATTGCGAATTGGTTTCACTTTTGGGGGGAAAAAATACACAGGTAATTCCCTAACAAATGTTAAATCCATCAATGCAAATTACTCTATTAGCCCATTCTAACAGTATGACAGTGACTCTTCATATTGCAATACTGCAGAGGGGCTGAACAGCCCTCCTGTACAATTTTAGAAAAGATACAAGTTAATTTCACATACTGTATCACAGCTTCATTATTCAAGATTAGTAATTCCACTAATAGAAAATGTTATCAATAAAGTCAAATAGCAAATATCACATTATTTGTGTATTTTAAAAAACAGTTGTTCAGCTCTTATCTGATAAAGATACAGCACTTAGAATATTTGCAAGGATAAGCCAAGAAGCACATTTCCCCAGAGTACAGCAAATCAGGTAGAAACATGTATTTAACCAAGTTACTCATATCATGCTTCTTGTACAAAGGTTTTTTCAATACAATACAAATAAATCAGTATTTGTACAAACATTACATGAAGATAGCTATCCTCACTTAAAAAAAAAAAAAAAAACTTGCCTTGATATGTTTTGCCATCAATTTCAACCTCATAAGACTCCATAACCTCTTGGATGGCCTCCCCAACATCACAGAGACGCACATCTATTCCAGCACACTGAAAATAAGGTGAAACTATAAATGAAAAATTATTGCAAAGCTTATTTTAAAAGACTTGGTAACTTGTATAATGATCATACCTTTATTCCAGTGTTAGTGGCATCCTTTACTGCTTGTAATAGTCTGTCATATTTTGGATTGAATGTGACTGTAAAAGCGCAGTCAATAATACGACCTGAAATCAACAGAAGTTAATGAGCTTCACAGTCTCTGTGCTGAAGAATGTTTAAAAAATATATTTAGTTCATAAGCAAGTAAAAACTAACCACTAATGTGCGTCCCAAAATCTATTTTGCAAATATCGTCATACTGTAGCACTGTCGGATCACCAGCGTTGGGAGTGTAGTGGGCGGCACAGTTATTCAGAGAACACCCAGTAGGAAACGCTAGACCTGCGTTTAGACCATTTTCTTTTATCAGCTTACGTGAACAGTCTTCTAGTTTTTCACTAAGGGCAGGAAGGAGGGAGAAGAAAAAAAAAAAAAACACAGCAGTTATCCTTAGTATATTTTATGATAACTTTAATAAATTAATCCAAGAATAAAAATTCAGAAAAATAGTCAAGCAAACGTACTTCTAAAAGTATTTGTATACTAACTAGAAGGAGACCCTAAAGCGGAAAAAAAGTAAGTACAAGACAGTGATCTTCAGCTGTGTTGCTTCTACTTTTTCCTTAGGCAAAAAAAAGCCTCAGTCTTTTAATCTAAATGTAAAGTACACATATTTTCCAAAGTACGTTTAATCCGTTCTACCAGAGAAATAGAAGTTGTATAATTAAAGCTTAGGGGAAAGAAAAAAAAAAGTTATAGCCTAGTAACTGTGAATGTGAACATTAAGAATGTGAATGTACACTCCTTCCATTCATCCAAAATTTTTCCAATTAAAACATTTTTTTTTTTTTTAATTTCAAGCAGTAGCTAGGATAAAATAAAAATCTATGAAACTAACATTTGTCCTTGGGTTTTGTTTTCTCTRCTTTCAAGCTTTTAACCATTGGAAAGCTACAGATATAAGAACACTAGTGCATAGTCCTACAAACAGTTATAGTAAATAGTGTAAAGACAATAAATAGTGCAACATACTCTGATTCCATTTAAGAAAGCTATTCATTCAGAGTAGTCTGAAAAAAATAAAAGCTTATTTTATATGACAAGTCCCCATAGTCTGAAGTATTCTAGGAAGAAATGTCATGTTTTGAGAAAAAATTTAGAGCTTTTAACTAAAACAGTCGAGCAGCAGAATTTAACATGAGAGATTTGTTTCAGCCAGTCTAATGATTACAAAAGACAGCTGTCTTCCACCTTCCCTGATGGCATATTATTTCCTTCCATTGACCTCACACAGTTACTCTCAGTCAGCTCTGATTAGCTTTCTTCCTATCCTGCTCTTGTCAGCACAGTCCTTACTTGTATCAGGCAGAAAGCAGCTGATTTTTGGATCTGTGCATATCTGGCCAGTTGACATTAACTCCAGATAAACTGAAGGATGGAAAAAGAAGTAAGAGTCAATAAAAGTTTAGGCTAATTATTCTCTTTAAACTTTTACCAAATGAATGTTTATATTAACCAACTTGTTCAGTTATTTATGATCTACTGGAGATTAACAGGAAGAAATGTTTTTGCATTTCCCCAGAAACATCAGCCAGTGAGGACGAAATATAGATAAAAAGCTCCCGTCTTGGGACTGAGTGTGTCCCCATGCAGTCTGCATGCCTCTTCCCCAACTTCCAGCCTCAGGCTGCACCTGCACTGCTAATCCACATAGTATTTCACTGACAATTCTGGCAAAGGTTGAGKTTTTTTTGTTTTTTGTTTTATTTTAAACAACTGCTATTGCTGCTTCTCTTGGCATCACTGGAGAACTTATATACAAGAGTAGGAGAAGAACAGAACAATTAAAAAGAAAAAAAAAATCAAGCACACCTACTTAACATAACTGAAAGCCAAGTTTGAAATTCATTATCATCCCAGGCCCTGTAAAGCTGCATAAACTAATAATACGTTAATAGAAGAAACTAAAAGGAATGAATTGAGGATACTGGTTGAGTGCTTTGAACAAAAACCACTACAAAACTCCTGATGCAAACCATTRAGTACACAAAATTGAGATTCCCTCTGAGGAAGGGAAAAAAAAAAAAATCTATAAAGGTGGTCTTTGAGAAGCCCTGTGTCCTCACCAGATTTCTATCATCGTCATTCCAGGCCTTATCCAGCTCATAACGTATTTCCTCACTTGTCTGTGTGCCTCTGCAGCTTCCCGAAAATCATTCCAGATTTCCTCACTGGCTTGATCTAGTGCCTTTTTTTCTTCACTAGTTGTTCTCCAAGCAGCAGTACGCCTTTAAAATAAATAGTGTTATGAAAAGTTATTGTAACTTTAACTACAGTAGTCGTTACAATACCTAACGCAGTGCATAGCAACTATGACACTTGCTGGGAAATGACTTTGTTCACATTCTCTCTGTATTTGCTGGACAGCACGTTAACATTTGTTCCAGGAGAACACCACTTATTTTGGCTCTTTGATAGGATCATAGAATAAATACAAAAAGTTTTGAATAGAAGACTAAATACAAGATTACTTTTGAATATTCTTTTATTATGCAAAAAACACGCAAGTAAGGTTCCAAGAAAATACATAATTTAAAGCACTCTATCCACTGTCCGAATTTAACTTAAAAAAATAAACCCCACCTTCCTATAACTAAAAAGTAGGTATACAGTTTGAATGGTGAAGCTGGAGGCCCTGTAATGACACACACACAAAAAAATGTAGTGACAATTCAAATAGCTCTGTGCATGCTCTGCAAAACAAATACTACTAAAACCAGTACAAATCTGCAAACTCCTATCCTACAGATAGGTCACTGAAGGAAAAGGACAATGGACAAGATAGACTGAAGATGCTGAAGTATCCTGCAACTTGCTCTCATGTTTCTGAATTTCTAAATTAACTTTCATATTTAAGTGGGCTGATTCCAAGCTAGTAACARAATAAATTAAAGGATAACTGTCTGAAACACAGAAATGCAGTTACCTCTTTCATGTAAGCCCTCTGCTCTAAGAGTTTCCTTCACAGCCAAAGAACAGGTGCGAGAGTGAGCCAAGAAAATATGCCCTGCAAGTTTTCTGAACTTATTTTGAACTGAATATTTATACAGTGTGAAGAGACCTGCATTCCTAAAGCAGACTTAAGAAAATAAAGGATAACAAGCTCTTCCATAACATTTTTCTTAGGATGACCACAGGATCCGAGTATTTTGAGACCCTTCTGCTTGCATCCCCTGAAATTCCTCCTTTTCAAATACCAGTGGGGAAAAAAAAAAAAAAAAAAAAAAAAACACACCCTCCACAGTTACTTTTCTGAGAAGTTTCCTTACTCTGTGAGTATCCAGTAGCAAGAGCTGCAGGGAGAATTTCAGCCATCAGTCAAGAGACCAAAGTGCAAGCTCCAAAAAGTTGGCAGGGAGCTGTCCTAGCTCCATCATACTATATTCCCAGTGCATATTCCCACTATAGAGAGAATTAGGGGGCAAAACAGAGGTCTTTTACATTAAAAAAAAAAAAATGCACCAGACCCAAAGCTGTTTGCTGCYGGAGTTGTGCCACTGAGATCCAGAAGCTCAGGAAAAGGGGTCACAAGAAATGGGCCTAAGCACTTCAGGAGATATGAAAATCAAGCGAACAGACACTAGTCTGACACCAAACACCAAGACCTCTAAACAGGTACACGAGTAGATAACAAGCCTTCCTGAGAACCGAGTTTCCTCATGTGCTGGCTTCCATGCAAGCCAGTGTAAGAAGTTCACCTCTTGCTCCAAGCCATTTGTTCCCASCTTTACAGTCCAGTTCACAGTCCTCATTTTGTGCTGCTACCTCTCTACAGGATTGTGCTGTAAATTGGATTTTAGTGATCCAAAGCAAGAATCCTAGATAAGAATTCCCCTAGATTATTTTAACCCACATAACAGCACAGGGGCAGAAACAAACACCCAGCGATGTGGGGCAAGAATGTAAGCCAGCAAAATACTCATATAATGAAATATTGCTTATAGACTTTGTCGTCCGTGCAGAGTCATTTCAAATTCAGATGTCTTTAACAAAGTGCAAATCTTCAGACAGAACTGAAGATGAAAAAAAACCCCAGCTGTTAAGTCTGTTGTCTATATATGTACCAATTCACTATTCTTCACCCTAAAACTGAATGAAATTGATTTTATTTCAACTTCCCACACAAAGTATAATCCTAGGTTGATGAGAGGCAACTTTTAAAAGCATGTGAGGGTTAAGAATAAAAGAGAAAAAATGTAAGTGTAGGACGAAAACAAAAATGCTTCACAAGCATATAAAATGAAACTATTATTCAGAATAAGAAATATTCTGACACATGTCAACTACTCACTTAAGTAGCTGCTTATGCTATGAAATCCTAAAGCAGTACATAATTTATTATTTAAATTAAAAAGAACAAAACTAAGCATATATTTGCTTTAAATGAATTAYAAAAATAAATTTTCAAGTGCCTTAGAAGAATATGTTCTTCTCTAACTATAGAATATTCTTGGTACAGAAAAGATGCCCCACTTAAAAACACTTAGAAAAAGCTTATTTTAAATAAATAGTAGTAAAATCAGAGTAAACCATTTAAACTTCAGTAGTTGGCTGCATAACTGAGGTGTAAAAATTGTACATGTTGTCTGTTAATAAATTAATATTTATGGATGATGTGTTTGTAACAATTTCATTAAAACATATCATTCTGAATGTGGCATACATATGCATATGCAAACGCTTAGTTCCTAAGGACAGAAAAAGTCTTTTCTGGGTCAGCCCTTCAAGACTACCCTGTGAAAGTCCTACCATTAGCATGTTAATATTGTACAATCAAACAAGGCAGTCATTTATAAATAAATACGAACATGTCTTGTGATCAAATTGGAGTCATTAAGGAGGGGGGGAGTGTTCCACAAAAAAAAAAATTAATCTCACAAAACTGAAATTGCATCATCTGTGAACATCCGAACATATTTTATAGGATGTACTGAAATCTTAACTATGTTGCTTACACTATCAGAAATAGGCCCTGGCTTTATACAACCCATAGAAGTTCCAAAAATCATTTGATCCTGGGAAAAAGAAAACACTTCTTGAAAAATAAACAATGCTTTCCAAAATATTTATATTTTCTACTTTTTTGGAAGCTATCTGAGTTTTGATTCAAAACTTCCTTGGAAGTCTTCAGAATCAAACTCAAGTCTTTTCATTCAGATTTTCATGCAATTCACACTGATTTTTCCCTCCAGTCAATAAAAAGTGGTCTTTCATAATACTCCTTATATATATATGAAAAGAAACTCCTTGAGTTTGGATGGTATAATCTAGTTCCTAACAAAACACATAATGAAACAGTACCCTGTGAAAACATAAGGATGCCAATCTCTGTTCTTGTAGGCTACTAGAAACTGTTGCTTGTTCAGTAAAACAGCACATTATTCACACATATCTCTATGAATTGTGGAAGACAGTTTTAGTGATCCTATCTACATAATCAAAAGATAAAGAGAAGCCAAGCACACAATATAACACTTAAGCTTTTTCCATTAACTTCTCTCAGGCTCTGAGACTGACATGCCTCTACCAAAAAAGCAGTGAGGAAAGCTATTAGTTTCCAGTTCTCAGCAGACATCCAACTACAAGTTTAGATACAGATAGTTTGGATGTTTTCTACACAGAAATATTCTATTATCTTCCTTTTATTTCTTTATTATGACCTGAAACATCTCAATTATATTCCATTTTTATTTATATCAAATGAACACAAAACACGCCCCATAAATTTATATAATGGGGGTAGGAAGGAAAGATTAACAGGCAGGAGTGAAGACTTGACTTTTAACTGGCTCAAGTCACAGCAACAAATTTCGTTCAACTGACTTACATAGAACATCAATTTTGTTTTTGATTAAGGTTATTAAAACAAAACTTATTTGTTCTACCTCATTAATTTTAAGACAATAAAACTATTTTCCTGGCAGGTTATGGTCTGGCACCTCATTTATTACTGGCTCACATCCCCCTAAGTTGGGAAAATTATTTAGTAAACAATTTTTTCAACAAACGTAGCCATGTTCTCAGTTAATCAGCAATAGATTTATTCACACTCCGCAATTGCCACACACTACAGTTGCCATCCAAGTCTCTTTGCACGATATATCTTCCCTCTAGGTATATTTTACTTCTTTAATAAGAAAAAAAAAAGTCACTGGAGATGCAAATATGGCTCAGCTATCTTAAAAAAGATATACTAGAAAGATGTAGCTATTTTATGATTTAAATCCCTCTCTATTCCATACTCTGACAGACCATGTGAGAAAATCTCACCCAAAACTGTTGTATAACAGTCATCTTGCTAAATTTTGAGCCTTCATACAAGTTTTTTTTCTTACAATCTCTTAGTGCCACGTTGGTCCCAAGGTTCCCTGTCTCAGGGCAATTCTGCTCATATAGCCTGTACTTTAATTAAGAGTAGATAGGGAGGAACATTGCTGGCCTAAAGACTTTTAGCTGTTAGATGATCCAGTAAAAAAAAAAAAAATTACAAATCACTTTGTTTATCCATTTAGTTGTRTATTAACAGTTTGCAACTCTGCACTTGCAGATGACAGTATTTATTTTTTAAGCTTCAAATACTTACCCATCCTGTGTTGATGGATATTCACATTCTTCACCCTTTGGGAATACATTGCTGGGATATAGATCACATATTGGAATAGAAGGTGGATCTGTCTGGACCTTTGCTGTTGAGTATAATTTAAGAAAGTTTTACAAATGGTACATTGGAAATTTTAAGTACTTCATTTCAACTGTAAGAAAAATTAAASAACACAATTTAAGATCACCTTAGTAGGATTTGGGCTTTTACCCAGGAGACATCACATCACAATGTCCTCAAATGACTTCATTTTGTCAACGCTTAAAGCTGGCATCCCTGAAAGCTGGCATTCAGGGATACCAGAAAGAAATTTCAGCTAGACTTGGCCTGAGAACCCAAACTGCATCCCGAAGTTTGTTTCAATTGCCACAACAGCACTTTGACAGATTTTACTGAAAACTCAAGAAGAAGAAGTCTATCTTTCTTTTTTTTGTGCTCGATACCTACGTCCTTTCTTCTTTTTCTTCTTCTTCTTTTTTTTCCCTGTTGCTCCATCTCCTTCACCATCTCCATCTACAGGGAAAAAAAAGTGCTCAGATGAACGTAAAACAGACAGAATCAAACAAATTTGAATGAGATGCAAGACTATCTGAGACTATCTGGATCAAACACTTCTTTTACTTTGGAAGATTTAAATCCAATGATTTACCGATTTATTGTAAGCTCCCAAACGTGTAAAAAGAAATGGATTAAAAAAAAAAAAAAAAAGGAAAGGAAAAGGACAGCTAGAAGCTGCCACCAAGACACTAGCATTTTCAGGTTCCTTCCCAGACTGAACACAGACATAAGAAAACACTTCTTAAAGTATTGCTACTAGATCACCTTTCCAATTGCCTCCTTAGTGTTAATGACCCCAAATATATCAGCAATCAGAAAAAGAGAAGCTTGAAGAAAAAGTTTTCAGTAAGTCTATTTCAGATTTGTCTGCTCTTAATTTACCCAAAGAGAAGCTGGAGCGCGTAAGGCAGAACCATATTAGATACTACAGCTAAAAGCTAGGAACTCATGCTTCAAGCCAATCTTCTGATGCCTTATCTACAGGTAACTTTAACACTCATCTGGAAAGAGAAGAGAAAAAAAAAAGTAAAGATAACAGCAGTCAGCTCAGAATGGAGCTATATTTGGAAATACAGGAAAAGTCACAACCAGCACTGGACAAAACCAGTGCCTACAGGCGGTATCACTGCAAAGCACAGTATGCAAGCAACAAGAATCAGCCAAACTACAGAACGGTCACCTTTCAGAGATGACAATATCCCTGTGGTCATTATGTCTGACTACCTTTAACACTTATTTATCTCAATAAGATACTATCTAACAACACCTTCTGGAGCTAACCATGAGCCAATTTCAAAATGTGTATGTACTAGCCAGCTGCATTTAGAACACTGCAATTATTTAAAGCAAACAGTAAAATTGTAAGAACTTCTAGAATCAATCAAGGCAAAGTACTGCTGTTGTGAATGCATTTACACAGAATCCTATATTTGTTATTTTTTAAACAAATGTCCAGCTGTTCCTGACACTAGATTTTCAAGCCTTTTATGATGGACAATGTCATCTGAATTTTATAAGGTAGTGACTCCTGTAATCCTGCCACTGGGGCAAATTTCAGTAGTGCACCCCTCAAATTCCTATCAGCATTAAGTATCTCATTTTGAAATCTTCAAAAAAGAATTTGCAGGTGTGTTTTGTAACTGCAATTTAGTTCAGACTACCAGGCTCCATTAACACGTTTACCAGGCAGTTGATTAATACTTAACAGCATATATGTGTTTCGTTATAATATATAATACAGTAACTTTACCACATTTCTCTTGACCTTGACTGTGCTCCAACCATTCACCAAGAAATAAATCAGACATGACTCCAGTTCATTCATCAAGTGATTTATGGGTATTTTTAGAACCCTAGGCCAGAACTACAAATGCCAACAACATTTCTTAAATTTTGTGTGTTGCTATTTGCTTATTATGGCTTTTTCATATGTCACTGCACGTGAATCTGCCAATTAGCAAGCCAGACTAACTGGGCCTATGCTTTCAGATCCTTGAAGACTGCTGCAGACCAACTGTGATGCCAGATATGTAACTACTGCATCTGACTAACACCTCATTCGTCTTCAGGCTGTTTAGCTCACATTGAAAAAAATGTGCACCAAAAAAGCAATCTTTTATCTTTGTGAAACTGAAGCCTGTCGTTATGCCATTTTGGTATAGATATTCAATTAAACTGTAACTAATTTCATGCACAGATGTTACTTATCAGCACATTTTAATGGTGCGGTGAAAACCTGGAGAGCACTTCCTAATCTCTCTCATCTTTCAAAAGGCGTACAATGTTATTTCTGAGATCACTCAGCTAGGAATTTTATTGGGTAGAGGGAAAAGAAAAAGATATTTTGTTGTTTTTACTCTAACTGCAGCACCATGTCTTAAGCAATGCCTCTAAACCCACAAAATTATTAGACAGCAAGTGGCAAAAACTGGTGCAGGCAATAACACACAGTAGTCTTCAAAAAATACGAGAGCAATTCTTCTGCAAAAATATTGTCCCTTTTTTGAAAATATACTCATGTCAAATGTGGACAATAAGATTATTATTTCAGAGATATTAYTTTAAATTTTCAAAAAAAAATCTTAAATAATTGCTAATGCTTGCACTGTAAAAAGCCTATGAGAACATAGCACTTCATCTATGAAAAAATTACTTCTCTTGAAATGGAACGGCAACTATTTTAATCATTTTCAAACATGCTCTTCACTGCAAGAATTTTTCACTATCCTCCTCAATACTTCCTGGCTTAGTTGCAAGCAGGGTAAAACATACATTGTATTAACGTAACTACCTTTCAACTCTGTTACCTGAAATACATCATAAGAATAATCCATCACTATATAGTTCTAGAAATACTAATTACATAGAACTGGGTACTATACATAGATTAAGTATGTTGGCATATATAAAATGATAAATAATTAATCATTTCAGGTTTTTCTTACTTCTACATCTAATTTTTTAATATCCTGGAATGATGAATCCCAGCAATAGTCTGCCAAAAAGTTTTCCGAACAAAATGAAAAGAAGTATTTCAGGATGCTGAGCCAAGGTTAATTTTTAATAGAAACCACTCCTCAAAACAAAGACAATACAGCATTTCTACCTGAAATACCTACATAAGAGACCCATCTAATCTGGATTTCAGTACTAGACATTTCCAAGGTATTGTTTAAAATTTCAGTTGTGTAGCATTGGCAACATGTGAGGTGTATGCCTTGCTTATGTATTAATCCCTCCACACTTCAGTTTTAATGAAAAAAAAAMCAAGATTATAGAGAAATGTTTTGTTTCAAGTAATTTTTGAAGATTAAGATGGTATATCATTTAAAATGCATTGTCTCAAATTTCACTGCATGTTTTGTTTAAAGTCAAGAATAAGAACTCAATTTGAAACATAAACTTACACTGCAAATGGTATTGCAAGTGAGAATGATTTATAACTTGCCTTCTCTGAAGCTAAACATTTCTCCACAATAAAACCATAGCAAAACAAGTCTTTAACAAACCTGTTACCACATTTTTAAGCACATACACATACATTATACACACACATATACACATATAAAAGGCTGAATTGTTACCAAAAAAAGATATGCATAGCATGGTTATCTTATCTTCCCTAAAATCACTGGAGAAGAAAAAAAAAGAAAAACTCGGACACCTGTACAATGTATGTTAAAATGGGAGTCTGAAAAAAGATTGAAAGTGGAAGCGTTAAAGGAAAAAAAAAAAGTTACACTTGCCTTCATCATCATCATCTTTTTCTTTCTCTTCCAATGTTTGTTTATCCAACTGCTTTGCTACATCATCAAGGGCATTTTCCATTTCTTTATCTGTTTCCTGCCCTGCTCGTAAAATTAAAACATGACTTAATAGAGAAGTATAGCTCTATGTTTGTATACAATAAGCTCTAAGTCTGTACAGAAATACTGTGCTTCACCTCATCCAACAGATAACAGAGCATGTCTTTTTTTCCCCAAGCCAGTCCAGTGTGTCAAGTGCACAACCGTAGGGCCCAAAGTGACAGGTGCCATTACTAAAACTTGAATATAAAAGTGACATTATCCAAACACTTCTGATGACTTTTTTCTGCTACAGTAACCAACTCTGCTCACCTTAGCACCAGTTTGCTCTAGTGACATAATGAGGGTTTAAAGCAGATAATTATAAACACATAGTACGATCATCACTAACTGCTAGCTTGCTAAAACAAACCCAAGCCCAAATCGTAGCTCCTTTGCTCTATTTGCCCAGACTTGCTCCAGACCTCTCCGAGAGCATGGGAGGGGTACGGAGACACCGCCGTGCGGGACGGCTTTTCAAGCAGCAGTTTTCCGCCCGTTCCCCCTCAGGGCAACGGAGCGTACGAGGGACGGGGTGGCTTCTCCGGGGCGCACAGCAGCGGGGAGCACCTCCCTCACGCCGACCTGCCGGCTGCTGAAGGCCAGGAGCAGCCTCCTGATGCCGGGGGCGGGGGTGTAGGAGCCCCCCTCGCTGCGGGGGCCTCCTCAGCCCGCACAGCCGCCGGGACAGCGGCCTCGACGGCGCCCATCACCCCACCGCCAGGGCGCACGGCAGGCCCTCACAGTCCCCCCCCGGGGCGGCAGAAGGCCTCGTCCCGCACGGCTGCCCCCCCCGCCCCAGGGCCCCGGCCCGGCCCTCACCCCCGGGGGCCGCTTTGCCCTTCTTCTTCTTCTTGCGCTTCTTCTTGGCGCCCTCCTCCGCGCCCAGCCCCGCCCCGCCGCCCTCCGCGCCGTCCTTGTCCTCGGGCTCCGGCGGCAGCTCGCCGTTGAGGTGCTTCTCCGCCTCGGCGGCGGCGCTGCCCGCCGGCCCCGCGCCCGCCATGTCGCCGCGGCCGCGCCGCCTCCGACCCACGACGCGAGAGAGACAGAACGGCACTGCCCGCCCTCGCTCTATGGTGAGCGCGGGGCACGCCGGGAAGGCTGGAGGACTCCGCCGGGAGGAACCGCCGGCTGTCCCGCCCCCCCGCCCTGTGCGCGCGCCAGGGGCGGGGCGCAACGGTCGGGGCCCAACGGTCGCGCTCCGTGTGGCGGCGGCGGCGGCGGCGGGGGCGTGGTGTTCCGGCGGCGGCGGCGTGGTGTGCGCGCTCCCGGCAGCGGGGCCGAGGTGGCGTTAGCCTCCCGGGGCGGTCCCGCCATTTGCTCCGGGGCTTCCTGTCCGGGCGCCCGGCTGCCAGTCTGTGCCTCGGGTAGCCGCGGCCCGGCAACCCCGGTGTAGCGCCCGCTCCTTCGGCGTGCGCCCGGCTGCGGCGCGGGGTGCGGCCGGGCTGGCCAGTGCCTTTCTGGTCGCCGATCTTTGTACCGTAAGATCTGTGCTCAGACATCGCCGGCTCCCTATTTTTAGTTCTCACGCATAAGCAGAGTTACGACAAGGTGACAYTGTGCACGGGTCAGTGTTACTCTGGCAGGGAGAGCATGCTGGTGAGGCTCAATGGCCCTTTTTGCCCTGTCCTGCATTTCCTGACCAGCTGTATTTGAGATCCCACAGTGCCAGTGCCTTTCTGACAGGTCAGTTCAGCCTAAGTTGCAGAGGTGCTTCCCAGAAATGAAAAATGGAGTGGACATATTTGAGTCCCTTCCACTGGTTTTTGACCACCTGTAGAAGTAACAAGAGGAAGAAAAGGTTCCTTGTTTGCACRGACCCACCACCTTCAGTTCTGTCCTTCCTCAAGACTTCGGGGCTGCTTTGCACCCCAGTTGTTGTAATACAGCGACTGCTCGTTTGTACCAGTGTTTCCACAGCACTCTGAAACAGTATTTCCTTCAGAGGAAGTTTGTGAGGTGTGTTACAGATCGTGAGACATACAGACCAGTGTTGAGAGTGGAAGGGGTTACCTAGTGTAGGCAGGGAAGAAAAGGTGTATAWAGATGAGGTTCAGCCCTATCTTTTAGTCCTGTTGTAATATAGCAGGATTTCAATTAAAGCTGCTTGAGTAACAAAATATTTTCACATAATTGGATTTTAGTTTGGAGAGAGTCAATGGAAAGAGCGGACAAGCTGATTGTTGCARTGGAAGATTCTAGAAGCGTGGGCTGAGGGCCAACAGTGGCAAGTTACTCTGTGAATCAACAAGTAYGTTCTTGGGGAAATACAATAGAAAATGGAAAATTTTATTAAAAATATAACAATCCTAAATAGGAACAATTGCCAGGAAATATTTTATAGCATTTAGGACTGTTAAGATTTTACAGCTTAAGAACACTGAACAAAATAAGCCATATGAAAGAGCTTGTACTGAAGGAAAATAATAAAAGAAAAAAATAACTTGTTCCAAGTCCCATGAAGCAAAAAAAGGATAATTCTGCTATGAGAAAACACAGTAGAGGGTACTGTCTTGTCCCATTTCCCCCAGTACTTAAGATGATGTAAAACCAAAGAGAAATACCTGAATCATCATCTTTCACTAGTTTAATTAAATCAACTTAGTTCCTAAAATTATTGTACCAGTCTTGCACTTCTCACAGGCTCTCCACTACTATTAACTGTGTTGGCTAAAAATATGATTATCTTTTTTTTCCATGTTGATGTATTTTAACAACGCCTCCTGTAGATACATTTGTACAGTAGTACATAGTGGTGTACTTCATCCAGCACAGCTGTGGTTTCCAATCCTTTTGCAGCCAGTCTTTGCTTAGGAAAACTAGTAATACTTTGTGCTTTACTGAGGCACAAATTCTCCCCCTCAAACTCCGAGTCCAGCTCCTCGTTTCTGTTCTACCCCCTTGGCTCGGACCGAGGACACAGTCACATCCACACGTCCTCACTCCTGACCTGCTACAATTCTCAGCAAGCACAAGGCTTCAAAAGGCAAAGCTAATACACAAGTACTCATGAAACAGACTATCTTGGTTTGCRGAGGTGGCTCAGCAGCACTGTCCCTCATGCTTTTCCTTGTAAGAACACTTGAMTGTGGAAACATATATCCAGACCTTTCATAGGACCAGGATGAGCGCAGGAAGGCTGACTGTTGGGCTCCATGCCGCGCAGGGGTGGTGCTTCAGGTGTGTCCAGCACAGGAACAGATTGCCCAGAGAGGTGTGGAGTCTCCTTCTCTGGAGATACTCAACACTTGCCTGGACGCGATCTGGCCCCTGGGTAAAAGTGTAYGGATAACAAATAGGTTAACAGCATGAATAAACAAAATGTAAACATGGGAATGCTTTGAAAAAATTGCCAAGTGGGAATMAGAATCTCAACTGAGAACCTCAACTGACTCTTGTGAACACAGCAGACACGAACATGAATAGCCTGATAACTTCTCTGGATTCCCTATCTGGCTGCTTTTAAGATGACAGGGTGTCTTAGAAACAAGAGTGATCTGTACCTTGTAGCGTGTAATTACCAATTCAGAAATTTTAGCCCTTCTTCCTTCATCGCCAGTCAACTGTTCCTGGCATTTAATATGATTTACATTAATAAATGCTACATCTGCCAATGACACAGAATCACAGAATGGTTGAGATTGGAAAGGACCTCTGGAGACCATCTAGWCCAACCCTTCCTGCTCAAGCAGAGTCACCTAGAGCACATTGCATAAGATCACGTCCATGCAAGTGTTGAATGTCTCCACAGAGGGAGACTCCGTAACTTCTCTGGGCAACCTGTTCCAGTGTTCTGTCACCATTATGCTAGACACCATGGTAGAAAAACAGGTGAACAGGTAGCAGAACAGAAGGGACATGTAAAAACAAAGTTTAGCTGGAGAAAGATGCTGATTTGTTTTTCTTTCGGTGGTCCTTCCTTTTTCCTAAACAACCTCCCAGACAAAGGCAGGCAGTGGCTGGGGGAGTTAAGGAAAGGGTTGAGTGCAGTCCAAAGCATGTGGTAACCAAGCAACAGGACTTTAAACTCTGTCCTGAAAGACAACACAGAGACTCACCTCCTCTTCTTCTTCTTCTAAGGAGGCAGCTTCCATTGCACCATTTTCCTAGCAAAAGAAGTTACGATCTCCAGGTAAAAGCTTCTTTTGGGGTACATTATATTTTCCTTTTTTTTTCAGACCATAGATATGTGTCAAGAAATTGGATGGAATGGAGTGGGGGAGCTATCTCTTGACAGCTGCAGTTTATTCCTGGAAAGGGGGGGAGGAAGGAAGGGTGGGAAGTGAATGGTCTACATCAGTCCCAAGAAGAGTTTGAACAGAGGGAGGTTATATTTGTTTTTCTGTTTGTACTTCTGGAGCTAATGTCATTATTTATGTGTTTATGACACTTTAATACTTCTCTTCGCAGCTTGGGGCTGAAACTCATAGTCCTTCGTTACCTGTGTAAATTCATTGAAGCCAATGGGACAGTTTTTATGAGTAAAGGTCTAATATAAGGCTAGGTACAAAGAGTAGATGAAGAAAAATGTTTCCTGCAGGAGATAAATATATACTATATCTATGTACTCTAGAGGGAAAGGTACTCCCTCCTCATTAGTTGCTGAGGACATAGAACACTTGTACTTCCTTGGTTATTATTCTCAATAGTGTTTACTGTAGGTACCAGGTAGTACCTTTCTTAGCAGGAGCAGAAAAAAGAGCTTCTTTAATTCTGAAACCACTCATTCACTAAGATTTTGCTTAAAACCTAGACAAAGTAGCTGAATCAAAGATAAAAGTGACAAAAAATAGCTAAAGAATTCACTTTTAATACTATCCGCTGTGGTCTTCTTTTCACATCCCTTGGCAATTTCCTTTTTTCACTAACTCCAGTTTACTTACAGCGCCGTAGTCCAGATATCCTGGCTTGCATCAGCTTGTTTCACAACATCAATGTCCTTTGGAGGCCAGATTTTTAAAGGAAGCAACAAGTGCTTCTGCAAAGAAGCAAATTTCATCTGTTTTACTGCTGAAAGTCACCTTGAGAATCACGGCCTGGCATTTGTACACTCAGACTGGAACAATGCAAATGTGCTTCAGTTTGCATGAATAAATGTATGCCATGAAACAATAAGTCAGCTTTACTGCCTCCTTTGAAGCTCATTTTAAAAAATTGCTTTTAAATGACAAGATCCACATGAACAAAACAATTGTGTGGACCTGTGCTTCAAAAAAACTATATTCTCAAGCTAAGTAGCTGTTTGATTAGACATACACAGGCATGCAGGTATGTGCGTTAAGATGTGACCCAGTGAGGATCTGCCCTGAAGGCAGATCTCTGTGCCTATGTGCAGCTGTAGGTAGGACGTAGAAGGCTGCACAGAGCCAGGGGTCCCCACAGTGGTATCTTTAAAATCCATTTCTGATACTATAGAGCTGTGAAAACCTTTTATAAATAAAAGCACATTTAATGACATAGTCACTGAGTCATACCTCCAGATGAAAGCAGTCTTCTTTCTTGGATAACAAACTAACAGAAACATGACCTATCACCAGAAATAATTATAAGCCCTATCTCATGAAAACACTAATCTTTAGTAGAATGAACCTGAATTATCAAAAGCTGATACTTTGATTTTTAAATTTGTAGTCAACTTCATGTATTTTACCTCACTAAAACATGAATGTATTCTCATTTGTATGGTGATCATTCCTATATTATTTGATTCAGATTTTCAAGGCTTCGCAGAGAAAATAATTGCTTAGCTTCACTTTTAGTGTGAAAAAACAACCTTTCCTTTGCACTATCTGCTGATATAACTATTTTTCTCTGGGGTGCTCACCCTTTCTTCATTCTAGAGAGTAATGGAACCAGTGCTCACAGCTACAGCAGTGGAGGCAGGACCTGTGTATTTCTTTGACCAGGTATTTCCTTTCATTTCCAGTATACTCTTCTTCCTTCTCCCTGCCTTCACATAACCCCCCCTCCCCCATGTCAAATCAGAAATACTCATTTTGTTTTAGATGAAAACTAGAGTGAAAGAGAGGGACAAGAAGATACCAGAAGAACTGTCCTCGTATTTCAGTTTCCTCACGACAGATCTTCACCCTATAAGTTTTACTCCCAGGTAATAGTGTTATGTCAGTAGTGGTGAGAGTGCAAGACAGTTTCTGTCAGCTTGATTTTCAGCAAAAATTTCAAAGACACAAAAAGGAGTCCAGAGGTGGATGTGGCCAAGGCAGGATGGGGAGGCACATGATCCAGAATTGTCACCATGTCATGCAGTGCAAACTGGGGGAATACAACTAGGAAGGTAAGTGTCCTATACTTAGGCCCTAATTCCTTGAGGTGTGGTACCTAATGTTCATTTCTGTTGTCAACATTTTACAAGTTTAATATATTTAACATGCAAATCGTGAACAATTAGTTAAAGAATGCCACGTAACAACCTTGTTCAACTAGTTTGCCAGGGACTGGACAACAGCACATCATTGCTGTGTGCAGAGCTTTGCAGATTTTACGAAGTTCACATCTGCTGACTAATGTATTGGGAACTCAYGTACACAGCATTCCTCTAGGGTGTGACTCTTCTGGATAATTGGGTTTAATTTCAGACTTCTTCACATTTACTTTAAATTGGAGTTTTTGTGCCAAGGAGGAGACAGTAAGATAAGGATAACAGACAGGAAGTTCTCTTAATTTGGCCCCAAAACTGCAGTTGGGAAATCAATATGGTTGGCCTACTAACAAGGCATTATTATTTAAATTAGCCTTCACAAGTCACTTTATGTCTTATAATCATTTTTCACCCCTTTTTCCTAATGATGCTTCATGACTCATGACTGCATGAAAAACTGCTGCAGAAACGGCTATTAGCTTTATGGCTGTCTGTGTTCAATTACGGGTTGAAAAACAGCAAGGTGAAAAGAGTTGGAGACCAAAAGGAGCCAAAGGTTTTTTTACCCCTTGCTTTATGTAGACTATACATAGACTTTTAAAAGGTTGTAGAGGGAGAATAATGTAAAAGAATGAATGGAAGATCTGATTCTTTGCATTAAAAATTCACCTTTTTTCCTGCACTGCAGGAGCTTAGGAAGTTTGAAGATGCAGCAAAATTATGGTATTTAATACGACAAAAGCTGAGCAACAAGGAAGAAAATTTTACTTGGAGAATTATAACCAAGTTACTTTTTGACAGTACTCTTGATACAGTCATGATGCTCTAAGAATATAAGCAAGACCAGATTTGTAAGAAGAGGTAACACCTTGTATTAGATATCTTCCATGCCAAAAAAACTTGGCTATTTTTTTACAGTTATAAAAACTGAATTAAAACACAACCTCTGCCTTCAAACCTTGTTTTGTCATCTTGCTGGAGTGAACTAGTTCACTCCAGGCTGTTTCATTCTATGAACACATTTTTGTGCACTGAAAGTAGAGCATGTGAAAAGTTACCACTGCAACTGGAGGGGGTAACCATGTGGTTACAATTAAGCTTATGTGTGTTTAGAACCTAGAGACTAAAGCTTTTCTTTTTAAATTATCTTCCTATCTTGGATTTTTAAACTCCTGAAACTTCTTAGTACATACTCCATGTTTGCAATCCTCTAATTAAACCATTATAGTTCAAAATAAATACGCTCTCATAGCCATGGAAGATCAGAGTTCATAGACTGAAGTAAAAAAACACAAAAGAGGGTGTGTGCTGTTGAAAAAGACTTCTTTGGACAGTCAAAATTCTGTTACTAAAAGTCTTTTTGTACATTGCATCTCAGAAAGAAAAGTCTTAGATTTATTTGATTTCCTCTTTTACTGAGGCAAGGGAAGATAATTTTACATAGGAGAGAAGAAATCAATCGGCATGTTATATTACATCTCACTGTACTTCAGCTGGCATAGTCCAAAGCATATGCTGTCAGTGCAGAGACTCCCTGGTTTGGTAACAGCTGTACTAAACTCCCACACCCTGCTCTGCACAGGTATTTCTGAGCTTGGATGTCTTCCCTGGGAGGAAATGTGTCTCAATTTCAACCACTGTCCAAGGGAGCATTGCCAGCCTGCCCACATAATTGTCTAACAAGTCTGTGCCTTGTATTTTCTTTTAACTAATGCTCTTACTTAACAATACAGATTTTTTTTCTCCTCAGACYGATTAAAGGCAAGAATCCCAGCTGTACAGGGGAGCATACAGAAAGGCTTGAAGATGGTTTCTTAAATGATGATCCATCCAGAAAAGAAAAATATACAGTTTTACATCAGATGCCTTGTCATTCTCTGTGTAAAACCACCACTGAAGAGGCAAATCTAAAGGTCTCCCAAATGCCCTCAGTCCAACAGGCTGAGGAAGACTCACCACTGATCATGTTAAATAAGTGTGTGGCTGCCAGCATGTTACAGGAATCAGAAGAGAAGTTGCAGTTCTTTGCTAGTTATGAGGCTGGTTTCCCTCGGGGTCTTGTGAATATGCTGACCTATAATGGGAGAGAATTCACTGAGGGGACTGATTATAATAAATGGCATCAGAAGTCACTAGCATGCAAAAGTGTGAGATCCAGGAGAAGTCAGGCCTTGGAGGATGCTAAGAATGGTGCTCCCRAGACCAAATGTATACAGCGTGAAATCCTGGCCAACAGAAAAGACCAATACAAGAGGAGCTTTGCTCTGTCAGCCTGTGCTGCAAGGGAAAAAAGAAATGCTGAGACAGTATCAAATGTGCCTCTAGGAAATAAAGGTAACGTAGTACTGAGTTAGTGTGCTGTGCTGTAATGTTTGGCCCCAAAGGAAAGAAGCAGCTTCTGTTGAGAGTGTATTCTCTATTGGCTGGGTAGGCCAACSTGCTCTGCTTTATAGGTTAATACAATGCAGTTCTCTGCAAAGCACTGTTTTAGGACATGATGAAATAGCTTCGCAGCTGAAGCAAGAGCTACAAACACTTGGAAGAACAAAGCCAGTGAAACTGGGCAATGTTTCAAACCATTTATCAAAGTATTTTTAGTTTCCTATTTCAAGGTGAGTGATAGAGTCATAACATACTGCACTAATAAAGATCATCCATATTCAGAGCATTTCATTCAGCAAGCATCAGTAATCCTCAACGCGGATTCATAGATCTGGGACAAGCCTGGTCCAGCTCTCTGGGTGCTGCTGCAGTCTTGCTTCTTTAAAAGGAGAATATTTGTTTTTAAAAGCTGACTTGTATGTGTATTCATAATCACTATGCTCTTCTCTTCTCCTGTTTAGTTCCTGTTGTGCAAAACCATGGCAGCCAGTCACCTGTCACAATCAGCTTCTCGCTGTCATCCAAATTCTGTGAGGAAAGAGGTGAGAGTTCCAGGCAGCTCCTCGGTGAATGGCTGGTGTTTAACAGCGGTACCTGGACATGCTGTCCTGGAGTTGGACTAACGCATGCTTTAACTGGGAATAACTGTCAAGCAGTTTTGTTTTTTTGACCACAGTCCAGTTTTAAGTGCCTCATCCCTCTCTTATTGTCTCTGATAATCTGTTAACAAAGTTTTCTACCTGCTTTAAGTAGTAGCTGCAGGTCCACTACTTTTTGCTAGCAGAATACAGACAACCTCGCTGTTTTAGGATAGATTTTTAAGCCCTTTCCTGATGGAAATTGACCACATACATTTGATCTAATAACTTTTTCAATGAATGGGAACACTAGTACACCAACTGAACTGTTCATCACAAGGCATTATATCTGTTCTGCCTAAAACACTTGGACAAGTTTRATGATCTGAAGGGAAGAATTGCTTACTGTGTACTAGCTGGATTTCTTTCAGAACATTGCCATGTGGAAGGAAAAAAAAAAAAGTAGACATTTGTGAACTTTCTTTCTACCCTTGGCCATGAAGTTGGTCAAGCGCTGCCAGGACTATGCAGAGCCAAAATTCCTTGGTTTGTGAAAGCTAAAAAAGCTGCAGAGGTATCAAGCATCTTCGTACTGAGGGATAGCTCCACAAATAAATATATAGGCAGTGAAGGGAACAAGTAATATCTCCTCCTGTTGTTTTTTGAAAATCTGTCCTGCAATTTCTTCTGGTTGTACCAGAATGTGCTTCACCACAGAGTTGCATGCCCCTTGGGGGTCGCTGTGCTGTTAGGTTTGCCAGATTACTTACTCAGCCTACCCTTATCCCTACCCTTTTCTTTCTCCTGGGAACTCCCATTTACTTGGAGATTGTCACAGCCTTGATTCTCACTTGATGATGGGCATGTCCAGGAGTGGGCTGGCCACACTATTCTGTGATTGTAGTTCTAACCCACCAAGTGCTTGTTTCTGACTGACTTATTTTTCAAATTGTTCACAGTGAAATGGGTAAACTAGGGAAACTGAGCTTCCATGTGCTGATTTTTACAATTGTTGGGCCCATTCTCTGGCACTCTGTATCCATGGCCATTCTTTACTGCTTCACCTGGACTTTCGTATTACTTAATTATTACTTATTGAGTAATCTGATGATTGCTTGGTAATAACCAATGCAACAGAAGATGTTCAACCTGAACAAAGATCAAACTTTTACCATTTATCTTGGGTTTTCTACTTTTTGAGAAAATAGAGTCAGAACAACTGAGACTCTTCAGAAGTTAAGGGGCTTCTTCCACCATATTCCCTTAGGTCTTCTTAAATCATCCACAAACTCTGCGATGTGCACTAAGTAAAAGGTACCTGCCATAGCACAGCTGCAACAACAGATGGCTGTTKACAGAACTGTATGCTAAGAGAACACTGCGCCCCTGCTGCTCACCGTGATGCATGGCTTTATTTTCCAACTACTACTGCAGACTGCTGCCGAGAATATTTGAAGATTAGCACATCCAGCCTGTCTTGACAATGATTCTGGGTGCATCTGGCTGTATCTCTACTAAACAGTGACTGTAACTCCAATGGGAAGTCAGAGTTGGTCCAGATAAACATCTGACCTGGAATTTATCTGATACCTGATAATCTAGTTTTCTGGAGGTCCTCCCTCCTCATAGATATTGTTCTCTGATTTTCAGCTAAAGGAGACTGAAATACACGTTCCTTCTTTCTCCCACTATATTCTTCGGGGAAGGAATCTGTTAAAGAATAAAATTCCCAAAGCTTCATCGCTATGTTTCATAACCTTGCTTTATATTGACAGATGCTACAGAACAGGACTGACATTAACCTCATTCTTATGTGTCTAATTCTGAGCTCTTACTTTGTTTCTCTAGGTTGGATTTGCCAGCCTTCTGACTCAAGTTCTGAGGATCCTGAAAAGATGCCTTACGTGTGGGCACTGAAGAGACTACAACAAATTCAGAAACAAATGTAACAAACTGAAGCTTTTATTTCCATAAGCAAAGTTAGAATATATGGCAATGGCTTTATGAAGTAGAATACAAATGGTGGGAGACCATTTAACCAAACTAACACACTAATCTGGAAAGCGTTATTGTTCTGAAAACTTCGAGGGCTAAGCTTAACATTCCCCTGTTCATGAAAGGGAAGCATCTACTTTTATTTCCGTTACTTGTAATGGAAGATAGAAATTATCTCAACAGAGATATTTTCAGAGTTTAATGTTGAGGCAAGATTAATACTCTCTGATTATCATTAATCTGTAGATAAACTAGCTAACAGTTGTAATAACCTATTTGAATATCTTTTGCAACAGAACTATGGCTAATGAAAACTACTCTGCATTTTCATAGTCTACTGTGGTCTGTGTAGCTTGTTGCCTTATCAGGGACTGAGAGGTATTAAGAATTAGGTCATTAGAATTTTCATGTCTACCTCGCTGTAGACATCTTGTACTGAATTGTTTCAAATATATTGTAGTCTCTAAATAAATCAGTAATTTCCTGAGTACCAACTTTAGTGGTAAAATAGAGACTATCAAGGGAATGCGGATGAAGTCTGAAATAAAGTTTTACCCTGCCTGGATCAATTGTCTGTGGAATTGGTGCTGTAATTTATAAACCAGACTAGGTTTAAGTAAAAAATCTTTGGTGATTACTAATTATAAGCATTAATTACTTATGAGGACAGTTATTAAGGTTAGCCTGTATAACTTTGTATCTACGGCACAGTTTATGAATTTCAGCTATTATATATACTGCTATTTAACTGATAGTTTATGTACATTGGCAATAACTTTAAACATTCAGATTTAATAAAACCAGCATAGTATCTCAGGTGAAAAATTGTCATTCAAAATACTGAGTTTAGCAGCCATTGGCTGTATAAAATCTAGCAGTTCTTGGCATATAAGAATGTATACATCAACAATATAATAACGTATATATTCATCCTGAAATGGGTTGTTATCACTGCTTTATTCCTTTGGGAATTGATTACCCTAAACTCCAAGAGAGACTAGATGCCAGAGCAAAAACTGGATTTTGCTCATTTGACCAACTCAGGCTGCAATAGTTATTTGAAAAACTAAGCAAAAATAAAAGTAATACACAAGCTTAATATTTGAGGCTCATGCTGGAAATAAATGTTCTAATCGTTTAAATGAGCATTATTGCCTGTCCACCCATGAGACATATCAAGTCTTAGAATTGTCTGTTTTAGAGAGCGCCCTGAAATATGTTTGTCTTTTTGCCTCCTGAATTCACTATTTCAGCATGCTCCAGCCTGCAATTGTCAACCACTGGATAGATCTCATCTAAACACTAAGGATACCAATGCTTACATATGGTTCAACTATTCTGGGATCTACCCTATTACTATCCCCCAAAGCTCTAGTCAGGTGACTGAACCATTTAAATAAGGACAACATTTATGCCACTAATAGGAGAGTCTGTCTACAAGCAAAGCATTTCCTTCCACAGGACCTGAGCATGTTTTCTTTGCAGCATTCCACCTGAATACGAGGAGGAAKTTCTTCACTGTGAGAGTGACAGAGCACTGGAACAGGTTGCCCAGAGAGGTTGTGGAGTCTCCTCTGGAGATATTCAAAACCCACCTGGATGTGATCCTGGCTAACATGCTCTAGGTGACCCTGCTTGAGCAGGGAGGTTGGACTAGATGATCTCCAGAGGTCCCTTCCAACCTTACCCATTCTGTGATTCTGTGATTCTGTRATTTGTAGACCTTGTTAGCCCATCAGCTTGGAAGCTCCTCATATTGCAGTATTCCARTGCTATTATCATATTCCTTTTCCAGTGCCACAGAAATTGGCTTCGTGTTTTTGAATGTTTATGCTTAGCCTGATCAGCAAAAAGTTTATACTGAGTGCCATTTTATGTCAGAATTTAAACAGAAGTATTGGCTTGAAGAYAAAAACATTCCTTTGATTCCTGCTAGCTAATATTTTAGATAATTAGCTTTCCTCAAAGTCAATCAGCTTTTTTGCTTGTTTTTTTCCCTTTAATTATTTCATTTACCTAATACTTCTGTGATGACCTGCAYGTTTTTGTAACTGCTTAAAAAGCAACATGTAGAACAGTACACACAAAGGTCTTCTTGAAAAGGATAGCAGCCAAAGGCTGGCAGGACTGAATAGGGATMTTCTAGATTGATTTGGATTAATTAAGGTTTATATCTCAAATGCTGCCTCTCTGCTTCAGTCTCCTCTTCAGTCATGGAACTGAAATAGATACAAATGTTCTTGTCAGATAAGGAGATTGTTCTTTTTAAGAGGAGTGAAGTAAATAGGAACAAAGAGTAGCACAGTAGTGTATGGAATCCAGTGTATGGAATGGTGAAGATGAAGAAAAAAAATCAGATGAACAGACTTTCTACAAGAGTGTTTTTTTGCCCCTCACAATCAATGTGTAGAGGATTGGGTGGTGGATTCTAGTGCCAGCTCAGCCACAGGTGACTTACATGATCTTGTTGAACTAATTTGACCTTTCTCTATATATGAATAATGTGCTTGATATTATTTATCATGCAAAGCTTGATTCATTAATTTCTATCAAGCTCAGGATTTTCAGCAGAAAGACAATAYAGAACAGTACAAAATCATATTGTTAGTTTTTAAGAGGTCCCTGTGAAAGATTCGTGGTGAAAGAAAACAGAAACCTGCCACTTTGGACTAGGAGATTGGCAAGTCCTTTTGCATCAAGCAGAAAGRAGAAGATCAAGAGGGGAACAAATGCTTGGGCACATTTTACCCATACTGTATCTGAAAATATAAACCTAATGACTTGCTAAGATGCTTGTAAGTGTAGAATAGCTGAGATTTTAAACCAGGAACATTCATCTGTCTGTCACAGTGGCCATGCTGAGTAGTAAAAAGTGTATACCACCACATTTCACTGCAAGGCATGGCCTGAGTGCATTGGCAAACACTGAAATGACCTTAATAAATGTAACAGCTGATGCTGAATTTAACAAATACAACAGGCTGTCAGCTGATCTTTCTGAAGCTGCCTGAATACCTAGCTAAATTAGTAGCCTTGGTCATTTCTACCTCAGCTAGGAAACTCACAAGTCAAAATGTGTTTTCTGCTCAGGTCAAACTTCCTTCTAGACTAATGTTAAGTCTTACCTGAGGATTCTGCTTAGCAAGAACTAATCAGAGGTTTAATTTCTCTCCTCCCACCCCCACCATGTAAACAGAAAAGAGCAAGCATCCAAGCAGAAGGAAGCAGGATTTGATAAACCAGTTATTCTCCGGCATTATGGTGATCACAGAGAAGAAACTTTCCCCAAGACATGGAAGGGTCAGACTGGCATGACTGTCACACCAGAGCTACTGTATGTCAAAGCTCAGATCCCAGCAGCCAAGAACACAGACTCAGCACAGAGAAAACTGCATTATGAGCTGAATGATGGCTCATCTTTAATTTAGTATCCTTTCAGTTTACACAGCACATGTGAATGCCAGCAGGAGTGTGACAGGCAGAGGGGGAACTTCTGCAGGCTGAAAATTAAGATTTAATGTGTAAGCTGAGCAGCTTCCAACTCTCAGCTGTATGAAAAAGAACAAACATCATTCTTTTGTCAGCTACTTATCAGGCTATATTTATATGGTATCAGCGCTATATATAGGCAGTCAGATTACTAACAGCAAAGGCCAGAATAAGTCAGGACATGCCTCAAAAAAAAGAAAAAAGAAAAAAGAAAAAAAAAAGAAGAAAAAGAAGAAAAATTGCAGTTAACAAGAGGACGATTGAGGGCTAGATTGCAACTTTATTGACCTCAGTCCTAAAACTGGATTAGGAACAGTCCTGATCAAGTCTACTCTGTTACGGTGGAAACCACAGAAGATACAGTGTTTCATAAACATACTTCTCAGTCATACRTCATCCTTGCTCCTGGGAAGGTCACTCTTGGCCTTCACCAGCAGGAATTTCCTATTGCCCTGTGTTAGCTTAGACAGGCAGGTAGATTTTGTACTTAAGCTCTTCCCATCCTCCGTCTCTCCCAACCCGTCTGGCTCTTAAAGAATATAGAACCGGTAGAGAGAGTTCATCCCTGTGCTCTCTGCATAGGCATGCAACAGAAGCTATAAAACTGGAGAGAGAATGATCCAAGTTAACTCCTTGACTCTCATTATAGCTATCCTTCCGAATATCTTGCTGTTTGCCAAAGCTGCTGCAGCCTCCCAGGTGGGGGCTTGTGCACCAACATATTTAGCCCCTCTCCAGATCACTCTATAGTTGGAACTTTCACCCCTTTTGGACATGGCAGCATCTGTCTTCCTAGCAGGTAGGCAGATGCACTATAAGCACTTGCTTGATGCTGCAAATTACAGCAGAGAGTATGGCACTATATAAGCATCTGAACAATGTTCAAAACCACCATGGGCATGAGAAAGGTGATACATTGTGCAACAGGAGTTTCTTTCTGCAGGGCAGAGTTATATTTTAGTTGGATGTCTGACAGTGGATTGGGTTTATTTTGGTTGGTTGTTTATAATCTACTCTCTTTGCTCAAAAATTTAAACAAAAAACAGACTTTTGCTCAGACTGACAGTCCATGGAGCATTTGGCCTTGGAGGATATGATTGGCATCTATCTACATATGTGAGAAGAGGAAAAACTCCCCTCCCAGCTTGTCCATGGGTCACCTGGAAGCAAGGAATCTGCCCCCTCCGCCTTAGGCAGAAAGACCTTGACCTTCCGTTCATGAGAGTCAAATGCCACCTTTTGTTCAAGCAGCCCAAAGGGACTCTGTCATCTAAATTGCAAAGCTAGATGGAAACCACTTTGAAATTGAATTCCTGCTTTGTGAAATCAATACTATGGGGACAGGATGCACTTTGGCTTACTAGAAAATTCACACACAAAAAGGAGACAACAGGCAAATGGGAGCCAGCCTTCTGGCTGCCTCAAGCGTGCGATGTGAGCTGTGAATGGATATTCCACACAGACAAAAACCAGACACCCTCTCCCACCCCACCCACACTTCTTCATGACTCACAGTGCAATGCACTATACAGATCATAAAAAGAGCTGATCAAATGCTATTTGTGTTCTGTATTCACTTATTAGCATTATTTTCTAGATAACAAATAATAATTGGCATAATTTATAGAGAAATTGGAGCTGCTGAACCTGAATTAATTTGGAATCATTTACACACAACAAAAAACTGGGATCTTTGTGCCTGCCCACCACCAAATATTCGCAGAATTGTTTAGTCCCTCGCTGTAGTCAAGCATGGCTGAAAAACCTCTCAAAGTCCCTTCTAACTCTGTTTTCTGTGTTCTGCAGTCAGWTTTTAATAAGGATGGTAATTAGGAATCTAATTCTCTCACTGGATCTTAATGAAATGCATGTTTTAAGACACTTCTTCAATATCTCTCTTACAAGGAAMGGCTGCGAGAGCTGGGCCATTTAGCCTGGAGAACAGAAGACTGAGGGGGGATCTTATCAATGTCTACAAATACCTAAAGGGAGGGCGTCAAGGGAATGGGGTCAGACTCTTTTCAGTAGTGCCATGTGAAAGGACAAGAGGCAATGGGCACAAACTGAAACACAGGAAGTTCCACCTGAATATAAGGAAGAATTTCTTCACCGTGAGAGTGATGGAGCTCTGGAGCAGGTTACCCAGAGAGGTTGTGGAGTCCTTCTCTGGAGATCTTCAAAACTCTCCTGGACGTGATCCTGTGCAACATGCTTTAGGTGACCCTCCTTGAGCAGGGGAGTTGGACCAGATGATATCCAGAGGTTCCTTCCAACCTCAACCGTTCTGTGATTCTATGAAAAGTATTTGTCATGGTTTAGTATTTTCATCTTGTGTCTGTTTCTTTTCCTGSGATTCATTAATTCTTCCAGGTTTATGTTATACCATCTTGTTAAAAAAATTGCCAGGATTTGTTTGGATGCTCATACCTCATTACAGATTTCTTCATTTTGTGGTTGGCCTCTGTATCTCAGGAAGGATAGACTATCTGTCAATAACAACCTAAGAAAGGCTGCAGGATGAACACTGATACTCTCAATATACTCTGTGTTGATTTCAAATGCAGTTGAAAAGAACAGATATCCACTTGTGGAAAGCATCCCCAAAGCTTTCATGTAGGTGATTTGCTCTGAAGTTTTGAGCCCACAAGAATGTGTAAATTGAACAATCGTTCTCTTCTGGATAATGTTATTATGTATTTATCAGTGTAGTTTTCTGTGCTTTTATATGAAGTGAACAAAGTTTACCATTGAAGCCTAGTTGCAACACAGTCTTTTCTTAATTTTCTCTTTCATACTCTTTTAGGGACATCATTGTAACACTCAAGATGTCTGAGATCAAAATTTCAGGCTCTGCAGAGAGGAACAGAGGCTAAAAATGAGGGACACAACAACTTACAGTTGCCTTCAGTTTTAAAGAAATCAGATTTATTGGCTTATTACCCTGTATGACTTTATAAGAAGTGGAGGAATATGTTTTATTAGGTCTCTGCTGAGATGGATTTTCAACYGATGTGTAAAAGGGACTTTAAAACAATTTTAGTACAGTTAGAGCTAGTGGAAGGAGCTGGCTTTTGTTTAGAAACAATATGTGGGAGGATAAAATATTTAAAAAGGACATTTTTAAACAATGCTCCATTAGAATAAAAAATCAAGCCCTCCAAATATACCCACACTGGCCAGCTTTACATTATAGAAAAGCAGGCAAAATACACAGAACAGAGTAAGAGCTTTGTCTTCATTAACATATATATATTTATTTTTCAGATCCCAATGGAAGCAYCATGTCTTCTTCTATGTCTATGTCTTCTAAAGAAGAAAAACATGTCTTTTTTAAAGATTGGAGTACCTTGTTACTCAGTTGTGATAAAACCCGGCAAACCATGGCAATCCATAGAATTTTTAACTTTAAAAAACAAAACCAAAAACTCCTAAATTCCCTGAGAGCAGGAAAGGACCCACTCCAAACACACAGATTCAACTTAAAAACTTGTTTCTGTTGATGTGAAGATCTTTTCTGTATGTCTAAAAAATTATATCTTCTCAGCAGATCASCAAATGTTATTTGCCCATGGGTAGATAAAAGATAAAAGCAACAGAATATATATTATTCATAATAAAATAGGGTGAGAGACATCAAAATGTCTCTGAAACCATCAACTGATGGCTCATACTAGTATCTACATACCATTTTACCTTACTTGTTTCTTCCTTTAAATTTACAATAAAATTTGAAGTATTTTAGAACTCCTRGGAATGTACTAGTAAGTGGAATTGGAATTAAAATCATACCATTAGACACTAGCTTCTTTTTCATTTGAATTATCAAAACAAGCATTTAACCATATTCATCTGTCAGTGTTATAGGATAGTAATTTGTACTGTCTTAGATGCCTGTAGCATGAGAAAAGCAGGGTGAAGAAGGAGGGAATATGCAAAACAATTGTTTAATTAAAGACTCTTAGATCAAAGTGAGATGCTTGAATTGCTTAGGTTTTACTCAGATATATCAGGAAAAACAGGTTTCAAATTTCTGCTTATTTACAGCAACACTGTAACAATGATGTTTAATCAGGAAGGAGGTTTAATGACTAATAAAGATGAAGAAATGTGCACAGAATGGAAATGGCCTCGGGATGGCAAGCTTGCCAAGCCAGTTATAATACAGGTAATATTTATTGATTTTTTTTCCAGCTGTTTTTACCTCTTTTTTAATTCCATATGTTTTGGTCTCTCCAAAATGTCTTAATTGCAAGGACCATAATGTTTATATTTCTTCTTCTTTAGGAAGTTGACAAAGAATGGCCCTCCTAAGAGCCTTTACGTGGGCAGGGATCATTACTTGGTTTTTATGCATGTGGCACCTCAGGAGGAAGAAAGAAAAGCAGATAGCCTGGATCTGTTGCAGTTCAGGATTTCAGCAGACCAGAGAGTCATCCTCCTGATCAGAAGCATTTTGGAGGAAGTTGTGAATATGAATGAGCTATTTGGCGCTTCCTCATTTTTCTTTTGGGCATATTCAGTAGGAGGCAGTTGCTGTGCCTGACTTCACGCCTGATCCAGTGCCCACTGCAGTCAATGAAAAGCCTCCTACTGTTTTGTAGTTACTGGATTCAAGCCTAGCATGCTGCAAAAATACTAGAAATCAGAGTAAAAGCACTTGCAGTCCAAGTCAGTAAGCGTGCCTTCAGGCACAGAGTTTGTAAACATACCCACTAGCTACAGCAGCTAGGTCAGGAGAATTTTTTTCCTGGCTACCTGATACAGAGCTATTGGCAGCATACTTACTATTTTATAGCATGCATACCTAAGACTGACAGAATGACAGGTAGCCAAACACATACAAAGTTTTCTTTACTTGGCTCACACTTCCCAGACTGACAGAGAAAATGAAGGAATAGTTTAGAACAAACAGAAATGGTAATAAATTTCTTATAGCTGCCTTGACTGCTTAATATAGGCAGATATTTTTATTTGTAGGAGATAGGTGTTGGATTTTGTAGGTGTTTTTTTGATAAAATCTGCAAGAGTTCAAGACTTTGCCTTTCAAGGTGTAAAAATTAAAGCAGATAATTACTGAARGAGTTTGGACTATCAAATACAGATTATAGAATGTTATTGTGAATTATATGCTGTAGCAAGTTAATTTAATATTCTCTGAAAGTGACATGAAAATGGAAAAGAGYTTACTAAAGCTGTTAGCATCTACAGCATAGTATTTACTTTGCTTTAATAGGTAGGAGTGTCAGAGGCTGGAAACAGGTGGTGCAAACTAGCTCTTAGGTTAAATGGAAGATAGGAAAAGTAGTTCCAAGTGCCATTTGGTGTCACCAGTATATTCCCATGGTGTGTGTGCACAGACAATACTGAAGGCTTTAGTGACCAYAATCTTAAAAAAAACACATTATGTATGTCACAGTTCTTTACTGGGGACTAAACATTGTTCAAGTCATGCCTACTTTTCCCAGCAACAGTGGTTAGAGGGCAAGCAATGGCTAGAGATTTTCTGAACCAAGGCACTTAAACTTGCTCATAAATTTAAGCTTGCAGTAACTCTGATCATTCTCGCACCTCTACCTATCTTTGATAACCCTTTGAGACTTCACCTTGCCTCTTCCATGCAATCACAATAGGAAAACTCGATGGAGTTAGTAAGTCTCCTTTTTTTGCTCTTCCAGGTTAATGAATACATCACAGTGAGGATTGCAGGGCGCTTTGCAATTAGCTTGATCTACAAGTGGCAGCATGAAAACGTGTGCTTGTCTTTGTCACCACTGCAGGGTGTGGCTCTTCCACAGTTAGAAGAGTTGGTATGTTGTAACTGCTGTGGTATTGCATTTTATCAAGGAACATCAAAAATGTGTGTTGCCCTGCAAACTCTGGAATCAATGAGTTTTCCCATAATGTACATTTCAAGCTTTATTTACTTTAAAGCCTACTATGTAAGAGCAGGTAAGAGCTTCCTAAATAAGTCCGGTGGATTTATGCTGATATACAGACAACTATAGATCTGGCTCAAAAGGACAGATCTTCCTATGCGCTTTGGCAGTGCCTGTTTATGCCTTTTTTTTCTGGTGGATTTCATTAATTATTTAATGTTTGCCATGTTAACTCCTTTTGGTGATCGTATCACCTTACACCACATCTCCAGTCTATAGATGTACCTGTAATTTGTTCAAATCCTCCTTTTTGCTCAAAGAAATATTAACAATATATCTAGTTACATCTAGAACTCTCTGGTCTACCAGGCACAATATGAAGTGCACTCAGCCCATTCTGAGGTAGGTATAATTTATTGTGCTGTGGGTGGGGAGGTAAAGGTATTTGAATGACGACCACTCCCCCCCMAAAAAATTTTTTTTTATTTTTTCTCTATCACCAAGAGCAAAGGTTTTCTCTGAAAGCCTGATCCAAATCATCTGGGCTTCACTCCTGTGCAGTGAGCTAGCTGTCCAGCTAGGTTAATTAGCTAGACAAAATCCTGCATCTTCATGGCAAATGTTCTTGTGTAGGCAGGTTGAAATACGTTGCTGGTAAAATAGAACTTGCTTTTGTGATTTGGAGCTCAGGAAAAAGATAACAACAGAACAGTTGTTGGAAAAGCAGCAGAAATATATCATCCAAGCAAAACAAAGCAAAAAGGCAATGTTTGTCAAGTGTTTATTTCCTTCTTCCTGTTATATTTAGATTAACTCCTAAACTTCTGAGAAATTCAATTTGTCAATTATTAAATTGTATTTTCTAATGATGTTTCACAATGCATAGGTCATCGAGTTAGACGTTAGAATATGCTCCATGAAGCTACTACAACTAACATCACCATCATTACCAAAAAATTCCAACTCCTCATACACAGACGTTTCTACTTATATACGAAATGTATAGAAAATAAATGGCAGACAGCTAAGGTCAGCGTCAGAAAGAATCTGCTTTTTCAGTTACCCTATTGGCACAAGGCAGTGTCAATATAAACCACACCAAAAGATGAATTCACACATGAAGAAGGTATGATCAGAAGCCTTTATTGGGTCAGTTTAATTTGCTTATGGGTCTCTACTCTCTAAGTCTCTGTGTTGAGCCATTTAGAGATACCCCTGGCCATATACACCAGATGTCTATGGCACCCCTGCTTTCTTATTGTTGTCTCTCCTCCAGCTAGATTTATGTCATTTTAAACACCACTGGGCCAAAAGAACTGGTTATTTTGAAAGATCAGAGTTGAAAACAGAGGTGAGGTGGTGAGACTCATTTACATCAGAATATCAGCTGCAGTTAGTGACATTTTAAATATGTGTACCTGTTTTCCATTATAGATTGACTAATAGCACCAAAAAAGATCTAAACTTTGAGGTAAATCAGTATTTGCCTTTGTCTTTCATTCATGAAATTGTCCTCTTCTGAATTTTAAAACTAAAATGTGCTTCTTCCTTATAATCAGCAAGAAGCTCTCTCAAAACATATCTAAAATTAATCTATTTCTGTTCCAAAAATTAAATATTTCTCTTTTATAACAATTAAAATAGTTCTGATATTTCCAGTTGTCAGAAGTCCACATAATTAAAGGCACTGCAGAGTAAAATCTTATAAAGCAAATATTAAATATAACTCAGTGAAAGCTGAATCATCATGGCAGATGTGATGAATACACTCTTTAAGGCCAGCTAGGCATATTGGATATTTGCCTTTCTTCAAGTGAGGCTTTTTGAGGGAGGGGGAGAGTTGAAGCAATTAACAGGTTTCTAAAGGTATAGCCAGCAGGAGGGATATGCATTATGTGTCTTCTGTCCAGCTCCTCTTAACTCCTCATAGACTATGTCTAGGGTGGGAGAACTCTTGCTGGGGAGAAATAGCTTCACAGAATGTGTATACTGATGTGAAAGTGGCCTCTAATAGGACTTCATCAAACTACAAAAGAATATTATTAGTCAGGAATCTGCAATGTTTTTAAAGAATGCCAGAAGTTGGCATGCAAACTAAGATTTTGTCTAAAAATTTTTAAAAGAGTTAGATTAATCTTCAGCATATAAGCTGACCAACTGCAAGTAGAGAGGCAAATATGAGGCTGATTTTGATTTTTGCAGAAAATCATAGGATCAGTAAGGTTGGAAGGGACCTCTGGAGATCATCTGGTCCAACCTCCCTACTCAAGCAGGGTCACCTAGAGCTTGTTAGACAGGGTTGCATCCAGGCGGGCCTTGAAGATCTCCAGAGAAGAAGACTCCACAACCTCTCTGGGCAACCTGGTCCAGTGCTCTGTCACTCTCACAGGGAAGAAGTTCTTCCTTATATTCAGGCGGAACTTCCTGTGCTTCAGTACATGCCCATTGCCTCTTGTCCTGTCACATGGCACCACTGAGAAGAGTTTGTCCCCAGCCCCTTGACACCCTCCCTTCAGGTACTTGTACACATTCATAAGATCCCCCCTCAGTCTTCTCTTCCCCAGGCTGAAGAGGCCCAGCTCTCACAGCCGTTCCTCATAGGGCAGGTGCTCCAGCCCTCTGATCATCCCTGTATCCCTACACTGGACTCTCTCCAGTAGCTCCATGTCTCTCTTGCCCTACGGAGCCCAGAGCTGGACACAGCACTCGAGATGAGGCCTCCCCAGGGCTGAGGAGAGGGGCAGGATCACCTCCCTCGACCTGCTGGCAACACTCTTCCCAATGCACCCCAGGAGACCATTGGCCTTCTTGGCTACAAGGGCACCTTGCTGGCTCATGGTCAACTTGTCATCCACCAGCACTCCCAGGTGCTTCTCTGCAGAGCTGCTCTCTAGCAGGTCAGCCCCCAACTTGTACTGGTGCCTAGGGTTATTTCTCCCTAAGTGCAGGACTCTGCACTTGCCCTTGTTGAACCTAATGAGGCTCCTCTCCGCCAGCTCTCCAGCCTGTCTAGGTCTCTCTGAATGGCAGCACAGCCCTCAGGTGTCTCAGTCACTCCTCCCAGCTTGGTGTCATCCACAAACATGCTGAGGAGGCGCTGTGTCCCCTCATCCAGGTCATTGATGAAGAAGTCGAACAGGATGGGACCCAGAACTGAGCCCTGGGGGACACAACTAGCCACAGGCCTCCAACTAGACTCCACGCCACTGATGACTACCCTCTGAGCTCTGCCTTGAAACAAAAAATAATGGGACCAAAATCTGGCATCAAATGAAAAATACACTTCAGACTTAATCAGAGATGGTCCTGCAGCTCTGGAGAACAGTGGATTATCTGATGCCTGATCCAATTTAAGAACTGGAGAAAGAAAAACAAAATCACAACAGTCTTGCCACAGCTACCTTCTGGGTAAAAAAAACAATGAATTACAAGGGGCACAATATTAAAAATGTTTATTTTTCTATGTAAGAGTATTTTTAAAGGCATGAAGTAGAGATTCTGCATGGAATTAATTTTATATTAATTTGATGTTACATTTATATTTTTCAGAGGGGCATAAATTTCTTGGTTGATAATTTTCAGTAGTTATCAAAGGCTCTCTCAAACATACATTRGCAGGTGACTTATTGTTTGTAAAATGTTATTACATACATTCAGCTGTTACTATATATAAGTTCAGAACAAATAAAAGGTGGAACATCTGTTTAGGCGACAAAGATTTAAATGCCTCTAGATTCCGTGACAAATCTAAGTTATATCTGCTTCATGCATTTTTTTTGTGTGGTGCAAAGTGCTATCTATCTTCTTTGGTCATTAGGAGTCACTGGAGCTTTCATCAATTCAGCCAAGCAGACAGACAAATCTGCTCTGATTTTCATTATGTATAGCCTGCTTTGCCTCAGTCAAATTTAATAAAACAATGTGGTTGCTCAGGCTGGCAGACAGCAGCATTCACTCTTGCAGTTATTCACCACTTCAAGGCAGAGTCAGCTGAAAAAGTATTTTTTTTTAACAAACTACCTTGTTCTGTCAATAACTTGTACACAGAAAGCGTCTGTATATCCAGAGATCTGATGCATTTGATAGTGTTATTTCAGAGTCTGCTTTAGCAGTGATGACTCTAAATAGAATTGTGAAGTTCTTCATTTTGTTCTTCTGTGTAATTTTTTAAAGCCAAAGTGGACAGAGCTGTTGAAGAAATACAAAGTTCCAAAGGAGACTATAAGCCATGCAAATAACATCAGCATAGCCAGAGAACTGAGGAAGCTACAGAGGAAGATCTGGAAGACTGTGGATGAATGGCTGGAACATTATCGAACTGCCCTAGATCGGCACGGTCAGACAACAGCTGGGGATGTGGTTTTATGAGCTTGGTTCTGTCTCAGCAGGTACCTGAGTAGACTAAATAGTCCTCTGAAAGTCAGCCCCAGACTGACCTTCGGAGAATGCAGACATTGCTGGCTCGTACACTGAACGAGACAGGAAGCTAATGGCCAATGGAGCAGTTACTTGAATAAATGGTTCCCCAGAAGTCAGCAGATGTTTCTCTACCAAGGGTTTCCACACTGTGTGGTGCTGAAATTGCCAGGCAAGTGCTGAACACGCGCACCCCACAACTGACAGCCAGGCGGCTCCATCAGCATGCCACTGCATTTGGACTGAGCAGTCCTACAGGGATGGGCCAACTAGTGCAGACACAGTGGTAGTCTAACAAAGTATACTGTTCCCAGGGCCAGGCTGAAACCTCTGCGTGATACTGCACTGAGCCAAGCGCATCAACTTGCTCAGGGGGCTCTGCAGTACATTGTGCAGTACAGATACATGTGGATCTTTGAGAGATATTCAGGCTGAACACAGAGAGCAGACTCCAGTCCTATACTGAGGAAATTACCGGGGACAACATTACCTGCCTGATTCCCTACTTCCATGGTACTACTGCTTTTGTTATACCATGGAGGTGGAGGAAGAAAGGAGGCTAGGAAAGGAGAAGAAAAAAATTGTATACAGTAACTACAAGCTTCCTTTGAATATTATTGCTCTGTATACATTAGCTATAACATTTTAATAATGTAACCCACTGAAATCTCACATAACTCCTGATAGTCTGAAAGCTGGACTCAGTTAATACTAACTGGGCAAAGTTAGTATTAACTTCTAACTTTGCAGAAGTCAATATAAGCTTACTTTCAGCCTTGAATGGAATGTAATTGATTTAGAGAGCTCATGCTGATGCTTTGCACATCATGGAAATCCCTGTGAGTACTTGATACATAAAGTCTCCTTCATAATACAAACAAAAGCTAAAAGAACTTGCTCTCTGGTTCAGTAAACCTGGCATTACCTGAATTTCTTTTCTGATTAATTACTAAGAGATACATTCCATATATTGGAGTCCTCTTACAGGAAAGGAGATTTGAGCTTGACCGTGTTCCTTAGGGAGGATTCAGTTTCCCTCTTCTGTCTTGTCAATGTCATTATTAACATTCATGATTTTTTTCTTGTGATCTGCAGTTTAGCTACTAGAAAAACCTGCCAGTATGCCAATTAGTTATATGTAATCCAACAATCCAGAAGTGGTTCAGGGCAGGAAGGGGGGGGTGTAAAAGAATGAAGATCAGATCCATGATCTGCTGCATGTGTTAAAAAATTGGCCTTAACTTTCACCATTGTTTTTCTAGTTTGGATCACACAGCAGACAAGTTACATTTACAAGCACATGAACACCATCAGTTTCCAAATCAGGGTTGAGTTTGTCACTGACTTCAGCAGTTGTGTTGTATTTCAGGAATTGACTCCACACACATCCAGAAAACGTCTGACCTTCCTCTGCGACTCTTAAGGAAATGCAAAATTCAGTCTGCAGATGCTCTCTCCATTACCTCAGTCGTGCAGAGATCGCAAGGGAAGAGGAAAGAGAACAGCCAAGCTTCCAGGTCAGAAAGTCCTCTCCTGCTAGATCAATTGCAGTCAGCTTCTCCTTACAACATGCAGCAAGAACCATGCTGTTATTCTTCCAGGTAAATGAGGGGGAGGAGAGAGGGAAATGGAAAAGCTATTTTCCCCCTAAATCAGTAAATGGGTCTTTTATGATTGCTTACTTGTGCCACCCAGTAAGAATGCACATTATTTCTCCATAATTATTATTATCAGTACCTCAGAGTCTTCAAATATCCCTGCATGACATTGCAAAAGCAGCAAGAACAACAAATCAGCAATCAGGAGGGTTGGGGAAAAAGCCCAGCATAGATCTTAAAATAGTATTTCAGCAAATAAAAATATTTTTTTTAAAAAAAAAWTTCAGTAACATTGGTGATAGCAGTATCGAAGAAACTATTTGGGAATAATGCCTCCCTATGCAAACATTTATGAAGATGTAAACCCTGTGTAGTATGCATTTGAAACCTCTGTTCTTCCAAATGCTTCCACCTGCCAATTTTAATATATAGAAAATTTCAGCTTCAGACTTGCTTTCTAAGAGTTTGCTTAGAGTCTTAGTTATGCAACCTACTTTCACTTCTTGGAAATGTTTAAGAGAAGTCAGAGAAATGGAGGAAATACTGATTGAGAGAATATTGTTTTCAGCATCTTTCCAGAGTCCTTTTCTTTTCAAGTACAAGAAAGTCCATATTTAATTTCAGATTCTCTGCTAGTCTCAGAAAAATGTTTTTTATTCAATCCATTAAAGCAGAGGGGTTTGTGTCCTCCTTAGCAATTATGTGAAACCCATCCATGGCATTTCTTGCTAATGCAGGGCCCTTTCAGTGACTTGCTGTTATTCTCTTCTACAGGACTTCTGTTTTAATAAATAGCAATATGAAAGGAGAGAAGCCACATACGACCCCATTCCATTTAAGTAAATGGAGGAATGTACAGAATATCAGAAATTCAGGGTAAGGAAATCTGAGTTGGGATTTGACAGTGATAGCTCCAGTATAAACATCAATGGTGGCAGTTTACTAGCAGTTCATTTCTGGACATTGTTAAGCATTTCACCTGTGCCTCCATGCTTTTACAAGATTGCATAGGATGCATTGCATCTGTATCAAAAATAGCACAACACACATAGCACACACACATGAATACAAAATTAACGTACTACAATCAGCTGTCAGAGATAAGAGGTGACCATGAGACCTTCAGATAATTCAGGAATAGCCTTTGAAGTCTGCTCTTAGCAGTTTCAAAGCCTGCCTGGCCAACTCTTTTGGTTAAAACACTTCCCTCTTTTCCCTCTCTGCTTGATTTTAGAGCTGTGGTTTTGCAGAAGCTGGGAGCTTCAACAGCACTCAAGGGTTCAGTAAACTTTGAGAAACACCTGATACACTGAAATGACAGCACACCTGAGATAACAAGAGTTCAGACTAGGCCTGGGCCTGTCATTTAAAGACACCATTTTAAATGATGCTTCAATCTCTACCTGGTTTATTTAACAGTCTATCTTGTTAACACTTTTCCCTTTATTTTCTCATTCTCATGACAGGGTCATATCCCAGACTGCTTGTCCTGCTGTTCTACGGAGAATTATGATGGGAGAGGAAGGGAAGATATGCAGATGTAGTACTCGTAAGATTCCCCATGTGTCAGACCTGGAGTATGATCATCTCATTAACAATCAGATGCTCTCCAAGGAGCAGATCATAGTGGTCTGTGTCTCTTCTTCACAAATGAACAGGGAGCCTAGTGAAGACAAATTAGAGCAGCTCTATGAAAGAAAAAACAAGAACAGAAGTATGCCTTGTGCTCAGGTGGGTGTCATCATTTTTTGCAACACATGCTTGAAACTTTTAGAGAGTCTTTTTGGAATAAATTTCTATTTATCTGGTTGCTAAAATATCTGAAAAGTGGTCTCACTGTAAATGTCTAAATGACACCATTTCAAGAATTGTATTTCGCAGGAAATTTAAATATTAAAAAAAAAAAAGTTCCAAAGTGGAAAAAGTCTGGAAATGTTAGTTTCCTACAAAACAAAATGTTTCAAAACAGTTCTGAAAAATAATATTATTTGATTACATATCTTTGAAGATACAGAATTCCTCACATTGCTCTGTTTTCTGGAAGAGCCAAGGGAGTAACCCCAAGTTATCCCTTGATGTAGAGTAAGGACCTCAAACCTTGATTAAAAAACCCTAGAATTTGGTCTTGAAAGTCTTTCTGGCTTTGTGGCACAATACCACCACTAAGAAATCAAAATAACTCCTTTTTCTCTGTTGTATTTATCTATTTCCTGAGAAATTGTTCTTGCAGCAACTATCATTTCTGATTTGCATTTGAAAAAGCTAACATAGAGGAAGTGAAATTTTGGCCTTCTTGTAGTCTTTGGGAAAACTCTTGCGCTTTTCAGTACTAGGAAGATTTTTATCCAAGAAACAGAGGGTAAATCAGAATTAAATATCTACATTTTATGTAACAAAAAGAGAAAGAAAAAAGAGGGTATTTTCAGATCTAAATTTTCATACTATTCTTTACTACTGGAAGCCTGACTTGAAAGCCCCTTTGGGGAGTCAGTGGAAAAAAAGCATAGGTATCGCCTGCTTGCCTCACAGCCTGCTGTATTTGACCCTTTTTCACCAATGGCAGGAGGACTTTTTTTTTTTTTTTTTTTTTTTTTTACTGGGCTTTATGAGAAACCCATAGAAAGGTTGCACAGTGACCAGCTACCACCACTATTCTCATAGCTGCAAAATCTAGTTTTATAAATCAGAGGAACTGTTTCTTTGGAGATGAGATAAATACACCCACAAAGAGAAATCCAGAAATTTGGAAACCTCTGTCACCAAACTTATTGTGTGAAGAACCATTGCTTCTTGCTCTGAGAGCAAAAGATAATTACGTTCATAAAGACTTGTTTAGAAGGAATGTTGTTAGCTTAATTGGTTAGACACAATTTTCTACCTACTTATATAATTATGTTTCCTTCATTGCTTCAGGGTTGTCTGGATTCCTTTCGCCTGCTCAAATACGACATCACCTCTGCAGATGCATATACAAATCATAAAGGTTCTTTACTGGTAGAAAGACATAATGTAGCTCCTGGCATGTTTTTGGTAAGTGAAAACTATTAKAGCCAGTTATTAACTTCTGGTGCTGTTACTGTGATCTGGTTACAAATGARTGACTTTGGGATTGATACATGTCATGTCTATTTGGACCAGCCAGAGAGCAGAACGGTAGTCTGCCTTCTTCAGGGTTACAGACCATTGTCACAGCAGCCCCAACTCTCCATTATCTGTTAACAGTYCAGGACTTAACGGTGCATCAGGCCATTCTCATTCCACCTTGCAAAYAGCAAGTAGCACACGCTAATTGCCACAGTGCTAGTAAAGGAACACGATTTSTTCCTTTGCGTTTCAGTGGTTAGATCTAGCTCTCTGTGCATCTGAAAATATCTATGCTTCATCTGTGGCAAAAGTTTTGAAGTATATCACGCACCACTGTGTTTCAGTCTTTAACAGAAGAAGAAAGCTTCAATTTTCCAACATTCTGAAAAGCTGTCTYTGCAAATCAGAAAGCTATCTAGGATGAAGCATACACTGAAGAAAGTTTTAAACACTTACATAGTTTTAGTGTATGGTTTGAAAGTATTTGAATTTCTGGCAGGAGATACATTCATCTTTCACAAGCAATTTATTCTATTAAAGTTTTGGATGTGTGCAAAGTGTACATTGTATGTCTTGTAATATATTATAGTTGTAACACTGTGAAGAAAAGAGGATTCTTCAGGTCTTGTTCTCCTGAGCAGTCATAAGCAGTTATTAGGCTAAAAAAATGCAATCTTGTGTTGTATCGCACAGAGTGTCATTACAATCAATTTGAATAATCTTAACATCTTTCTGTAAACACCAGCACAAATACTGTTTTGCTTTGTTATTTTAGTTACTTTCTCCCCAGTAGGAGAGCACTTCCACTAATAAGTCTCTGGTTATTTCTTTGTCCTCTTCCTAATAATGATGAGGAAAAGGTACACTTCCTGTTTTTGCTCAGAGTACGTGTTTAGCAATGGCCATGGCATTAGAACAGAGRACCTTTCAGGTAGCCTCTTATCTTAACTACTGCAAAATTAAGGCCATTTCTGTCAGTTAGGAACTAAGTATTCCTACAGAGAGAACTTCCCTACATGAGGACGCTCATCTGTGATCAGCTTCTCTGTCCACTGGGTGACACTAGCAGTCTATATGACATTACTTAGCTGTGTATAAAACCACAGAATACATGTCTGAAGAATATTAAACTTTTAATCACTCAGCTTTCTTTCCCTGGTAACATTATTAACATTTTTTTTCCTTTCTGGTGACAAAGTAATATGAAGAAACAGGAAAAACAAAATGAAGAAAAAGATAGAGCTCCTTCCAACTCCCAAACAATACCTTTTTATAAAGCTGATGGAAAMAAAGTGGGAAAATACTCAATAAAGTACACAATGAACTGACAGCTTCTCCTAGTAAAAAAGACTACATGCTGTAGCATGAATGACCCACAGTTGATGAGAATGATCATTAATACCTCTGAGGAACTATGTTAGCCAAATACTGAGGTGTGATTTGATTCTGTTCCATGTTACCTTTTTGCATTCCCATACGGAAATGATTAACTATATTTGAAAGAAAAATAAGGATTCCAAGTAATGTTTTATGGCTGATGAACTGATWATCCTTAGAACAGCTCAAAAACTTATTTGCTTTTAAAAATCATTTAAAGACATTATATATAGTGTGTGGGGGGGTGTATATATATATGTATATATTTAATTAATTGCTACAATTTTGAGCCTCAGTTTCAGGTCACTACTCAGATACAGATAGGTGTCTCTCAGCTGACAAATAATCRGTCCAAACAAACAAAAAGTCCCAGAGATTAGAGCTTGTTTCACCTGGTTACAAACCCTAAAACCTTTCAAATGATACCAGACAATGAACATCTTATACAGATGGAGCCTTCTTTGATGTTTCCAGGGAGGTATTAAACCTCAAGAAATTCACAGTCAGACTCACCCAGTTGTTACCCTGCTCAGCCAGAACACGCTGATCTACCAAAAAGAAAAGGAGCAATTTAGCACAGTTTCACTGGACTAACTTTGAAGAAGACTTGACTAAAGCCACAATGCAAGAGTGCTAGCATTCTCTACAGTGTGCGCTAAGTAAAGCTGCCAGATGTAGCAAATAGGGTTTAGTGACTTGCAAAGACCAGGAGAAAGATAAGAAGCTTTCAACTGCAGCTCTACCTAAAGTCACAAACTCAAAATGCAGCATTTTTTGTATGGTCATTTCCAGAGCAGCAAAGTAGTAAATCATACTCAGAAGTTCTGGGACCTAAAATGGGCTATTTTTCTGTTGGAGAACAGTGCTACCTCAGCTGAAGAACCAGGACTAGCCTGATGGCAGTTTAGAAGTAATAATTGTTAAGGATGAAGTCACTGCATTTAGGATGGAATACARCTCTAGGTTTTTTTTGCAGTTCTGAAAATCAGTCATGCATCAGAGATGACAGAATTCACAGGTCACACTTGACTATCTGGAATCTTCAAAGTTGATCACAGAGAGCTCCAGAAGGATCATGCAGTGCTGAGTAATAGATAATCMGTTGGTATATGAAATTCACAAGTAATTTATATGGGGAAAAGAATCCTAATCATTTATACAAATGCAGAAACAAAGATGGACACAAAATCTCTTAACACTAGAGTAAGAGACCTAGGACTCATATGTTGACATATCTCTGAAAACTTCTGCTCAGTGCCCTGCAACAGTCATAATACAAACAAAATGTTAGTAAAAGGGTAAATAAGAAAACAGGAAGCATTCTTGCAATGCTAGCAGACAGCACATAACTCTCAAAAAGGGTATCATATGGAATGGTAGGACTAAATAGAGTAGCTTACTAAAGAGAATGATGTGAGGCACAAGAAAGCTTTGTAGAACAAAAATGGTGCGGCAAAGGAATAAGAAATGATTATTCATTGTTTCTTAAAACACAAGAGTGATTTGGAACCAATGAAGAGATCAAATAGCAGATTTAAAACAAATGGAAATTCTTTTTCTCACAGCACATCATTAAATTGTGGAACTCTGCTACAGGATGTTGTGGAGGCCAAAAAATAAGAGTGTTCCAAAGAATTAGATACATTCTTGAAGGCTAGTGCCATTGGCAGCTACCAAATGTGATAGTCAAGACACAGCTTTTGGTTGAGGAAATCCCTGAATTGTTAACTGCTCATGACTGGTATGGGTGACAGAGAATAGGACTGTCCTATAAATGTCCTGCTTCTTCCACTTCTCCTCCCTACACCTCAGCTACAAGCCACTCACAMTGCCAGGATACTARGTGGGTTAGATAAGCCTTTGGTATAATGCTGTACAGCTGTTTTTAACACGGTTACATGCAAGGCTGTTGCTTTAATTTGGATAAAACTTTAACAAAGGATTAGCAAGAAAAAAAATGCAGAGAGTTCATGAGAAGCACTTCCTCAAGAACCACCTTCAACACTATATATAGTATTTTAATTTRGTGTATATTTTAATTTGTAAATCAAAATTAATGTTCCCAGGAACGGAAGGTCTCTTTCAAATTGTGTAGACGTAGGATTGAAAATTAACTTAATTTTACATATTTTATTCTCAAGGCAGATAACTAATTTCCTGTGGGACAACACCCTTGGGGATTTCAGATGATCATGAAACAAATCTTCAAAAGAAACACAGTTGTGCTCACTGTCTAATGAATCAAAAACTTTTGTTTAGTGAACTTATAAGGACAGAGTCTATCCATAATTTCCTACTGAAATGACAATTGTTCAGTTAAACAAATACAAGTGCATTTAAGAAAAAGAATACATGTCTTCAAAAAAAAACAATTAAGCTCTATTTTTAATCAACTTATTAGGCAAGAAGGAAATGTTGTATKATATTAAACATTTGCTTTTAGACAGCTTTTTATATCGTCTCTTAGATGCCTTGAGGAAAACATTTTACAGAAGCATTACAATAATGCAGTTGCTCCCAGGGGCAGTTGCTTCTCTCTGATCGTGGCATGTACTTCCTGCCATATGGACAATCCCTCCCCCTGGACTCCCCCCCATTTAAAGATCTTCAGCCAGAACTGAATTCCTAAGCCTTCAAAACGTTAAGGAGCTGTGTGCTTCAGGGGCAAGAGGAGGAAGGGAAMCAAAGKTTTTTTTTGTTTGTTTGTTTTTTGTTTTTTTGCAAAAAAATGTTTTTTCAAAAGCATTATTTGTGCTGAATAGGAAAAAAAAMCAAAAGAACACATTCCTGCTGTTGATTTTTCTTTCCCATAGGATTTCATTTCTCTTATTCCCTAGGTAGATGACTTTTCTGTCTAGTTTACAAATTTATAATCATACATTATTTATGAAGAACTTACTAGGACAACAAATTTACGAACCTAACAATAACAAAGCATGGTGTTTAAACATATATACACACATGCARACACACACTGCTGGAAGACTGTCATATTCCAGTTTAAGAATGAACTTAAAAACAAGTACATTGGTTTATCTATCAGTGCTGTATATATGCTATGATGGTTAAATGTCATGACAACTAGCTGAGAGAAGCTGGCATAGTGATGGTTACATTTCTGGATTTATAACCATCTCTGGATATGGCTAACCGAGCTCTAGCAGCACAGTTTTTCAAAGGCAGTTTCCAATTTTTGGAGTTTGTCAGACTGATAATGTGATACAATGCAGAGGAGAAGGGAACTGTAGCTCAAAAACAGATTTAGGGATCTAGCAACATGTTCCTATAATTGAAGAGCTGTGAAAGTTACCTAGCTGTAGTTTGCGCCTCCTGTATGGTCATGCAGTCACAGATACAAGGCAACAGGTTTTGACTTCAACCCTTTACTCTAGATTCCCAGTTTATCGCAAGGAACAACAACAAATCTAACTGGCCCCTCCAGCAAGAAGCTTTATGCCTTGTTTGTGTCATTGGTAACCTTCTGCTAGGCATCAAACAGGGACAGAAGTCCCCCCAGAAAGAGAGAAAACTAGAAGAAAAATAAAGAGGAAACAAAACAGAAACAGGACAAAGCTGACTGTTATCAGCACCAGCTGGATTTACCACGACTGGTGAAATGCCTGCGTAAAAATAGACATCCATGTATAGGTGTGAGGCCTAGAGTAAAGTGCAGGAGAACCTGCATCTTCCATCTGTAGGATGTGAATATGCACAACACTTCCAGAAAATATCAGGTGAAACCCCAGTCTGACCTGAACCTCTCCCAAAATCCTCCACCCCCAGACGGAGTTCTGGGATTTGGGCCTGAGATGGCAGAAGTAGCAGATTCCACAAAATCCACGAGTGACTTGGTTACTGCCATTCCCAGATGCTATGGATTGAAAATACTGAGACTACATAATGATAAGGGGCAGTACACAGGTGCTTGTGCAAGTCAAGCTAAATCATCTGTATGAAAAACTTCACAGATGAGGTTTTTGTGATTCTTGTCCCTTGAAAAGGAGAGTACTGCCCTGAAAATGTGAGGGAAAACCACACCAATCCATCTCATTCCAGATGATCTCAAGATCCCAAATTTTTTAAAGGAAGATTGGATTCTATAATTGCATTTGCTCTGCAGCTGACTAAAGCCCTGCCAACTTCTTAAGTGCAATCATTATGATACAGGCTGAACATTTTGAGCTGATTCGGCAGCTCATCAACCACATGAAAGGAATTAATTCTATTTCAGGCCATTCAGTGAGTTTGGACTTCTTTAGTTTCAAGAGCTGAATGGGAGTCTTCTGGAAATACCATTCAAAATTATTTCTGCCATTTTCTGCTGCAGATAATCAAGATGACAATGTTTGTTTGTTTAAGTCGTTTTTCTCCAGTAAATATAATGCTTAGGAAATGAGCCCAGGATGTGGAATCCTCTATTTATACACAGAGGCCAAGAACTATATACAAAGTGCTTGCACTGTTTTCTGTTTCATAAAAGCTATTCTGGAAAGGCCGTAATCAGAAATCTACAGGATAACCAGCATCTATGCTTCTTCTACTTATTTGACTAAAGAAGTTTGACTTCTTTGCCTGTTTGCTCACTGTGTGGTGATGATTTACTTGTTTGTGTATTAACAATTACATTATTCATTATCTCCTTCCATATCATTCAACCAAGCAGCCATCGGACAGTACCAACTTTTTGTTACTGCCATCTAACTGAAATAGCAACTTCTGTGTTTGATTAGTCCCTTTAGTTAGGCAGACCTTCTGCAATGATAGTTCTTCATTTCCTTCATAGTCTAGAAACAAGCCATATAGACCAGTATAGAATCAACTATGTCTGTGCGATTACTGACACAACAGAGTATTGTCCTCACCTAGTTTTAGAGATATACAAAATAGATCTCTACACCTGATCCAGCTTTCCAGAGTCTTTCACTGTCCCTGAAGAGAAACAGGCAATCCATATTGTGATTCGTCTTGTTGCCAACATATAATGGAAATGGGTGAAATGAATCCCGTGCTGGAAATGCTGTTTCTCTTCTGTGAGATTCTTGCTGTTTAACATGCTCTCAAAGCTCTCAGTGATAGAGAAGCCACAGCCTCCTCATAAAATCTAATCTAATGCTTTATACTCACATTGCTTGATAGCTTTTCCTACTTAATTTCTTTTCCTGCAGTTAAAGCCCATTACTTCTTGCTCTGCTTACCACAGACATGGAAAACAGACTGTTCTCTTTCTTTCTAGAGCATGTAAAGATTTTTGTGTCTCTTCTGTCTCTCATAACTATAATCCCACACTCAGTCTTCACTTCTGTATACTAAACAAGTACAGTTTATACCACCTTTCTTTATAGTTCATATTTTTTGAGTTCTGGTCATTCCCCTTGTATTTCTGCAGATGCTTTCAGGTTGATCTGCATCTGGACACTCCAGCACTTCTGGGCTTACTTCATATTTCACAGGTCAAACTATTATCTGCATATCCCACAATGATGTAAAAGTTGTATGTCATCATCACCATAGAGAATCTATGACATGAAAAGAACAGCTGAACAATCTTGTTTGCAGACTACCAGCCCAAGAAGGGTGGTATTACAAAATCCAAAGAAAGCTTCCATTAGATGTATTTAAACCCTGGAGATTAAATTTAAGAGAACTTTAATGTGGCCAAATCTGTTCTTTCTTCTGCATCCAAATGCGCATGCACATATACATGTGACCTTGCTGAGTTGCTTCTCTAAGAGGTAGTTTGAATTAATAGAATTGTTTCTATAATATAAACATGGGAAGTTTGATAATCTGTGTATATTCCTAGGCAGAAGGAAGAAGGAAATTAACCCAGAGAATAATTGTCTCAGTCAAAAATAAAAGCAGGGCAAAGCGAATTTCTGATGACTTAAAAGACAGCCCCACATTACTCCTTCAGTCAGCTGGAAAGATGCAGAAGAAGAATGTATAGGCCAAACTCCCAACACTGCTCCTGCGGATTRCTTAATGCCATGTTTAATATCTAAAATTCACCCTTCTCCGAAAGGTTAAAAACAGTCAGGACTGAGATATGTGATGCTTAGAAAACCAACCCACTGCTGCCAGTAATATAACATTTTCTATTTTGACTTTCTTCTATGTTCTGACATATTACTGCTCTAAGTTCAGAATTTTATTAACATTAAGGTTCATCTTTGACTTTTCACCTTTTTATTTGGCAGAATTAAGGAGAAGAAAATAATCCTCTTTGCCCTGGTTTTCTTATTATGACTCCCTCAAGAATTTCAGTCTGAGGCCATTTGCCAGAACTATGTTTAGCTCGGAGGAGAAAGAACATTTCCCCCCAAAATGCTGCCATCCAAATTTACGTCTTAGCTTTCAGCAAAGACTCGAGTTTTGTAAGGCTTTGGATTAAATTTACCCCAGTAGGGGTAAAAGAGTTTTGCTATACATGTTTATGCTTACGGAGAAAAATTTGCCTTCAGAACTGCTTTCTAATGAATATTCTTMTTCTATAAACTCCTAGTGTTTTAGGAGTGAGCCAAGCTAGAAAGATGCCCTATAGAAAATAAAATTCTTATTAATGTCATAAAAAGCCAGCCTGTGAAGTCACATTCCAAAAAAAGGCCTTCAGAAGAGTGACAGGAATTTGAAAAGAATTGGAAAACTTCAACTGGTAACATTTTTGCATTATGCAAGCAAAGCAAAGTCACAAGCATATTCAAACTTTATGCTTCAAGGCACAAATTGATTGCTTGTGGTGCAAGGAAGAATGAAATTCCTCTGTGTCATAACGTCACAGAATCAGCCAGGTGAATTGTAATGAAAAGGGCTACATTTCTCTGACAGCATTGGTGATTGCCAGAGGCAGCTTACTGATTTATATTATCTCAGAAAAGTTTCAGTGAATTCTGTAGTAATATATCAGATCATCTTTGACATAAATTTAGYCATCCCTTCTATCATCCTCTTTATTTTGTACAATTACAGAAAACATACGTGTCAGAGAATGTCACTGTTACTTACAAACTTTCAAAGCATTCCAAGCATTTTCAAAGATTACTTCCCTATTTACTTGTTGAAGTTTTCATCTCGAGCCACACTGAAAGAAAGTCAGAGCTCTAAATGAAATATCGTAACTAGTATGTCTCCTACCACATTTTGGCAGTAGGACAGTGCCAGCGGTTAAATGGAGCCAATACGAAAGGAATGTTGTGTGTTGCTTCCATACTAATTTGGCAGCAAAAGGCACTAAAATTGGACAGCTCGATACCTAAGGGCCTGAAGCAGCAGGAGGCAACTAGGTATCTGTATGGGGAACTCAAAAACCAGAGAAGACCAGGGAAGAGTGACCAAAGCAAAACACAAATTCCCAGCCTATGGAGCAGAAGAAGTAAACTGAGCTACAGGTGGCTGAAAAATTCTTCTCTTGCTCTCTCTGATTCCCCCCTAAAGAAAGAAAGAATATGCAGAAATGAGGAAAGACAATAGAGATATGGAGGGAGAGATATGACTGACTGGATATCRTATCAGAAGCATCTCCATAGTGAAAAGCATGACTGGATAGAGAGGAGGGTGAGCCCAATCTGAGAGAGTCAGTTATGGGAAACAAGATAGGTATTACCATGAAAAAAGTAAGAAGCAGGGAAAGAAACATGTATAAATAAAGTATGAGGAAAAATCTGAAATGAGGATAGCAACATCAAGAGTAAGGAAAGCCAGAACATACGCAGAGTTTACCTGAAGGAGAAAACACAGTTGYAAGAGCTTATACTGTAGCCAGAGAATCAGTGGCTGAGGCCACATGTTTTCACTGCCAACATACATCCAGCTGGTACCCCAAGGAGAGCTGACAGGATTCCCTGTTGATGATGCTGACACTGCTCACAGAATATGATTTCAGCAAGGGAGAGGAGGAATGAAAACCTGTATCACAGTGTCATGGTACCCATGAATGAAAAAATCCAGTTTATCACTTCCAGTTGTACGCACGTCAGTGACTCTCTCCACAAGAGCTTCGGCACACTCAGGTAAATAGTGTTCGTTACAATAATAAGACAAGCTACTAGACTGTAGGACAGTTGGGTAAACCACAGTTGGGTAAACAGTGCTATCATAACCTGTACTGCGTATAAAACTGAAAAATGAGTGATGCAAAATGTTTTTCTCTCAGTTACCCACAAACAAAAGCACGGTTCTACATCACGTTCATTACTGGTCACATTGCAGATGAATACATCTTGGTAAGATCAAGGCAATTTTAGTGGTCCTCTGGATTTCCTTCTAGTGAATACATCCATTGTTACTTGAATATGCATTACCCCGAAATATTCAGAAGTCTTGACTTGGAGTCCTGCATGCTGAGAGCTTCCATGAAATAAGCCAGACGTTTCCAATTGTGTAACTCTGTGAACATCCCACAGCACCAGCAGCTTTGGATAGCACACCAGCTTAAATGATTCTTACAGCTTTAAATTCAATGAAGCCAATTCTTCCTTAAATTCAATGAAGCCAATTCTCCCAATAAACAGTTTTTCCCTTTACACTGACAGAACAATGACACAGGCCTTCATGTCAGTGAGAATCGGGCCCAACAAGTCACCATTTTGCTACTGACAGAGAAAAAGCTGAGAATGCTCTTTCTTTCTTTTTATATATAATGTTTTAACGGGCTTTTCTTCAAGTCCTGATTTTGAGATCATTTRTGTATTACATCCATGTGGAACAGTCCTTGCAACATGGGAAAAGTATTCATCTTTTCTTGAATTTGTTCTGGTAATATTGAGTCTGGGAATATTGAAAAACAAAAGGCTCAACCAGCAGACTCATTCAAAACCAATAGAAATATTCTGAAAATCCAGAAGGCCCTGTCCTGTCAGTTTTGAAGATCTTACTGCAAAAGGTATCTTAAGTCTGACTTCTCTGAGACTTGCAGGTTCTAGCACAGAATAGGATTTGGCTTTTAACTCTTATCTTTTGTTGAGGATGTCATGATGAGCTAGTCATCTCCAAATGCCAGCTTCAGGAAACACACGAATATGACATCATGACATGTGCTTCTTAATCAAAAGCAAGTTCAAATTTGTGAAAATACATTTGAAAAATGTTTCTGGATTTTTCTGAACAGCTCTGAATTAGCTTTAGTCTCCTATTTTACTTTTCCAGGGAGAGAAAATGACTGAAGATTCAGATGTTGCCCACATTTTCAACACTTACAGCTTTGAACACCAGATGTAATTAATTCCTGTAGATTTAAGTTAATCAAATTACCTTGATCACATTTCTTCTCTAAAAAGCTGTTTCCTAATGAGGTATAGTATTTATAAGAGGAAAGTTCATTGCTATTTATAAGTTTAAAAGTATGATACCCTATTTCTATCCCTTCTTAATACAGAAAATGAAGAAAAATATTAAGCTTAGGCAATGGGTGCAAAAGAAAAAAAACAGTCTTTTTCCTATGCCAAATTTATTTGTCTGTGTTCATCTTCAAATATGTTATGTTACATTATACATTTCTAAACTGAAATACTACCAGGGCAGATGGCAGTGGTGTTCAGTAGTCCATGAGGCACCATGCAGAATGCTGCACTGTACACTCCTGTATGCTATATTTTGAAATTAAATGTTTGAAATATTATTTTACTGGCAGTGTAAAGGGACCTTTACACAAGGAACTAGAAAAGTGTAACAGTATTTTACTTTTTAATTTCTTAAACACAATCAAATATTTTATTTACCAAAGTCATGAAAGGTGAAAGCTGCAAGCCATAATGAAATTGTAAGCCAAGCCATGAACCTAACTACTATTTTTGTTTGTTCTCAGCTTACCATCTTCATTTAGAATAAGTGGTTGTTCTTGCCAATTTCTGCATTTTTTTCTCTGTTCTTTGACAGATGTACATTGAAGGAAAGCTACTCTTTGCCAACTATAYTTTCAATGGATACAGCAAATCAACTGAAGACTTTCAAAAGCAAATAGCTACAACAAGGAGTTATTACCGCATGGGTTACTGTCTTCCAAGCAATTTCAGGTTCAGGTATTTTACTTTCAATCATCATGCTGTTTAATCACTTTATTATAAGTCTTTCAGCTTCTTTGTTCAGTTTCTTAAATATAGAGCACTCAAAAGAACAAATATAGTGGTCTCAGCAGCAAAGCAATCCTCTTTATGGTGCATTCACAAGTTCTCCATCTTGTATATTCCTTCCCATCTCCTTCAGCAGCTAGGACTGTCTAACCCCAACTCTGCTGAACTACAGAATCATTTTGAGCAGGAAAAAAACAACAAAAAACAGGCAAAGATCACCAATTTCTCTTTGTAATAGGTTTGACTAAGACTTGGTTGTTTTAGAGGCTGTTTTATTTATTTTTTGGCACTATCCGTAAAGATTGAAGTGCAAATTAAAAGATCAATTGCTTTAGTCAGGAACTGACTGGCAACTAACTTCTTCATGTAGCTAATAGCTACAGGGAAGCTTTAGATGCATAACTTAGAGAAATAGCTTTGGAGGGTTAAATACCTCACAGGTGCATCCTGGGGTGTAGTCTGGGGAAGGGGCATTCCAAGGAGCTAAAGTAAACTTTGCAACAGCTAGCTCTTCCACAGTAACTCCCAACACAGAGACAAAAACATAGGTTGACAGGGGAAACGGTTGCAGCTTCTGCAATGTATTTTATCACACAGCTTTTGGGATCCATATTATTACTTGTAATTTAGTGATGCTCCAAACCTATAGTCAAACCAGAGCTTCAAAGTGCCTGATGTGAATGCAGAAGTGCATTGCACTGCTGATTTAACCAATACATCTTGCAGGGCATGACGATGATCTATTAAGCTGCTGCTAGCAGCTGAGAAGCAGCTGAACAGAAGTGATAGCAAAGACGAACATGGCGATACAGCCCAAAATGAAACATGCAGTCTTTTGCTGAGGTGCTCTTAGCCAGCTTTGACAGGTCATGGAAAGTATGTTCCTTTCTTACATTTCTCTTTAGCATGTCAAATCTATACCTTGCATTTATATTAAACAATGGCAGAAAACAGCAGATTATTAAAGTTATTTTTCTTATCTGAAAGAAGCTTGTCCCTTCATTTGTGCACGCAAAACAATTACTAGAGTAGTAAGGAAAGCAGGGATTAAATCACAGAATCACAGAATGGCTGAGGTTGGAAGAGACCTCTGGAGATCATCTAGTCCAACCTCCCTGCTCAAGCAGGGTCACCTAGAGCACACTGCACATGATCGTGTCCAGGCGGGTTTTGAATGTCTCCAGAGAAGGAGACTCCACAGCCCCTCTGGGTAACCTGGTCCAGTGCTCCGTCACTCTCACAGTGAAGAAATTCTTCCTTATATTCAGGCGGAACTTCCTGTGCTTCAGTTTCTGCCCATTGCCTCTTGTCCTGTCACAGGGGACAACTGAAAAGAGTTGGTGAATCCATGCTGACTGCTCCTGATCACCTTCTTTTCCTCCATATGTCTGGAGATGACATCCAGAATGAGCTGTTCCATCACTTTTCCAGGGATGGAGGTGAAGCTGACCAGCCTATAGTTGCCTGGGTCCTCCTTCTCACCCTTTTTGAAGACTGGAGTAATGTTGGCTTTCTTCCAGTCCTCAGGCACCTCTCCAGTTCTCCAGGACCTTTCAAAGATGATGRAGAGCAGCCTAGCAACAGCATCCGCCAGCTCCCTCAGTACCCACAGGTGCATCCCATCAGGGCCCATGGATTTGTGAATGTCAAGCTTGCCCAGAAGATCTCTAATCTAATCCTCCTCGACCAAGGGAAAGTCTTTCTTCCTCCAGACCTTTACTCTCATCTCCAGGCTGTGGGATTCCTGAGGGCTGCCCTTAGCAGTGAAGATTGAAGCAAAGAAGGCATTCAGTAATTCTGCCTTCCCCGTTTCCCTTGTCACCAGGGCCCCTGCCCCATTCAGCAGCAGGCCCACATTTTCCCCAGTCTTCCTCTTTCTGCTGATGTATTTGAAGAAGCCCTTCTTGCTGTCTTTGATATCCTTTGCCAGATTTNTGGAGATGACATCCAGAATGAGCTGTTCCATCACTTTTCCAGGGATGGAGGTGAAGCTGACCAGCCTATAGTTGCCTGGGTCCTCCTTCTCACCCTTTTTGAAGACTGGAGTAATGTTGGCTTTCTTCCAGTCCTCAGGCACCTCTCCAGTTCTCCAGGACCTTTCAAAGATGATGRAGAGCAGCCTAGCAACAGCATCCGCCAGCTCCCTCAGTACCCACAGGTGCATCCCATCAGGGCCCATGGATTTGTGAATGTCAAGCTTGCCCAGAAGATCTCTAATCTAATCCTCCTCGACCAAGGGAAAGTCTTTCTTCCTCCAGACCTTTACTCTCATCTCCAGGCTGTGGGATTCCTGAGGGCTGCCCTTAGCAGTGAAGATTGAAGCAAAGAAGGCATTCAGTAATTCTGCCTTCCCCGTTTCCCTTGTCACCAGGGCCCCTGCCCCATTCAGCAGCAGGCCCACATTTTCCCCAGTCTTCCTCTTTCTGCTGATGTATTTGAAGAAGCCCTTCTTGCTGTCTTTGATATCCTTTGCCAGATTTRGTTCCAAATGGGCCTAAGCCTTCTTCATCACATCCCTGCATACTCTGACAACATTCTTATAAATCTCTTAAGTGGCTTCTCTCCTCTTCCACATTCTGTATACTTTCTTCTTCTGTCTCCAGGAGCTTGCTCATCCATGCAGGTCTCCTGCCCCCTTTGCTGGACTTCTTACTCAAAGAGAGCCACTGCTCTTGAGCTCGGAGAAAGTAATGCTTGAATATTAGCTCTCCTGAACTCCCCTTCCTTCTAGGGGCTTGACCCATGGCATTCCTCCAAGTAGGTCTCTGAAGAGGCCAAAGTCCACTTTCTGGAGTCTAGAGTTGCGATCCTGGCAGGCAATTAACAGTAATGTTTTCAAATGCATTAACTGTTGTCTTACCTTGGTTTCCCTCAAAGTCAGTGGCAAGCTTTCTTGATTGGAGTCAGGATATCCAGGTTTAGGCTGGATGCTTTTGTAAATCCTTCTCTGAGTGACTTAAAGGGCTGCACTAACTTGTGGAATTCCCTGTGTATGTCCTCTACACTAGAATTTTCCTAAACATTTCCCACTGTGGCACTTTAATGCAACTTCATAAGGCCTTTATGCAGTTGCAGAAACAGGGATATGAAGCAGTCTATACCCAAATATTGTCTAACCTAAATCTAAGTATTAACAAATTTCACATCTGGTCAGAGTTAGGGTTGTTACTCTACAGKTGCATTTCTTCTCCTTGTTACCACAGCACCATGACAAGAAATGCTGAAACGCTACTACTGGGACAGTCTACAGGGTTCTTCTATGCATGGGCTGTGAACACATGGGCAAATGGGAGCACAAAAGCAGCCTTAATGACAGAGAGGATAAGGAGGAGCCTGAGAGAAGACCAAGGCTAGGTGACATGGCCATTTCCCTATATACAACTGTAATTTTATAGGTAGTGCTAATGAAATGATTAATTTTATCCTCAAATAAGTGTCAAATTACAGAGGGAACAGTATGTTTGCCAAGCAGTAATGCTCCTGATGTTTTCTGTCTTGCCAGCTGATATCCCATATTTCAGAACTGCCAGATATTCAGATCATAGGTGCATGTGCATGTTCTGTTCACTTTCTTTCTTTATTCTGATTCACTGGGCCCAGTGTAGGTGAACTTTGAACTCTTTCCTCCCCCTCCGTACCCCACTATGGAGAGGATGATCCTGACAGTACAGTTGTAGGGAAAGGAAGATCCTGCATTGCTAAATAGGGATCAGCATCAGTGAAACATTGAAAAACTTGCTTTTCACTAGGAAGATACAGAAATGACAATACTTTCTTTATCTGCTCACGGGGTGATTTCTTGGCACTTTCTTGTCCATAAAAGAGCTGTTTCTCTAATGGAAGAAAGGTCCTACCCAACTCATGCTAGCCTTCCTCGGGTTTTTCTTCTTCATCTACATGGCTGATGGAGTTTCAGGTTTTGTGACAATTTTYCCCTGCTTGTTTTGCACTGATGACATTTCTAACAGGTGGGTAGGAACAGATATGGATACCATATCAGAGCCACACTTAGCCCACAGGCATAMAATAAGCAAAGGAATCATCATCTTTTGCAGGTTCCAGCTCAGGACCRGTATGCATAAACAGAAAGTCAAGATGTATCTGAGATAGGTTTGAACCCTCAGGAGCACATATAAAGCAGTTARAGCACGGTACAAACATAGTTAGTCAACAAAGAAGGTGAAGGAGGAAACTCCTCAGTAGCTGAGACGGGGAGATCTATTTGGTTTGGACTGCAGTTCCAAGATAAGTTGTGATGTTACTACCATCCATCTCCTCATACCTGCTTTCTTGGGCTGATGGGAATAAAGAGATCAGAGGGCTGTAACTCTTCCTATGCTTGTTAGCACAGCTGCTGCAGCACGCGTTCTGGAGTAAGTGCATAACTATATCCCTGCCGTTGTGTCACTAGCCTAGTCCACCTGTTCTTAGCAAGGGTACACTTAYTTTTGACATTTTTATTCTGTCTTTGCCAAAGAGATAGAAAAAGGTGCAGTTCAGAAAAGCTCTGGGACAAGAAGCGATCACAAGAGTAGAAGAGGTGCTTCCTAGGAAGCCACCTAGTGATGCTTTCCTTTAACTGTGTAGTTAGGTAGAACTTAGCTAAACCAACATTACTTCCAGAGCAAGGATAAAGTTTTAGAAAAGGACACCCCATGTATGTCATTCTATTCAGAGTAGCCATTTACGTCATGAATGCAGTTTCCTGTCKTGTTCTGTAAAGGCCTCAGCCAAAGTGGAAAGTTTTCTTACCTCTTCACTTGTTCATGCAGGCAAATAACAGACAAAGAGGAAGGCCTCTTTGTTTAGTGACTCCTTCCGACATGCCTGGAAAATAGCATGAAACACTGAAATGGCATTAAACACTGCCTCCCTTAGCAGGCTGTCATAACCAAAAAAAAAAAAAAAAAAAGTTGCATTCCACTTAAAATTAAAGCACGCAATAAAAGCAGATTTTACTAGTACCCCAGGCAGAAATTCCAGACAAAAGGATCATCTACCACATCTATTTGATGAAGCATTTGTAAGTTGCCAAATGTTTGTTCTTCAAAAAAGGTAAATGTATAAAACAACATTTGTTCTTCTCTGTGAGGGAACTGGAGGGTCAGCTCTAACTCCTGTTTGGAGCTGATTGGAAATTGCCAACAATAAAGAAGTATAAAATGAAGTTTGCAGAGAAGAATGGAAAGATTCCCTTCTAGAATGCAGTACCAGGCCAAGTGGATGCATACATGCTTTCTAAAAAAACAGAAGTGTTTTCTTATGGCAGCATCAGTGCTTTTCACAGGGAGCAAAAAGAAAGCATCATCATTTCTGTATCTGTTCATGTAGTGATTTCTTGAGAACTGCACTTTCCTAACCTTAATAAAGTTACRTATCTAATAGAACAAGTAGTTTTTAACTTCCTGAAGGATTTCCACACAAAATGATTTCTAATCACAACAGACAGCTGGCTTCAGGTGTGAAACAAGGTGATACCTTGCAGATTTCTTTCTGTCCTCAACACATCTCCAAGAGAAAGTTGGAGTTTCTACACRTTTTTAAATGTACAAGATGAGTTAAGGATGGAGACAGCGTACAGAACTGAATGACCTAAGCTGAAGGCCACACTTCTAGAAACAAGGTGCCTTAGATTCCTCTTCCAAATCTCTCAAAACCTGCTTCTCTCCTAGGTTTCTAAGCACACATCTGCAGAAACACTCATACAAGAGACTTTTGGATTTTATCTCTCAGTACATTTTTCTGTATATTGTCCATTTATTTTTACTGTGAGTACCCCATGATCCCTCACRTGATAGCTTCTTCACTATCTTATAAAAGTATGAAGTATGGTCCAAGCAACCCTAGGAAAGCTTAAAACAGTAGACTAGGAGTAGCAGTATTACTCATGTTTTGGAATCAATGGAATAGTATCATAATAGACCAGAAAGAATGGCTTTTACTAGACCAGGTTACCTGATATGGTATGAGTATTTGCTATATAAAGCAGGACAGTAAAAGGCTGAGAAGAACAGGTTTTAATGAGGGAAAGGAGAAATATAGCAATACAGCCAATACAAAAAAAGTACACAATATAACACAAATGTCTAATAAATTAGCAGAGAACTTGAGAAACAGGAAGAAAGTTTCAGATGGTTAAAGAAAGAGAATTGCTCAAAAAGATACAATCTTAAGTCTTCATTGATATATATACATTCTTGGCAGTATAGGAAACGTGTAGAGTTCTTACATAGAAAATATTGACTGTCTGMAGTAGTAGCATCACTTCCTGAAGAATATTTGCATATGGTACATAAGAATACACACAGGCAATTTAGCATTCAAAAACTCTCCAAGAAGTGAAGAAAATCATTACGGACCCTTCTTGGTAGACAGGCTTCTCTTTCTAACAGCAGCAATTGGATCTGTTCAGCATTCAGTATGAAAAAACTCAAACCAAACAAACCTGAAAATAGCAAAGAATAAGCAAGACTTTTCCAGTGTACAACAAATTATGCACCAATCAGGCAGCAAGACTGAATACATCAAAATACCCCTGCCTCACCAAGCTTCCCCCTGCTTTTCAAGATCAAATTATTTTCCCTCTTCCTCAGACATCTCCAAGCTTTTCTTCCTGAGGATATGAATTAACAGGTGAGCGTGAGTCAAACGTAAGTGAGAAGAAGGATCAACAGCTGTTAACCTTAACACCAAGACATGGGAAGTTTACAGGAAGAGGTGTCTGATATTGGCTATCAGTCACAGCTCGTAACATCAGCAGTCTAAGAATTATGAGGGAGCCAGAAAGCTTCAGATAAAGGAGACAAATTTGTACTGTCTCCACTATTTTAGCGCTTTTGTAGTTCAGAGCAAATCTATTTCTTAGGAATCTTAGAGTGAGACAGTTAGAAGACATCTCCTGTAGAGCACCTAGGCTTAGCTCCTAGGTCAAAAATCTACCGCTACCAGCCTCCTCAGTTGACCCATTATTCTCCCCTTAAACCTCCCCTAACTAGATATTCATATAAGCAATTTTGCTAAAAGCAATTTTGGTAATAGCTGCCACATGGCCGCATAGCATACAGGCCTCTGAAAGATTATGGGAAGATGCAGCCAAAAGCATATGCCACACAGAAAAAGATTCTTTCTTCAGTCATCACTTCTATGGACAAGAGTAACCAGTGTTCATTACTAAAGTGCTTGTACTAAAGAGTCAGCAAAATATGCTGCAGAAACAAACTATTGCCAAGATTGCTTAAAGTGAAATGCATCTCCAGGGGAAAGTGGAATTATAAATAAACTTCTATATAAAAGATCAAACAAAAATGCTGATATAGCATTTATGCTTCCCTGTAAAAGCATCCCCTCTGCCATTCAATCATTACTAATTGAAGGGTTAGATAGACCATAGGGGATAGACCATATCGAGGCAACCTAGGCAGCTGTCAGGAATACAGGATAAGGAGAAAAAATGTTACATACAGTAGTGAGAGACAGTTTTATTACAGACGTTAAAGAAGTAATAGCAACCAAAAAGATTTTCAAAGTGGTTAGAACTAAATTTGAGAAATTCTGAAACTGGAGAAACTCCTCCCCCCTCCCCCAAGAAAAAAGGGTTAAAAATAATCATGGTGTCATGGTGATGCACATCATCAACATGCTAAAAAAGACTAGGTTCTGATTCATATCCGTAGGAAAAAGGAAGTAAGTAAAATGGAAAAATAAGAGAAAGAGAAACAAGAGGTTTTGGGAAAATCTCACAGGCAAGAAGCGCTGCCACAAAGAGWCAGTAGAAGCCCATGAATTCAGGTGGTTCATGTCTCCCTGCTATTACCTATATCTGACCCCAAACTTCCACACTTGGAGTCTTAACCTGGACAGGCTGCAGGCTTCATAACTTTAAGCACCTGCTGATCTGATCCTGCTCAAGGCCAGTCTAATCAACACAGTGCTTAAAACAGTGTCCACAACACTGGCTGGGTGCAAACCACACGGTGATAAGTTTATATGCGAGGGATTTTGCTTTGGGGAAGGAGGATTTGCCCTGAGAACTTGCAGTTGCAGGAAAGAGACTGGCATTATGCAGAGCTTAAAGGAAGAGATACAAAGACTGACATACAGCTTGATACATCAGCGCAGCAGGACTGAGTCTGTGGAAAATAAAATGTAGATACAAGTTTGTTTTTCTTTTCTTTTTTTTCCCCATTTCTTCAGAGCAGCTGAAGAAAGCTGGTGTGTGTTTCCTGTCTCCACACCAAAGAGAAACTGTAGATCTTTCTCAGTGCCTGTGAACTTCAGAGTGTATCACATGTGATTTCCTTCTGTAGCCCTGCCAGCAGTCTCTCATTGTAGTTTGTTCTTTTAAACGTATATTTAGCTTTCATTTATTAACCAATTAAACAGCAGCCTATCAAGATCCATTGCTTTCACTGTAGTTTCCTTGCCAATCCATACTGCCCTAAAGCCCTGTTTTGGGAAATGCTGAGGGTCATATATTTTTGTTTATATGTTTTAGATAGGACAGGTGGGCTGACAAGCACTCACAGAAGCTCTAGTACAAAGCCTTTATAAGAGAAAACAAGGTTAAATAGTTTTTCTAAGTAAGGATGTGAAATCAGTATGCATTTTAAATATCTCCGTAGARCCTGCTTGGTAGAACAGCATTCAGTTCTCTTGCTATTAGGTAACTTTCTAAGAAAAATTAAGTTTATATTTATCTCCTGAGTAAATAACTGGAAAGTTTGATATGCAAAAAACACAGCCTCTTTGCCAGACAAGGTTTTCAGTGTGATACCTGGCAACGTGCATTTACAATAAAAATTAAGTTAAAAAAGAAAAAAAAAATCACAGCAACCTTCGTGTTAAAATTAAGACACAATYCCTTATTACTGCTCAATATGAATTGGAAAGGGTTTAATTCAGGGGAGACTGAGTAACAGTTAYATTCTGAAAACACATGCTCTGTGAGAGTGGGGAAGGTTGAAACGTAACTGCTAGGTGGCAAAGCTTCCCAAAGCTTCTAGGGCTCAAGGCTAGGCGGGTGTTGAGCTAAAGCGCAGTGGCATAGCAGCTGCAGAGCATGTTTTCAGCCCCTATCACAGCAAGAAGCAAGCTTATTTAAGGCAACTAAGGCTCAGTCTTAACTGTGCCACTTTCCTGTTGGGAAGAACAAGTAAAGTGTATGTAATGAGGAACATGTGCCAAAGAATCAGGCTTGCTGGGGAGATGTTAACACCTTGCTGTCACTGAGGAAAGGAAGCCTCTGAACACCAGARAGGAATAGGAGGGTGATGTTGAAAAGGAGGTCAAGCCTCCCTGGCAGGAAAGTCAAGACCGATAATATACCAGCCTTAAGAATACTTTTGTTTAAAGACAGGAGTGCATGGTGCGAGTTCTCTCTAATCTGCCATTTCATGAGGTTTAAACAACAGTTTCAGAAAAGAAGGGGAAAAAAGCAGCCTACCTCCTAGCAAGTTGGAGGTGGAATAATAGAGAAAAACTGAAAACTGCTAAGAAAAGGAGCACACCTTTTCTTAGGTGTGTACCTAAGAGGAAGAGGAAAGAGTACACCCAGCAAAAATTGGAGGTTTGAAAGATACCTTAGAGACACTGAAACTAGTTCAGTGCTCCCATATGCAATCACCCCAGTATAATTCTTTCCAGAAATGGTCAAATCAGAAGAGCCTTTCTTGTGTGTCCTTGTGTGCYCAGGTCCAGTATTCTTCAATGTGACCACTAATATTTTTGTTTCTACTGAAAATACACTACCTGGTACATTATAAGATAGTAAACTAGGAGAGAAAACTAAAAAGTTTGGTTTGTATAGCTTACAAAGAAGGTGGTGTAGAGGGAATACGTTTATGAGTGGGATTGCGCATGACATGGATGCCTGCAGAAGAGGAAGACAGCATCAATAACCCAAAGAGTGCTTTTGAGGCTTCCTGCTCCTGTATAAGTTTCACTCAGCACTAATCTATGAGGGCAAGATCTCTACAACCTTTCCAAACCTAGAGCTCACAAGTGCACCCTGACTGTCTGTGAACATTTATGTTAGGACATTACAAACTAAGTACAATGACATACTGAGCAGCACAGAAACTAACAGCCTGGGCTCGTTTAAATTTGACCATCTGTGACTTTGCATGAAAGATCTTGAGGGCAATTGATGGATTTCTGGCATTCATCCCAGAGTAAATATAAAATTGTGTAACTACACATAAAAAGCCTTTTATTATATTTAAGAAACACAAACATCAAACATTATAAACAGTGCCTCATTTATAGTGCTTCTATCCATCATCTATGGATGATTCTCTGTTAGTAATGACTACTGAAGCATGATTTTAAGCACTGATTTTTCTCCTTTTGTTTATTTCTCTCTTTCATAGCAATAAATAAAAGGAAAGYATTGGTCACTTTATATTTGGGAACTTGAAATTATTCTCTATTCTCTTCTATGCAACTGGAGAAGGTTAGGAAGCAGTCTTTAAATGTTAAGATTTGTGCACAGATCAGGCCAACAAATAACATACTCATTTTGGGACTTTGTGCTACGATTGTGATTATTTCTAAAATACAACCCATGTTTTTCAGTAAACCAGAATTACTTATAAAAGCCAACACAAAGAAAAAGGTGGCATAAATTTGAGCTGCAATACATTATTATTTCTGTTTTGACTGCAARACTCCCCATTATAGTTTCCATCTTCTGTTTCAGTTCTCTACAGGTCGCTTGCAGTTAGTTTGCTAAATCAAGTCTACTGAGAAATTCAATATACATTTCTACACCTAGTCATTCAAGTGCTGAAAGGTAGAGAAGAATCAAGTTGCATTAGAAACACTTAAGAAAAAAAAAGTATTATTTTAAAATCTAAAACCCCTGAGAGCAGTGGTATAGGCAAAGAACTGTGGATGTCACAGAGACCAGAAAGGTAAAAATAGTGTTCAGAGAAGAGAAAGATCTGCCTGATAATTTTGATTTTACTGGCAGTATAATAATCACTCCTAGAGTGACCCTATAGAGTAAGACACAGTAAGTCCTAGCCTAGGCCTGAAGATCAAGAAAGAGGAAGGAGTCAAAATGAGTTAGGAAAATAAAAGGGGGCATTTTCATTAACCAACAGAAAATACGGAGGTGAAGGAAGYGACATATGGAGCTGAGTTTATCCTGCTTCAGTATGGACACTAATGAGGTTCTTCACAGCATTTAAACATTAATGATATAATTCAAATTGACTTATATTTGAGCTACAGCATTCCTCCTCATTGCTACGCATGTACTCCCTCCTGCTCCCCTAGCTGGCGTTAGTGCTCTTTCAACAACATGATGAGTCAGTTGAGGGAGCCAGCCTAGCTGAAAGCTAAAGTGATGCATTTTCAATCAGAGCAGGGCCCTAAATCACTATGTGGTTGCAAAAGCCAGCCTAAAGGAGGGACTGAGAGTGCACAGCAGTGACTTCCAGGACGCAGGCAGCCCAGTCTAGGGGGATGCCTGGTCTACATCCCCTAAAGATGACTGACTGTGAGGCATTAAGAATAAAAGCTGAGAAGCTATAAAAGTCAGAATATGCTGATCATGTTTATAAAGGATGAAATAACCATAACACATTTCTGACAGCATTGGCATGACCATGACTGTTTAGCCTCCTCCTCACAAATAGTTCAAGCCGTACTGTTCACCGTGCCTTTAGGTATGAGCTCCCTTCTCTGCACCTTTCACAAAGTTCTCAAAAATGGAGCTCTCRCCCTCCCAGTTTGTTACATTAACACTATCTTGTCCAAACCAAGCCTTAAAAACTTCGTTCTCTCTACCCAATAAATACAAGGAAAAAAAAATCAACAAATGACATGATCAATTCAGCCAYCACCACCACATTAGTCCCTTGGTTTGCCCTCCTGTGGGCTCCTGTCACTCCTTATGAATGTTTTAACATCTGTGTCACAGAAACTCTAGTCAGGACCTGCTCAATGAGGCTCAGGTCCACAGCGAAGACAGTCTTTGTCCCAGAACATGCACAGGCTAAGAAGAAGAGGGCAAAGTAAGACAGTAGTTCATGGCACAAGATGCTAAGCAACGTTCTCAACATACGAACTGCCTTGCCTCCACCGCTTAGATAGCAAACTGTCTGGGGGAGGACACTTTGCATCCTGCTCTTGTACAGTGTCACCTGGGGCATTGTTGTGAATCACCAAGTGAAAACAGTAATACTAAATCAGYCTTCACAGTTATTCTAACTGGCTCTTATAACTGCTACTTCTTACATCAATAAGWGTATTTACAAAAAGATATCTTATCTCTTAACTTGAAATAGGAGTTTTTAGAAGTATCCTAAAGCTATCTAACGAGCTGCATATAAGCACCTGATAGGAACTACCGTCAATGTTTTTTTAGGGCTTGCCTGTGTGCCCTCTTCATCTGACAGGTTTTATATTTTCATAGGAGTGAAGGTGTTCAAGATTTGGTCCCATTCAACCCTTATAAAAGAAGCTACTTTGTAACAGAGAACCCTTTTCCCCTCATCTACTAAATTATAGACATTTCTTCAGAATCCTGTAATAAATTCAGAAAGTGTTAAGTGGGCTAACACAGCATTCAATCATTGGGTCAAATTTTATTCTGACCAACCTGTCTATAGCTTAGAGATRGCAATGTGACAGAATATCTAAAACAGTTGCATTGAGTATCTGTAGCTCTAACTATATCGCTGCATCTGTTCACAAAGCAAAGTTCATAGGTAGGTAGACGTTACCCCTACCTACAAACCTTGTCTTATTATCACTTATCACAGTACTTTTATCCCTTATCTGATCACTGCACAAATTTCCAAGCCAATTAAATCAAACAGGATTTTTTTTAATTTAAAAATCAAGATGGTAAAATAAAAACATATAGATGAGAATATTAAAGGTCAGGAATATGAATAAAGCATGCCTCCAAGCATTTTAAAAATTTGCTAAGTAAGCCTTCAGTTTGATCTCTGATAGCCATATATCCACTCCCGTGATTCCTGTGCAATAATATATTTTGTGAAACATGCTTATTCATCAGAGATCAGAACAGCTCTGAAAAGTCAAGCTAAAATTTAAACAAGTGTTTTTTGGCATCTTTAGTTTATGTTAGACCAGGTGGCAGCTGTTGGAAGATCATTTTGATTTAACAAGTTCTTGTTTTGTTAGCAAAGAAAAACATTGTTGAACCAAATTCTACTGACAGTGAACAAATATTTCTCCTCCATCAGACCAAATATTTTCATTTGTCATCTTAGTAGGGTCATCTTTGGGGTCAAAAAAGAAAAAAAAATTGTTCTTAGATGAACTCAAAAATAGTTTAACAGCTCAGTGTTTTACAGGAGGTAATTATTACCCCATACTCAGTACTAATGAGGTTGCAGCTGGAGTACTGCAGCACAATTTGGGCATTATACTTCAAAAACYAAACAGATTTCTAAAGAAAGCATCTGAAATGGTGGAAAAATAGGACCTTTGTGAAAGAACTGATAGACATGGGCTTCTTCAGTTTAGAAAAGAAAAATTAGARAAAAGAAAATTTTAAAAAAAGTTATTGACAAGTCTTATAGTAGGTAAAAGATTGCAATAAAGATGAAAGCATACAGGCAGTAAGTGACCAAACTTGAGATTGCACAAATTTGTGGAAGAAAATTTCATCAAGGCCTGTTAAACTTGCAGCCGTCACCACTGGCTMAGGAAGTCCCTGAGCCACAAGTTGTTGGGGACAAGGGAAGTAGCTGTGGGAAACCAGCGTTACACGATCTTCCTTTCCTCATACCCTCCCTTTGGCAGCTGCTATTAGTCACACCAGAGACAAGACTGCAGAGCAGCCTGACCCTTTACTCTGACCAAATGCCACCATTCTACCATTCTCACACTCTCTGCTCTTATTTAGATGAGACACTAAGAAAAGCTTTTAGTTCTAGAGTAGTTAACATGGGAAAAAGCTACTTATGGAGCAGCAGCAGCCTTTCACTAAGTATACTTGACCTTTTTTTTTCTGTAGAAAGGGGTAGATTACAAGATCGCAAAGTTCAGTGAAGGCCAACCACTCTCCACAATTCACCATTTAGATGATTTTTTTACTAGCAAAGAAATTAACTGTCACAAATGCTGCTATTCAAACACACATAAAACTTCCAAGGTAAACAAACAATCTGGTCAAACAAATGTGCTGAGGGCAAAATCTAGAAACTCAGTATACCTGGCTACTCTGCCAGGACTTCACCTTCTATTTAGGTAATTAACTGCAAGACCCAGTGATGACTAGTACTCCTTTGTCGGGAGTGAAACTGTCATATTACTGTAGCCGATAGCAGAGGCCTTCACGTTTGATGATTTTGCTTATAGTTGACACAAGTACATTCTGGCCCATTTGAAAGATTTTGAATTATCTGTAATTCTCACAGTCTGTTCCCATTATACCAGTGTTCCGTTTAAAAAAAGGAGCAATTAATGTTCCTATTATAGATTTTTGTCTATCTGACATTTGAGCCTTTACCTATCTCTATAGCTGTAAAATTAAGCAACATAAAAGATGTAGTGCTAGACTGCAATCTAATCTAGAAAGCAAATATCGTCTTTGGAGTGCCTTGCAGGTAGGTCAGGAGGAGAAGCAATTATTTAACTGTACATAACTACTACTTTCTTTACAGAGCTGCTAATTAAAAGTGAATGATGGAAAATACGTTTATTGTTGGCTCTGCTCTTTGCAAAGAATTTTGGCTGCTGATATCCTTTGGTATAACTCTTTTACTGTGGATTTCCTGATTAACACATTTCAAAAAGTTACAAAGTCCTAAGAAGCAAATGCTCTGTTTTCACAAAAATCCCTCTCTATAGTAATAAGCCAAAGAATACAAGACAGCACTCAGACCTTGACATGCTCAATATATTAATGAAACTCTCTAGCTCTAAAACAAACTCTTGTGTGTTTTCTTTACATATATATATAAATTAAATGCATAAATAAATGAAGATTGCCAAGAAATCTGTCAGGTTCTTTAAAGAATCTGCAGCGTGTACACACAGTCCTTTCAGAGAACATCGTTACAAGAAAATTTAGGTTATAACAGACCATGTAAGCGTAGCTAGAAGATGGTTCTCAAATCAAAGGAATCCGTGCTTTGTATGTTGTAGACTGTTAGCCATATTCTTCAGAAGAGAGGATATTAAATAAAGAGCAAGTGACTCCACATGCACATATATGTTACATTTAAGATTGAGTTAAGTAAGACCATTTTTGTGCATGTAACTCAATTAAATTGCTTGTAGAAAATCTATTTGTTCAAAGCAGGATCAGAACTTGCTCCAAAAATTCGTACTTTTATCGTACCAATGTCTAATGTCAAGGCTATAGGTTCACAGTACACTGTCTTTGCCACTAACATAAATGTTAGAGATCCTGAGCCTCACTCCATACTCATATCACAGTATGTGCTGATTTGGGGTACACGCTGTAAACTGCATCATTGAAATAYGATGAAAAAAAAAAGGGGGGGGGTGATATTTTTAACTGGATTGGATTATAAACATGACCAAAAAGAAGTTGCATTGACCTAGCTGAGGGATGAGAATGAAAGATCTGAAGTCTATCCTAGTAGCACTGCTAAGTACTGATGCTACTACAGACTTTATCAAAAACTGTTGAGTACAAACTTGATCATTTTGCAAGTCCTTATCATAGCAGTTTTCCTGGTACACTAAGATTTGGATCCCAGAKGAAAGAAGAAGAAGAAAGAAATTTTGGGATACACAGCACCAGATCATGAGATATTGGTGGCGAGGTCATGGAATAATATTCCATGTAATATTTATTAATGGAATATACTATTAAGCAGTGAGAACAATTATCTAATAAGAAAAATATCTGGGCACTTAGTGAACTCAAAGATCTCAAGTCAAGGATGAGGAAGACTTCATTTTCAGAAGGACTGACAACGCTTCAAACACATAAAGTTTATCCAAAGCAGTGGTTCTAGACTTGAAAAAAAAATTGCTTGTCACAGAGAAAACAATATAATATTTCATTTTCTTAACCTAACCTTTTCAGGCCTAGAAAGCAACAGATTCTACTACTAAGAGGCGGCTTAGCTTCTAAATACATAGTGAAAAGTTTGTTTGTTTTTTTTAAATAAGTTATCATCCATTCAGATTCCAGCCACCCACATGTAACTAAGGGCACAAAATATAATATTCCTGGAAGCATGTCAAAACATTCTCTTACCAAAAGCTGTCTGTGAGGGAGAAGACAGGCATTACATTACGAAAATAATAATGAGTCACATGTTCCCTTCTCTGTAAGCTCTTTACCCAGTTAGGGTTTGTGAAGAAAGACATATATTTATGCTCACAGTGTTCCTATTAAATCACTACTAGAGAAGAGGGAAGCTGAAGGAAAGCATTTGTTTTCTGACATGTGGTCAAGGCTTCCACCTCAACCTGCTGACCTTCGCCAGCTTCCCTACTTCCCACAACAGCATCCCAGGAAAGGTACTGCTCTGAACCACTTGCATCTCCACACCCTTTATTCTAAAGAATCATTGGGTTCAAAGAGGCAATGACCTAAGTAATGGGTGAAGCAWTTTCTGGCTGGAAATTTATCCAGGTCCAAGCAGAATATTCCATGCAGAGGTGCTCTCTCACCATCAGAGATGAGGAGCCTTTTCCTCACTAGGTATCAGAGGGCAAAAGGCATCAAAACTATTGATCAGCTCCTCTGTGAGGTGACCCTCTGCCATACCAGAGTTTGCTGCTCCTCATACCACTGCTACAGAGAAAGAAAAAGCAAAAAACAAAACACACAATCTCATAGCAAACATCCAGACTTGGGTGTCAACTAGGTTACAAGATACATCTTAGAAAATAAATGATTCTTGTTCTCTCATGGACTCTTAGTCACATGGTTTATAGCTGTGATCTAAGGAAAAATGAAAGAACATTAGGGAAAAGCAAGTATGTTATTTAAACAAAATACTGCATGTTGTAAGACAAATTAACTTAGCTTTAAGAAAATTACTTTAGGACATAAAAATAAGTGTACAATGAACAAACTGTAGCCCTGTACAAATAATATAAATCAAATATCTTAAGGTTCAATTTACAAAAGGTTAACAAATAATTAATAGCCATTTTAATAAATAGCTATCAAATTCTCATCCATCATCAATCGAACAGATAGCTTTTAGCCATCTATACTACTTTCTACTGACATGTTTGTAGCCCTAACATAGCGTATTTCTCTAACATGAATTATAACATCTTGAAATCATTTATTAACCCTTCATAAAATTCTAAACAAACCTTAACAGGAAGCACGACTAACTTTGTACTATTTCAGCCCCATATCCCAGGACACATGAAATACTAGCTCTTCCGTGTTTTTATTTAAAATTCTACATTTTAGTTGGGAGCATCACTGGCTACAGAATCACAAATGCCTACAGTGGCTTAACCACCACACTGCAGACACAGGAAGTGAAACAAAAGTGGTAGCGGAAAATCACAGGGAATAGGCCTTCCAAAATAAATGTCCTGACTTTTTTTGTTGTAACTAACATTGAAACCACAACAACAGAGTCAGAAAGCAAAAAACAGAGTCTGTTGAAATTCAATACTTTTTTTYCCTTATTTTTAGAACAAAAAGAACATTATAATATAAATAAATAAAGCAGAAAACATGAACGTAAATTCCAAAACCACCACTAAGGACTTCAAGAGGCAACAGCCAACTATTTTTGGATGCAACCTAAATTCCTCTTACCTGCAAATTCTCAATATACTTAGAAGTCCTATTTAGTGTATCATACTTAGGGAACAAGACGTATTACATTTAGGTCTCCATTTTTCCATTCAGTAGTTTTGTCTTCAAACTCCCACCTTAGCTACTTCTGTCAAAATCACCTGCAGCTGGCTAACAAAGTTCAGGTCAGACCTGTACTTTTTCTTCACTTTCAGAGCCTCTATCTTCATTCCCATGTTCTTCTATAAGATTTTCATTCTCTTGAATCTTCTCTTCTTCCTCCTCATCCTCATCATCTCCAAAAGTCTGTTCTTGTATTGTAGTAAAAGTAAGAGACCTGGCAGCAACTTGTGCAGCCAAACCAGATGTGAAGTTAAAATCTGTTGATATATGGAGTTGAGCCAGTCTATGCTTGATTTTTGAATGCAATGCATCCTGAAACACCGGCTGTGAAACCTCTACTCCATCCACATCACTCGGCTCAAGTTCTTCTCCTTCCCCTTCACACTGATAATACATTCTTTTTTCGGCCTCTGTAGAAGTACCTTCATCAGTAGTATTATCTTTGTCTTCCTCCATCTCAGGATCTTCATACAAATATTCTGTCCTGCTTTTATCAGCAGCATTCACTCTTAGATTAGAGTCTCTTTCTTCAGATTTATCACAACTTTGGCTACAGTCCTGATTCGCTGTAACTGAATTCATTGGTGATTCCAAATTATTTAGTAGCTTCAGTGGTTCTACAGGTGACAAGGATTTCACTGCAGCTTAAAAAGGGGAAAAAAATGAAATGATAACAAAAAGTAAGCTGCTATATACAATTAATTTATTTGTGTCTTAAAAGATGGAGCATTGTAAAAGATGTGTCAAAATGGATTAAAAAAAATAAAACAATAACAAAAAAGCACAGTCAAAAAAAACCTCCTAAAATAAATCAGTGTTTTCTAACCAGGAAGCTGAAGATGGAGGGTGACAGCTACTTGTCTGAACTATTCCTTAAAATTTATGATGTAAAAAGAGGACATGACATTCGTGATGTTCAAAATAGTATCAAACACAGACGATGCACTCAACGTTAAAGTAAAAAACAAGTAAAACTGCTACACTGAATACAKATTTGAACTGCCTTCCTTTTATCGGATTAGGAAAACTGTTATTTAAAGACAACTGGTACATGAGAAAGTCCTTATATGCAATATCTGAACTCATACATCACAACATGTAAACACAACATGTATTCATACAGTCTGGTAAGGTGTCCTCGCAAATAAAGTGTGGTTTAATTTAGACTCTCTTGAAGTTAGTAGCAGCAGCGAGTCCCATTGCCAGCAACGGGATGCTTGCCAGGAAGTCTCTCCTCCCAGTGTTAAGGGTTAGTATAACACGGTACAATCACTTCTTGAAGAACAGACGTCTTTCTTTTTAACAAAACGATATGGGGTCCATTTCCAAGTAACAGATTCCCTAAACTGCAGTAGCTCCATTAGAGTAGCAGCACGAACATAAATGAGAGCGGCAACAGCAGATTCCCAAGTGGCATTTCCCTTTCTAATTCCATTCTGACTTTATCCCTGTAAGCAGAGATGAAAATAACTCTGGGAAATACACAAACTTTTCACTGGAAACAAACTTTATGGTATTAGGATTTTTCCATTGCATCCTATTTCAGTATTAGTTATTTTAGCTAGGTGAAGGCAGGCGCATCATTATGGCTGTCACATTGCTAATTACCTTTGTTGGCACACTGAAAACCGTGGCTTAGGATTTGTATTGCAGTGTTTGTTTTAAAACATCATACACTGAAGGAGCACTGCACCAGACTTATCTCAATTGTTAGCGTAGCAGCTCTTTCTTAGCTTGAACCCGCCCCTGCTGCTCATTTCTGTGCATTTGCTTGAAGAGGCAGGAATATGCAGGCTTATCTTATCATTTAGGAGCCACCTTTGTTGCCTGCTTCCTCCAAAGAACACTTCCAAAGCCAAAAATTCTAGAAAGGTAAATAGAGAGATACTTCATACTGGTAACTGGCCAACTTACTGAGATGATTAGTAAATAAATAAGGTGGAATTAACCATTTCTCAGAGTATACCCTTCCCAGTACTGGAAGAACTAGGAAATGGTTGTAGAAGAACTGTTGTATAGACAACAASGGAAAGGGGGAAACAGCTGGGAACAGTACAACTACTGACAAAACTAACTTTTTTTTTGGGGGGGGGGGAGAGGCTAGAAGGGATTTTGCACCAGAAAAAAGTGGCTTTATAATGTTTGATTAATGAAAAYCAGGCCACCAACAAATTTTCAAACCTTTTCAAAAGCCCTTCCAGTTTACTGGCTCAACAAGATGCCAAAGGACCAAAACCAAGCACACCTACAGTCCAATAAACTACCTACTGCCCACACTATAAGCAGTATTACCATGTTGCTGGGCCTGGGCACATATCCTTCAGTTTGATACTCTGCTAAGATGGTGGATTATTTTCTGGAATCCGATCTATCATCTCCAGATGACACCATGCTGCCTTGTTTAGACATATCAGCTTTTTGGAGGTGACCTCTTGTGTAGAAACCCTCTACAACTCCTCAGTCAATTAACCAAATCCCTAACAAAGCAGAACATCTTGCTAGGAGAACACATGATTTCTGTAATACAGTCATCCAGCAAAAGCAGGACTGAAGAGGTCATATAAAAATCAAAGCTGATTTAGAATAGAAGAAGAAAAAAACTGTTTCCAGGCTGATCTGGATTGGAGAATAAAGTGGAATTTTGGGGGCCATAATGAATCATAGATTATCTGGAAATAAGTYACATGTTCTTTGCAAGGCACTGCTGTAAGAGGTTGAACACATCTCACTGAGGTAATAGCCAAGATAAACATGAAGAAGTCTAAGAAACTTCTCTACGTGGTTGAAGGGAGTTTCAGAGAGCTCAGCAATGCTAAATTAATAGTTTATCTGGTTATGTAAGCCCTAGACAAAGGTAATTTTTCTATTTGGGGAAGCAAGAGACTAGAATATAAATTCATATGCAGATTTCTGAATCAGTCTGGACCCCAGGGATTACAAATCTGCATTTGTAAAGGGCAATGGAGAAATGCCATATTACAACTATCCTTTGGCTCGGACCAATGCAGGCAAGAATATGAACACTTTTGGTTTTAAATCTTCAAAATAATGCCAGCCACAAATGTGGAAAGCACAACTCACTAAAAGATTTCTTAAAGGAATGATTGTCATGCACAGATAAATAAAGTCTGCTGTAGCAATATGTCAGGGTTCACTAAGTCATATTTAACTGACTTGTGTTTTTTCCTGAAGAAATATCAAAGAAATTCCTCAAAAACAATAGATGTTGTGTCTGAAAGACTGATATGGATAGCAGATTAGATACACACTGTTCCTGAACCAAAAGGAGACAATATGGATTGCTTTCACAAACCCTAGTCATATTTTCCACTTTTGTAGAAGATGGAAAGGAATGTTGTATCTGAATATGAAAAGGAAAGGAACCAATGCCAGTCATGAAGGGCTCCAGGTTAGCAGTAGATTACTGCATATTAGAGGAGTCAGCTGACTCTTTTCAAGGTTAGAGCTGTTCAGTTAAGCTAGTCCATTAATTCAAGAAAGCTATGGCCAGAAATGGCCTGAGGATACACTCATTCAGACAGATATCTTCTAACYTAGATAAGGAAATATTCTATGCAAGCTCTCCTGACAACATTTCTTTCTTGAAACAATCACTACATCTAAGACGTCAAGACTTGTACTGAAGGTAGGATTCCTTCCTTCTCCCTTCAACTGAGAGGAAAGAGAGACTTAAAGAGATTTATGTGAGGCATTGTGGTGTCTTATCTAATACCAGAAAGATAATAAGAAAATCCTGCGCTTGAGTACAATCTGATGCAATCTGTTGTCTTCGCTTTTTTAACTCAACTAGGAGAGAATTCAACATCAATTGCCAAGAGATTTCTTCTACCACAGTTGTAGCTGAATGGACATAAAAAAGAAAGATGTGAAGCACAGATATTCTGTAGTTTTGATTTAGAACAAAACAATCTCATAAACACATATGATTTGTTACTGTGTGTTCCCACTAAATTGTAGAAGGATGCAATCCACCGTCATCYCTCCTGGCAAAAACTTGCCCGGTAGAATCCTTGGATGTGCTCCCAGATGAGGGCTGTTTTTCTTAATGCAGGACAAGAAAAAAATTTAGAGGGCTCTTCCTAACCCTTCTTTAACAGGTAGGGGCAGAAATGGGGAAAAAAGGGAAAAATCAATATACTACTCCCAACTGTAAAGGGAATAAATCAAACAGCTCAAGCAGTGAAAGCAATCAAGCTGTAAACAGTGTTATTGCTGGAACTGAGACCAACTACCTTGTTGAGGCAAGAGAAAATCGCATATTCCTGCCTCTAAGTGCAAGTGGATGGAGCTACCCAGCAGTCCTCATCAGAGTGAGTATAAGCTAGTTCCAAAGAATTCTTCTTGACAGTTTTTTTGGAAACTATATTCTGCATACTCACTCTTTCATGGAAACAAAAACTTCTTTTAGTTTTTTATRGGCCTTTAATATTTCAAAGTCTACCTGTTCACTTTAACCTATACATTTTTAATAATCTAGGATAAATTCTGATGATTACTTCGAACTCTGAGAAGTAATTTAGTAATGCACTCTCATTAAAATTCATATTTACTGCAGAGCAAAGAGAAAGTCAGCTTAGTTAGTATAGTTTATTGCCTCACCGTTCTCTGAATGCTGTGCTTAATAGCTTGTGTACTTAATATTTTAGCTCACTATTTTGTTTGGAGCCAAATTCCTATTTCATAGAGTTCTTTTCAATATATAGTCAAATGATTGTTAAAACATAATTCCAAACAGATGGAAGAGTAAACAAGGGCCACAAAGCTCTATCAAAGGCACTACTATAGCTGAGTACTATTAGTATTCTAATAGTCAGAAGTTGATGGTAAACAGATACCTACCCTTAGAAAGAAAATAATTTTTCAAAGCAGTGCTTACCATGGTCACTGAATAGCAGCTGTTTCCATTTCTGTCTTTCTGCTTCTGAGGCTTTAAATCCCAATACAGATTTCAATTCCTGTAATACTCTCTTGGATTCCTCTCTTTCCCGTTTTTGTCTCTCTCTCTCTTCCTGGGAAAAGCAGTAAAAATCTTCCCTTTTGTATTCATTGTCCATATCTGAATCATCAACATATGCTTCTAATTCCTAAAGAAAGAAAGAAAGAATGAAAGAAAGGATAAAAACTGTTTTTGATGTTCRCCTTCAGCATAGACTCTCCTACAAGCTGATGTGTGATCAAGTGATCTCAAAACAAGCCAACTACCATAAGAGATTGAGCCCTTGTTTGAGCAAAGCTAGTGGATCTGACACTATTCTAAGTTATGCTTGTATAATTTTGGAGCAAGTCCATTTACTCTAAGTTAACAAAACTGTGGTCACCCAAGATTTATTTTCATATAAATACACAAGTTTCATAAAGTATATACCTTGGAAATGGGAGTCCATTGCTCCGTAATTACTGATAGCAATAAGTAGTGCCAATGTGGTTTTCTTTCTTTCTTTTTTTTTAATTCACACCATAAGCAATTCTTACACAATCAGGCATCCTGCTAATTTAACTTACATCAATTCTTATCAAGAATATGTTGAAAATAGTGAACTCCTCCTCCAATTTTTACTACATTGACTTACAAACATGAAAAATCCTAAGTCATGTTTATATTATGACAGACAGCTGATAAAATTATTCACTTTATTATTCTGATATGGAAAAGAATCTAATGGGAGAGAGAATGTGTGTGGGGTGGGAGGTAACACTAGGAGAAAGCGAGGGAGGAACAAAAGAGAGCAAGAGTGGCCAATCTGCCTTCAGGATGTATCTGCTGTTTGGTTCTGGGGCAGAAGCCAGCCTCTCTTCAAGACTGGGCCAACCATTGCAAGAGTTCCCTTAGAGTGAGGAAACTACACAAAAGTGTTTAGTCTGTTTTAGGTATCTAAAAATGCAGAAATTATACAAACTGCAGACAGGCTAGTTTGTCTAGAAACGTGTCCCTTTTGAATCTGCAGCAGCTGGTCTAATAAAATACAAGACAGACTCAACTTTATATACAGCCTGTTAGCAATTCAAATTTTTTCCTATATTATTTTGACTTGTGTTTCTGCCTCTTTTTTTCTCATTTTTTTCCCAATGTTATAGGTGAATAAGCAAATGCTATTGCTCTTTGTTCTAACATGAGGAACCTCTTTCTATGGAACAATAGAGAGAAAATACATCAAAATTTTCCGTAAGTCCACRTATGAAATGGCATTGGTTACCTACTTTATCTGTTTTGTCAAGACAAAGAAGGTCACTGCACAAGCAGCTCAAAAAAATGGATACAGAAAAAAAGATCCATTTATTAAGTGTTCCTTTTTCTTTTTACCTGCTCTTCAGGGATTGGATCTTTGTCTTCAATGTGTAGGGTAGGCTGTATTAAAGGTACTGTAGTATGCAGTAGGTTGTCACAGGAAGCTTCAAGTTTGCCTTCATGGGAAAGAAAGAAAGAAAGGAATTGAAAAAAAAAGGAAAAGAAAAAAAGATTTTGTGGTATAGTTGACTCATTCAGGCAGAGTCTACACATTTTCATCAGGCAAGATTGGCACATATGAAAAAATGGTGTAAAGGCATGTTAGAATACGCTTAAACACCATATTAGAGAATACTTATATCAAAATAGCTAAGTTTAAGTTGAATCTGATGAAACTTACCTTGGAATACTTTAACTAACAGATCTCAAAATCTTTATAGGCTTTGAAAACCTGAAGAGGAGAGGAAAAATCTGTAAATCAGAAAAGAGACTTGGTGCCCAAGTTTATAATGTGAAATAAAATAWGAGATGGGAAATTACAGACCAATCAGTTTCCATTCATTAGAAAATTCTGGAAGAAATCAAACAAAATGTATATCCATTTGGAAGATAGTAGGGAGATAAAAGACAGCTAATGTAGATTTGTTGAGAATAAAWGATGTCAAACCATTCTAATTTCCTCTTCTGACAGGTCTTATGAATAGGAAGAAGCCAAAGATATCCTGCATCTTGTTTTCAGTATGGCTTTTGACACTGTGTTGTGACCTGCTCATAAGCAAAATGGCCAGGAGAAGTTGCTAATAGTTAGACAGAATGCTCTTGGAAAACCAGGGCATGGTTACCACTCTCAGACAGAAACAACATATTCAGTGAGGATTTGTCGCCAGTCTGATACGCTTCAATATTCTCAATGGGTGAAAGAAAAATGTTTAAGCTCATTAAATCTGCTGACATTTGGATAATCTGCAAAGATACCAAAAGGCAGATTTAGAATGCAAAAAAAAATACTGGAAAAATCAGATAGAGAGTCCATGAAGAATGGGATTTTAGATACAGCAATTCAGTGACAACAGTTGCAAAGTTCTGTACTTTGGAACAGTCAAATGCACAAATATGTGATGACTGACTGGGCATCAAAACTGTAGAAAAAGATCTGAGAGACCTAGCCAACAATATCCTGCTGTGATCAAAAAGCCGAAGTAAATACACATATAAACAATAGCACAGACCGTGAGACACATGAAATTTCATTTRCACTCTGTTTGGTGCCGATAAGGCYTTGGAATCAGTCTGCGGCTCCTCARTTCAATACTGTTGTGGACCAACTAGAGGGAGTTCAGAGAAGAACAGTAAAAATTATCAGAGAATTTTAAAAAGTGTAACTTTCACAGAAGATTTGAGGGATATGTGGTTATGTAGAAAAGACAGAAAGAAATATATTAGCTATCTTCAGAAGTGTAAAAGAGAGTGCTATAAAGAGGAAATAGAATGTCCACTGTGGGAAGATCAAAAGCAATGTTTTTAGATTGTGGTACGAGATATTAATATTCAATATCAGAAACAACCTTCTGCTGGTAATGATAGTTAAAGGGCTGGAATAGATGCTTCAAAATGCTGTAAAATATCTCTGAAGAGATGCTTCCAAGAAGAGGTATACAGCACTTGCTCAAAAATGGCACATGGGACACATACTGTATGACCTCCCCAAATCTCACTCATATTTTCCATTTCCAATCGATACACAGAAGACTTCAGGGATGGTAATTTGAAAGTAGTCAGTTTACATTAATAATGACTCCAATGGTGCTCAGTTTCCTGCTTTCATAAACAAAGGAAGTATATAATACTCTAGTTGCTTGGGCTGTGCTAAGGATTGGACATTCCAGAAGTATCTAAATGCAACTTGATGGTTTAAAAGAAAGGTGAAGCTTGTAGTGAAAATTGAAGTGGAAACCTGACATGAGATAAGAATCCCTTGTAAATGGCATAAATCTGCCCTGAGATAAAAAACATTTTGATAATAATTAATAATAATAGTARGCTCCTGAACGTATAAAGATAAATTTGGAAGAATAAAATTAAAGTTACCAATGAAAAGTTGCCTACCCAAAACAGAAGAGTAAAACAGCAGTTCTAATATGTACAGGCTACTTTATTTGTCATCTATCTGGGATTATAACATTGCTAAGGATATGCTTCCAGTTCATGAATTTACAGTGCTTAACTAAAACTGCTGTTGCTTTAGTTCCTCTCTGGTGGATCAAATCATTGCAACATGCAGGAGTTTGCAGCAGAGTACACAGTACCTTGCTTCTATAAATATTGAAAAGAAATGTATGCATCTGCAAAGGTAGAGACAATTTAAAAGGAAAAGGGGATGCAATTTAAACAGTTTGAGGAATATTATTTCAAAAGATAGTTAAAACAGTACTGTAACTAGCCATAAAAATATTCTTCTGTAARAAAGTATTCTTCTATAAAGTATCCTTCTGTAAAAGCAGCAGCAGATTACTATATGCTTAAATTGTTGAGGCCTCAAGTGGTAGATCAATTTTACCAGCAAAGAAAAAAGGTGAAAGTGTAAAGAGAAGCTGGCTGAAAGTCTAGAATCAACACACGTTTGAAGTGAATAAAGATCAATGTGTATCCATAAATCTATGGATACACAATGCATTTAAATAGATCTGAATCTCCCTGAAGGTGATAAARTATCACTTCCTCTTAGGATCGGCTACGTATCTGATGGGACAAGTGACTAGCAGTACTGGCTCTAGGAATGYATCAACTCCTGTAAATAGAGGAGAAGCCAAAGGATATTCATCAGAGTAACCATGTACTATAAGGTATGCTAGTATCACCATCCATGAAATTGATGGAACGGTATGAGAAAAGTACTGTTYAATCAATTAAATTTAAAGTCTTTGATGAGACAAAGTTTGACAGGATAACTATTAAATGTAGCTGTAGAAAACCTGCTTTGACACAGAATGATTTAGCGTGTGAAATGCTTGCTAAAGGAGATCCATCTGTTTACATAGAAAACACTTAAAAATAYGTAAAACTGCTTTAAAAATAAGTGATAGGCAGCTACCTAAAATAACCCACAGTTCATCACAAGTCTTTAATGGTTGCCAACTCCACTACTCTGTAGAGAGTAGTAAGTTCTCCATTTACCCTACTCCATGGAGCAACAAGGGACTGTTGCTGTTACAGCTGGTGAGCTCTCGCCTCCTTCTCATGGAACCAAATTTTCACATGCTGAAAGCAGTAGGGACAAGAACGGCAAGCATAACTACATTTTTGCTCAATAGATAGAAAAGGTAAGAACCAAACCCAAGGAAACAGTAAATTTAAGTAGTGGATATAKTTTCCATTTATAGATGAAGAAACAAAAAAGGCTTACTTTATTTAAATACCGAGCACAACTATGAGATTCTGCTGCAAATATTTTATAAATATGTTCAACTTCTAAGTAGTTAAATATTTCCTCTCAAAGACTGGATATAAACCACCAAAAATAGCTCCCTCTTCAACACTGTTCAAAACTGATGTTGAAAACGGTATTCCCACAGCCCTACTACAGTTAGTTGAACTAAACACATATTGTTGAAGAAGCACTAGGCATTYTCTTTGACACAGTTTTCTATTACCATAGGGTTCTCGCTACAGCTTTTTTCAGATAGTTCATTTGGCATTAGATAATGGTGCATAAAGACAAAAGAAAGATGTGCTCAGTTTTTATATTATTTCAGCACAAAGGTATCTTCTTGTGAAGAACTTTCAGGAGGCATTGAAAATTCAGAAAAAACACTGACATTTAATGAAGTAATTCACAGTGTCATGACTGACAGASCAGCTGTTCAGGTGTGTAAGAAGACAGTGGAAGAGTTAAATTTGTTTTGATGCACAGTTTTGTAAGATCAATTCACCAACTGAACTGAGTAGAAATTCATCATGAAAGTCAGATATAGTCAGATAAAAATAGTTTTCAGTGACTGACATAATCTAAAAGTAGCTCCTATGAACTAAATCAGTAAACTTGTTGCAAAATAGAGATACAAACCCAGCACATTTCCAGCAAAGTCATGAGACAATACTGAAATTGGAGAAGGAATATTATTTATTTTTATTTCCTGCACAATCCTTCCCCTCTAGATCATACACCAATCTATTTTTGTATTGAATTTTAAAAGGAAGTAAGTTATAAGAAAAGTGTCTGCTGTGAAATTTATATACAAAGTAAAAATAAAACTAAAATGCCTAAAACCACTACGGCATGCAGCCTAGAAATAACATTTAAGAAAAGGAAAAAATAAAAGATCAGTGGCACTGCTGGTTGTACACAGCATCAATAAAACGTAACAGGATAGTACAGACAGGTGTTACCGAATTACGACCAGTACTCTGATAGGTACTTTTATGTAGGACTGGCAGAGAATTAGTAAGACTAGACTACCGGACAATGGCACAAACTTGGTTATACAGTGCCTGGACCTGTATAACCAATGCCAAAATGAGCTGTAAAATCAGCTCAATGCTTTTATTAGATTCTCCAATGCTCCCATATCTGAAGCAAGCATGAACAAAGACAGCCTGGATATCTCTTTGCCTACAGCAAAATCTATCTGCTGTAGAGCCTCCTCYCCACTCCCTCATTAGGAGCCTAGCATATTAAGAATTTGGATTTCTATATATAACTTGTTGATACCCCATATCAAAACTTTCCTATTGCACAGTCCCTGTTACCAGCATTAACCAGATTCTGGGTTGCACCTTCCTACAGCAGTACAAAAGCTCCTGGAAAGAAGAAAAGTTAGAAATTATTTGTTCAGCTCTATGCTTTCAGCTCCATAGCAGCCTAAGCTACTTCAACTACCTCAGGAAATTGTGATTCAGAAGAACAGCATGGACAGTACAGGTCACTGGGTAGAGGGACACAAGGCAAAACTTTGGGATGCGCTGCTCAGTGTGACTTTTCAGCACACAGAAGAACCTCTTCCTTTCTCATGCTGTAACAGGTATTACATGCTAAATATATCTTCTATAATTTAAAGAATTCAACAAATGTCATTGTCAAGAAAGTTGCATGACAATGTCATTGTTGTTTCAATTACCCAAGTAATTTTTWTGCAATTAAATGAAATTCTAAAGAGGCAAAGAAAAATATCTCAGGGTTGATTCACAGAAATCCTATACCTTCACATGTCATCTACCAGTCAAAGACAAAAAAGCCACTATTGGTTTATACCTGATAATGTAAWAATCTGAATCTAAGTGTCTAACAAATTGTGTTAATACATTTACAATTTTTTAGGGAAACAAAAGTTTCARGGTGATCGTGATGAAATGAGTTTGACATGTGCACATCATTTTTTCAAAGTGTATGGTTATAAGACCTTCTCCAGCTGAAATACCTACGCTGAACAGTCTTTGATCTGTTTGACCATTCCATCTCCATGGATAGCATCCAAGCATATTCCATTAGMTGAAAAATTAACCTTTCATATTTACCTTTCTTATCTGGGTTTCTTCGACTCATTTTTTCCACCTGAGAAATGGCTTCTTCCCAGCAGCTGTTGCTTGCCTGGATATGAGGCTGAATAAACATTAATTTTTGTTCCAGAACCTGATGGGCTTCTGTTGTTAAATCATGTGTCTCCTTAGTGCTAATAAGTTTTTCAAGTTCATCCTCAAGAATTATTACCCTGAGCGATGAAGAGAGAAACAAAATAAAATATCGATGAATATTTGACTTCACCGTTTCTTCAAGTTTCATTTCATTAACTTCCTGTTATTTTCTCCAAATTCTCATGAACTAGTTTAGCCAAAACCTCAAAGCTGTCCTAAAATTTTAAAATAAGACCACTTCTTCCAAATGGAGATATGCCACTCACCCACATTCGTTATAGTAATCTTTAAATTTAAGATTAAAGGAGTAAGATAGTTTCAACTTTTTCACCAAGGCATTGACAAATCTTTAAAAATATTTGCTAGGTAGTTACTATRAGCTGAACTTTTTTTAGAAAGTGCTTGGTATGTTGAAAATCAATGAAAGATAAGTATGTTTTTGTATTTTTCAAAGGACTGATTAAAGAGAGGAGAGATTTTTATGCATGGCTTTATTGAAACTTTTGCCAGATCTTTAAAGAATAACAAAGAAATAATATTAGATTCCACACTGGACCAAGGCACTTTGACTTCAGACTATGAGAAGATATGTCTAGCTGCCATAGCTGAAAGTTCAGACAGCAATGGGAAAAGTACCAGAACATGGATGGTGAAAAACAATCTTTTAAGAACTGTTGAGAGACTTCTAATGCCAAATAACATCTTTTAAAGTAGTGCTAATACTTTGGAAAAAGACACCTTCACTAAAATCAATTATGAAACAGAACAGGCATGAAGTACTTGCCATGACTATACATCTTCATTGTTCTTGTTTTTAATCTGGGATATAAACTGACAACCCAAAGAGCTTCAGTCTGAACCCTTCTTCCCAAAGGCATGTTCTCTTAATTCATGTGTAAACTTACTCATTCAGCAGTGCCTTGAGATGAAGCTGCAAACTGCGAACTGCTGTGTGGAGACTGTTCAGCTCTTTTGACTTCTGTTTTGTTCTGGTTGTCCGCTCAAAACCCGACTGATGCTGAGTTTCAAAGTACCGATAAAACTCATAGCTTCGCTTAAGCTCCTCTAAGCAGGCAGCATGTGTATGAGGTAGGCCTTGAGTCACATCAGACAAGATATGATGAGGCAAACGTTCTGGGGAAATCAAAGGCTTAGGAGATGCATTGGCTGGAGAGAGCAGTAGTACCAGTCTCCTGAAGAATTCTGAGCTCTGGCCTACCCAGAGCTGAAACAAAACCTACAAAACACAGTAAGGTTAGCTCTTGCACCTGGGAATGTAGCCAACCTCTAAAATAAATGTATACAGATGTATAAAGCAAAACCATTCCCCAAACAACCACAGGAATTCCGAGAAATATAGAAAATCTGCTGAATATTTTTGAAGGATAGCCACACGAGTTCAAATCTCATGAGCCTTAGACGACTGTATAGCTATGAAGTATCTTATATGCAATTATGCTCTAAAGGTTCTCAAAGGCCTAACATTTCATATTCTTATCAGGCAACCTCGTTATTTATTATGATTTCCAAATACTCGATAGCTCATAAAGGGATACCAAAATTCCAGTGGCAGCGAATGCATTTTTTTGCTTTATAACTTCAAGTTATCATTTCTATGATCTACTTGCTAACTACTGCATTGCACCACACAGTCTTGAACAAAAACACTTCACAATTGAAGAAATCTGAGCTGCTCGCTTTCTTTTTTTTTCAGCCAAAGTGAGAAATTTCACCAACGCCATGAAGGAGGGAAAGGCTTATAAGAAATGAATCACTTTACAATGTTATATATGGTACAAATGAGGTCAGTAAGTCTGGGAACAAGGAAAGCCACCACTGTGAATTTTCAAGAACTTCCACTTCAATTGAAATATGAAAATAAGACTGGTTGTCTTACTGTCAACAAAGTTTGTTCCGATGACACCATAAGACCTAGCTATTTAGAGCATGACAGAGTAGTAACATCTTATATCTCTAAAATGAAAAGCAAAGGTTATGATACTTTTCTCTGCAACATCAGACCCTATTAAAAGGGACAAGATTTAAGTAAATAAGAGGTGTAGCCTGAAATCTGTTCCCAAGCATTAAAGACCGAGGAAGACAGGTAATTACCATGTCTTTTTTTTTTCTCCCTCAACTACAAAAGAGTAGCAACAATTTGCTTGTTCTGAGATTTTGGATTTATATGATTTGTCACTAGGTATTTACATCTTTGCACTTGTACTACTATGGACAAGTAACACTTTTTCAATCTGTTAATGATCAAGAGCAAAACACTCACAACAGTAACACAAAAAGTAAATGCTTTCAGATAGATATGGTCAGATATACCGCAGGATAAACCAAAATTACCTGGATATGAACTGACAGATCATTCCAAAAGAAAGAAAAAAAMCAGTGTGAAAAATATGATCTGAACAGAACACAGGGACAAACATGCAAGATTGATCTGGCTGGGTGCTAAAAAAAAATAGTAAGACAAGTAAAGAAAAAAAAAAAGCACAAACAAGTAGGCAGCAATCACCTAAGCATCCCTGAAGAAGGAGTGCTACTCTGAATAAAGTCAGAACTCAGATGATAATGAACATAAAAGAAGACCAGTCCCTTCCCTCCAGACATAAAGCAGAAGTGGCGACACCCAAATGGTAGGACACAAAAGCAGACAATTTTGAGGAGCTGAAAATAATAATCCAAAAGCTATTTAAAAAAAAGGCATGAGGATGAGAGAAAAGGAATTCCAAATGTATATAGAGATGCAAACAGCTTTTTTTTTTTTTTGTCAATAACAACTTTTGATAAAGTTTTACTGGCATTCAACTTCATCCAAAACATCCAACCAGGTCTCCTCAGTTTGGATTAATATTTAAAGTGAAAAATTTATACCCTTTAAAGTAGTCTCATCTGAGCACAAGTTAGCCAACATCCACAAGCTAAATGCAACATATCTGTCATATGGCTTGAACGAAAATTAAAATACTAACCTACAGGCTGTATTCTGCCTGTATTTTAATAGAACAGCAAGTTTTCTCAAAGAAAAAGAAATGCAAAAAAAAGTAGAGGACTACGCATAAATTCAGAGCTCATGACACAAACACGTCACAAGGTTATCTAAATACACCCAGTTTTGCTATCTAAGTATGGATCTGCTTAGGATTGGTTTATGTTAATTGAGCATGATTCAACGACAACACATCCAGCCTACTTCACTGCTGCCAGGTAAACTGAGATTTGCTAGTCTGAGTTTAACTGCACCCACAAARCAATCCAACCAGTTTAAAATAGCTTGAAAGCTAAATTCAGCTAAAGCAGTGCAAACTGTAGGTTTACAAAGACTTAGTTTACAAGCCTGGGCAACTGACTGGCTTCCTGTGTTTAAAGAGAAGTAGATCAATAACTGGGCTTGCAYGGCTGTAATTAGAACTTCAGTTTATTAATGGCAAGAAAAAAATCCCTAAAGGTTACATCTGAYGAAGCTCCTAGCTTACAACTAATTTGACTAAAGCCTCAAAGCTTAGCTACTGCTATTACTAGTAACAGTTACTGCCAGAACAAAATAGGTCAAGGTCTAGGAATTAAGTGAATAAAATGCAACAAGAGTCCATAAAATAGAGAAGTCACATAATAATGGAAATTTCCATCAAAAAGAAAAATGTTAAAAGGGAACTGCCTAGGCAGAGAACCACTAGAATGTAAAGGGATCTGCATTTGATCAAATTAGATATTGTTTTCAATAGCAAACATGTACTCAAGCAAATTAGAAATACTTAACATCCTTAAATAAGATGACAAAAAGGTCACATATGATTGCCATTCTGCCCATTTAAGTGTTTTTCAAAGATCAAAGAACTACACTGGTTCATGGCAGCAGGGAATCTAAGTTTATGATTTCTACTCTTCAGTGTAACTAAATGCAGCTATTACACTTGCAATTACAACTAATTTACATCTTTGGATGTCTCCCTTTTCATTGAAGTGAAGAGACTAGCTAAAAAGAGATGAGTTAATTCTGCTGGGAGCAAGTAAAATCAGAGAACAACAGATTGTTGAACAACAGTCAGAGAAGAAAATCGCATTTAGGGAGGACACTGATCCAGCTGATTATAAAAAACTGATTTGAAGTTAAGTGATTTACAGAAAAGATCCTAATGTTGTACTGAACAACTAACTACTCTTCAATAACATGCAAAAAGAAATCACCGATATGCTAGAAAATGTAAAAAAACACGATATGAGACCACTTATAACTCTCCTTCAGTTCAACCTGTTACTGCACACCAGTACGTAGGAAGCAAATAAATAAACAAACAAACTCAACAACATCAACAAAATCTTAGGGGGGAAAAAAGGTGCCAACTATCCGAAGCAGCAGAGCCTTATGACAACTAAATAGATTTTCATGATGAGCTTTCACGGATGCATTTGTCCTTCTAGGAGAGGTTACCTTGAGTGCAGGCAAGCTGAAGCCATCTGTGAGATTGTGCGCCTCCTCTTCAGACACCTGCTCTTCACTCAGCCCCAGACCCAGCTCCTTAAAAGGGACTACACAGATGTAGTTGGTCACATTGTCGCTCTCGGAGTTTAGAGGGTAGGTTTAGTCAGAGTTAAGGGGGTTAACAAAGCAACATTTGCAATAAGCACACAGAACAGGCAAAAATACCTAAGAGAGTTTCTTATTTCTAGCAGTTTGTATGAAAGCACATACAATTCACCCAAATCTAGTTTAACGGAACATTTTGCAATCCTTATTCATAGCACAGGTTTTAAATGCCTAAAGAAAAATTAGACATTAACATAACATCTATGTCTAAATACCACTATCTAAAAATAAACAAAGTAAAATAAATTAATAAAAAGTCTCTACATTTCTTTCAAGTGAGGAAATAATCTTATCCTTAAATAGTAAATTCCCAAGAAGCAGCTCATGTCAGTCTCCAAAAAGGAAATCAGAAATAAGAGGAGAATAGCACTTGTGCAATTTTAAGTTTCAAAGGTAGCCTACATAATAGTCCCAAATTAGGATTGTGAGACTTCCCTGTGAGTTTTGCCTAGTGAGGACTGCCCAGAGACATTTAAGAAAATGTTCTTTGACGTTCTAGGTATTGAAATGTAGCAGATGCTCCCTAATTGTCATACTGTTAACCCAAAACCAAAGTTTCTMAAAGATGTAATATCACATACACTAAGGTTTCATACAGTCAAAACTTAACTATCTGTAACATATTTTGTGAAGATAACTGTGCTAATGTTCTTACTGCTTTCCTATTTCTTCTGTGGTGGCATAGACATGTTCTTGAGTAGTTAGTCAAGAAAACCAAAGGAAATGTGGCTGTGATGCACTGTGCTCCTTTACCTAATTCGCAAACTAGCTCAGTTAACAGCACAATTTAGGCCCTGATCCTGCAAATTCTGATTCATATACTGAATGATGTTCTTCTGAATAATCTCAGAAGGAATATTGAAATAATCCCACAGATCACACAAAAAAATGTAAGTACATGAGGAAAACACTTGCAAACATGAAGGTCTTAGAGACTGGCTGTTTCAAAGACTACTGAAGTAAACTTTCTATTAGCATTAATTATCATTAGCTCAGTTTTTGTGAACTTTATAGTGATTTCAGGATAAGCTGGTTACTATGTCTGAATAGCAATTACTGTTTCCCACTCTGCATGACCAAATGCAAYACAGCAAGCTCCTGTTCAGAAGATGAAAGCTATAACATAAAAAAAGTGCATCTGGCTTCAATGCACATCACCAGTCAAGTAAGTATTTGAACCTTTCAAAAATGATGAAACTGAGCATATAGGAAGAGATTCCAACTGATCAAAGCTATTGTTATGCAGCAATGCTTTGCACTTGCAAGTCATCTGTGACTTACTTTAGAAACATCTTAGCACAATTCCACATCCTGAAGGGAGTAACCAGCTCAGTGACTCGTGCTCATTTACAAGGAACTACCAAGACTATGAAGAACATTACAAACTACACAGTAGGACAAAATATTTCCAAACTCCTGCTGCTGCCAGATAAGCAGGTTAATCAACTCAACAGCAGGTTAATTCAACAAGGCACTCGGCATTATGAACATCTTACCTTTTTTTTTTTTTCCTCTCCATCATGTACTACTAAAAGATTTAACACTTCTCTGGATTTCCAATTTTATTGATTACATAGTTTTAAAACCACCATAATAATTTTGGCAGGAATAGCAGTGAACTTATCTCTACCAAYATCATTCAGCACACTTAATTATGAAAATGGAAAAAAACCTCCTGTGCTATCTCAGCTCTCTCTCACAATTTTTAGCTGTCAATTCTTTCAATAGTTAGTAATTTTCTTCAGATGCTAGAATCATGACACTCAAGTGAGAATTTATTGTTTTTAAAATGCACATTTCCAATCCTCAGAACTGTGGTGAGATGCTTAAAAAGCAGGAAGCAAGTACCATATGACTCAGACACCAGAAGACAGAAAAAAAAAATCATACACTAGACAGCAATTATTTCAAAATAGCACTAATTTTCGGCTAGCCTCATGCTGGGGAATGTGAAGGAAGACTAGTTCAAGATTTCTGTATGGTTTGAATGAATATCTAGTCACAAAATAGCATATTTTCTTTAAAACAGCAACTAGTGTCATAAGTATATCTTTGCTTTGCAAAAGTAAATATTTGCAAAACATTCATGAAAATAAGGCCTTAATTTAAACTATGATCCTTTCCTTTATACTTTGATTTTACAAACTCAATGCTCTCATCTCTGGGATCACATAAAAAAAAAAAAATAGTACTTGTTTCTGTCTAATCTGTTTTTTGGGGAAGCTACAAGTTATACCCCCTTTTACTCCTAGATTTTCCACCTGCTAAATTTTCATAGGATTGAGAAGATAATGGTAATTTACTCCAAAAGAATTTTACCACTTCAGCAGAAGAATTCTGTATGAAATAAAATTTTTGCAGCCGAGGAAAAATCAATGCTACATATCCGGCCTCTAAACAAACAAATGAAGCTCTCTGTAATTTGTCCTCAAAGTCTAGAAAGAAAGAAGCCTATTAAGTGTACTTCAGAAGCGTGAGTGCAGACAAAACCCTCCTAGGCAAATGACCCAGGAATACAATGTGTTGTGGCCATCAATACTAGCTTGCACAAACTTGGCATCAGCTGGGGCAGCTATTCAAAGTTAACCTGACAAAATGCCCAGCAGATGGAGCACATGGGATGAGGATGATTTATATCTCCTTCAGAGATAAAAGTCAGGACAAAATGCTTTAGCACCAGTTATCTAAAAGACTAATTATACTTCTTGTTAATCCTTCCCTGCAACAAGAAGTCTCCAATAGCATGCACATCTTAAATTGCAATTTCAATATATGTGGATTTCTAAGACAAGCTAAAAAACAACAAYTGCAGGGAACATTAAGACTGTGTAAAGAACTGACCGTAGCTCCAGATTTTCAACATAAAACCTCTCAGGCAGCAGGGCACCTCTTAAATGGGTCATTTGGCCAAATGAGCCACTTATCAAGGCTATGTATCAGCTAGGGATTCCCAGTGGTCTCCTGCATCTCCTATCTTGCCCTCCTCTATTGTAACTCTTCTATTTGTATTTATATTTGTTAAGTGAAAGTAGAACTTACATTACTTAAATTTTTCTATCTCTTTGTGAAAATGCTTTATTCATCCATTTAACTCACATTCATTAYCAGTTGGGAACAAGAGAAGACAAAGCTGCTTAATAACAACCTCTACAAACCCCAAATAAAATATCTGTACAGTGAATACCTAATCTCTAGCTGGAGGCTGATCTTATTTACCTGTACAAAACAAAAATACTAATGCACCCATGTATACAAATCGGCACCAGCACTTTGCTCTTTGAAAGCATGTCCCCATGTAAAAGATTGCCGTTTTGAAATAGATTTTGCTTATTTATGAACATCTTTTGACTTAACCTCATGCACGTTCAAGATGTCTTAGAAAATAGTTCCTAAAGAAGGCTGCTTAGCTACTTTGTTAAGCATGTATAAATACATACTTTCAAGGAAAAAAAAATTATCATGTCATATTAAGCCATAAATAGTGAACTGATCTTGCTGCAAATTAATTTAAAAAGGGATATTCTGACATAGCAAATTTGAAAACCATTTCAGCTACAGATATTTTTACGAGGTTATGAATATATAAGAACCTTCTGCATGAAATCTTACCTTAAATGTAAGTACACCTTTTACTGCATTAGTGAATTGAATACAATTTTTTATATTAATTTAACTCTTACATGTAATAATAGGCATGTCTCAGCTCAAGACCTGTTCACTATAGCCTTACCGTAATAATCATCTTCACTATATCACACATCTCAATTCTAAATTGTAAAGTTCATTATAAGAAACAAGAAGATGAAGGTATATTTCAGGACACATTCCACAGTATCAGGGTATATTTCACATTATCATCCTTTTGTACTACTGTACCACTTAGGAGACCTAGTCACAGACTAAGACTTGATTTTGATAACAGGATATCACACAAAAAAAAATGATCCCTAGAGCCAAAGGCTCACCACTGAAGTGAATGACAAGTATTTAGCTCATGCAATACCATCAACTGAATACTGCCAAATGAGGAAATGCCAAATGAGTTTATTTCCCACTTATATATAAAAGTTTACATGAAATGCACACTGCATGGTTCAAAGCTTTCCTGATTTGATGAAATATCTTATTTCAACGTCAGACTCTCAGGAAAAGAAAAGCAGACAATGGCATTAGAAGATTGGCACAGCAGAAGAAAGCATCATGGATCRTATCATTCAATGATGTCAACAAATACCGCACCGTGGAAGGAAATGAAGTTATGAGAAGTTGTATCATGTAAAGATCCAGTTCAATTTCATAATCTTTGATTCTCACACTCTAAGTGCTATGCCCAATCAACTGACAGAGTTTCAACATGTTGTTTCTCATCCCACATGATTCACTCTGACATTTCATATCCTATTTAGATGTTTGCATTCTTAAGAAATTACTGATTTCTTATTCTTTAAAAAGAGAAAAATGACTCAAAAGAACGATCAGTCATCAATTAAACTGGAACTAAAGCTTTAGTATTTTGTGTATTAGCTGTGAAGATTCAAGATTTGCTCTCCTCCAGACTAGCTGGCATTTCACATATTAAATTCCTATTGAAAGACGTTTCAAGTAGAAATAATTCAGTTTTTCCACTTGTCTAAATACAGAGATAGAACTGGTTTGTTACAAAGGTACAAACAATATGCAGTATAATAAAAAACATTTCTTGAAACCGTATTTTGACGATCCAGRAAAGAGAGTCTTTTTTTCAATGTCATTTTGTAATATTGTTCCAAATGTTGAATATTTAAAATGTCTGTCTAATATTTTTTTCCTCTGATAAAAGAATCTTATTTTGCTATGGCTGGTGTAAATCATTAATAGTGCAGTATGTTCTGACTTTGTAAAATCAGATCTTTTCAAAAAGAACTGTAAAAGTAATTGTAAATTAAATTCATAATTGGGATCTCATTTCCAGACATTTGATCAAAGTTCTTTTCCTTTAATTTATCATCTTACTTACTAAATCTCCCCAATTCCTTCTTCTCCATGTGTAGGCCAGTTTGTGCTAACAGTCTGATGWTGGACAAGAGTTTAAAGTTGTCATAACTGGCAGCTGTGAGTGCTTTTGACATGAAGGAATCTCTGGTCTCCCCACCATAACAGTAATATCTAATTGCACAAGGCAGTGGAATCTGTTTGAAATGTACTGCTTGACAWCAGTGCTCGTATGATAAACATGGTATCTGTTGAATTTTCAGGCATTCATGATATGTAGGGAAAACTCCAAATTAAGATAAATTGGAGCTACCCCAAAGCTGTTCTTAATTAACCTAGTGGGGATGAGGAATCCTTTACTCATCTTCTTCACATTTAGATTTCTTGTTTTCTGTTTTCATGCACTGCTGAGTAGACCCGGCCTGTATCTCAACCCACATGCTGCCATTGTATTTTTTTCCATTACATTACGCATAATTATAATACTTCTCTTTCCATTTGTCAAGAATTTTTACACTGTCAGCTTCAAAATATTTTTTGCCATTTACTTCTGCTGGCCCTTACTACTGTGATTACTGTGATAACCACACAGTAATTTGCTATAAGGGAATATCCATCTTAAAATCATTAAAAAGCAGACATAAATGCCAAATTACCCAAAGTAAAAAAAATCACATTCTTCTTTTCCTTAATTTAAGATCCATTCCATCAGCTCAGCTGTTACAAAATTAAATGACAATCTAATACACACCAATATTCCTTGAACATATAACCTCTCTAGCTACAGCAACARTCTACACACCTTTTCACAGCTGCTACTGGACTTCCTTTCTTCATGGTGGAGGAATATTTGGGAAGGCCACATTAATTGACCCCATTTTCAGTTCTCTTCCCATGTTCTTAAAGTCATTCTTCATTATTTCCAACCTAGATATCAGTTGTTCTCATACTTACTTGAAACATATTCTCAGAACATTTTTTCTTTCTCTACATAGCAAATGCAGCCCACAGCTAGAAGTGAAGTCTTGAGCCCAGAATGGGGATTCCTATCCCTACAAGTTATTACTTGTAATGCAAACAAATACTCATTTCCTTCAAAGTAAAAAACATGTACCCATAGCTCTGTGTGTGCATGTGTATGCACGTGTGCCCACTTAAACCATCACTCAATATATCCATCTACTTGCCCAGCAAGATATATTAATCAAATGTTATGTTCCAGAGAGACAAAACAAGTCATTTGTTATGACAGATTTTCACTGCTTGTTTTACCACCAGCTTCTGTTTCTATGCATGTGGTTTTTCAGATCAGGAAYAGATATGTTTTCTTCTTTACCATAATACAGAGTGATGACATTATTTCCCATGCAGTATAATAAACACCGAAAAGCAACTTGAAAGACTAATGCAATAAAAGAAAGTCTACAATTCACTGAAGAAATACAGATGATGCTTCATGAAACTAAATCTGAACAAAGTGTTCTAGTTTGATTCACTTGTAAATGTGCTCTTTGCCTAATTAATATAGTAAAACCTCCATCCAGCTTGTCTGAACCAGAAAAACAACTTACCTTTGGAGGGGGGTGACAAATGAAAGGACACACAGCTCAGAGCAGAGGTATTTTGGTGCAAGGAGAAAAGATGTCTGAGAGGAATTATAAAACAAAACCTCAAAGGACTCTGAACTACCTATCAGTATGCATCCAAAGGCACAGGCATCAGTAACTGGGACAGTGTTTTCAGTATATAGAATCTTGTATCACACCGTACAGTACAGAAAACACAAAAATTTTAAGAATGCTCCAAACCATGCACAAAGCACAAAGTTATCATGCTTCTCCCTGACATCTTTTCCTAATTTCTTGTATAGATGTAATTAGATACTGCATGTTTCTAGTCAAGCAAACTCTAAGCATCAGCACAACTACAGATAGGTAACAYTAATCAAACATCTGAACTTGTGAGTTTTTTATAGAAAGGATATTTTTTCAGCATGTACAGAGTAGCCAGTCTTGAAGCTCGAAAGTTGGCTCTGACAGATCGATAAACAGCTTTCCGGAGACCAATAAGATGCTGGCTAGGATGCTGTCCAGCTTTATTAAATGGGCAAGCAGCACTGACCCTGTCAAGCAAACTTGAAAAGTAAAATGTGATACAACTGTACAGATGTCCTAAAGTATTTTTAAAAGACAATTCATTAGTCTTCACATTCCATTACTTACAAAACTTTTTCAAATGGTTCAGTAAATACAGGAGCGAAAAAAAAATCCTTCATGTGAAAGATAATTTTAATCAAAAATTTTGATAATTGGACCTGATTCTATACTCATCTGAGCCATGGAAAAACTTGTATGGGCATCTATGTTCTCCAAAATTCTTCAAAAGAATTCAGTAAAAGTGGGCTGGCTATTACATTACCTCTGATACAAAACTATCATAGGCCCAAGTAAGCTTTTGAAATTTTWACACAGAGATACTTAAACACATCTCTATATGCAAATTAACCTTTTTGCTCTGTAAATATTTTTTGCAGAAAAAGAATGTGCTACTAAATACTGCTATTTCAGCAAAACATTATTTTCTTTCAATCTTCTCCCTCTAGAATTTCACTGGCAATACATACAAAATTCTAATATCCAGTTATCTTTTTCATATACAGCCTGATTCCAAACTAAGGCTAAGATACTGAAAAYAGCCTACGTGGATCTTTCATCCACTCTACTTGCTGGCACCATTTCTGCTAGAATCAGTTCAAGAATGGACATGGTGTGGCCGACAGGACTGATGGATTGTTTGGGGAGTGGAAGCATGCTCCTGCCATCACCTTTGCTGGGGCAAAGTAAGGGTGTGCTTTCATCACACCCTGCAGTCACACAAAAGGGAAAAGTTTACAGGGAAMCTGGTGAGATTGGGGTGGGCTGCTGCCTTAAAAACACTTTCAGTAACCCACTTCCATCTGACTCGAGAGCTGACTAAGCCAGCAGACCTGACACTGCTGGAAATGTTGGTCCTACCACACAAACTTAGCTTGGCCATGCTGCACGTTGACTGTGAGGGAGAACAGCTTACGGCCTCCTAGCTGTCAACTAGGAAAAGCAATGCAGCCTCCAAGGGAGTTGGGCCTATATCAGTATATTAGGCATGCTTTCTTAACGCAAAGGAGATTTATGCCAAACAGCAATATACTAAATACATAAGTTAAAATATCCTCATACTATATTAAAATATTCTCGTACCATAATAAAATACAAAAGTGGCATTAAAATAGTTTACATAACATCTCATAAACATAGAATATTTTAAAATATATAAAATCAAACTGTGTTAATTTCAGTTTCTAAAGCAAACAATAGCGAATTTAGCAACAGAGCTAATCATGCCTTAAGTTTCACTTGGGAACACAGCATGTAATATAGTACATGCCAACCTCTAATATTTCCCTAGGTTTTGAAGATAATAGTTGCAAATGTTTATAGATAAACTCTCATATTAGTTTGTAGACTTAGGTTCTGGGTGAATGTCAGAAGCAGGTCTGAAGAAGAAGAGTAAAATTACTATCAAAAAGAGAAAACAACCTATGTTCTGCTACAGCAATGTAGACATTTCCAGCTCCTTTACAGAACAAATACTGCACAACTCATGCAGCAACTCATGTAATACCAGTACTTAGCAAAACAATTTATTTTGCTTCTGGGGAGGTTTGTTTCAGTGCTATTTATAAAATAATTCTTTATTCCAGTAATGTTAAGTTAATGTAATATGCTGTAGAATTCTATGTGCCAGACATATCACATCCCTACTTCCCTAATGGTTCATTTATCTTCTATTTATTGTAATTGCCCTTACAAAATATTACCAGCTTTGTGTATAATATACAAAATAGCAAGAAGGAATCTTGCTATTTTACTAAAATGCACAAATAGAAATAAAAAAAGTAAGGATGAATTTCCTCTTTCCTATTGTTCCAAACCCATTTCACTTGTGAACAACTATGACATATTTATCCCTTAGGCTCACAAGCCMAATTTTAAATAGGCTCTCACTTTTAACAAACTTGTACAGTCAGACATTAGTAAAATCCAACATGAGAGCAGTTCTACAAAGATGCTACATACGCCAATCAAGGTTTTAGAGTCTGATTTCTACTTTAAAACATACTAGGACAGCAGTATTTTGGAGAAAAGCCACTTATCCCAGGGACAGACAAGAAAATAACTGCTTTTTGCTTAGTGCTGCAGCCTCTCATTATATCTCTCCACAGTTTTGATTTCATAATATGCAAGACAATGGAGACACTTTCATTAGCCAGTGGAAATTCCAGGCGGCAACCTGTGACAGGGATTCATTTGCCTAATTGCAACAGAGAGAGAAATTGTGCCATTCTGCCTGAGCAGAGTGCTGTCCTACCTTGGCTACACAATTTTGGCAAACCAAACTCCCCTGGCGAGAGCTCAGGCATCTCTGCACGGCCCAGTCAGTGCCACGCAGACATACGCTAAACGACAACAGCAACGTTGAACAGTTCTGAAGGCCAATCTGAAGTCAGAATAGTCAGTTGCCTTTGACAGCAACTAATGTAAAAGAGGCCAGAAAGGGTTCTTAGTTTCCTTTCCAAGTGGCTGCTGTGTTTTTTTTTCCTGAGTGGGAGGGGAAGACATAAAGGCAAAATCATGTTCTGATGTGTTTAACAATGGAAAACAGACCAAAATCTTGTCAAGAATAATTTAACATTTATATAGACTGTCAAATACCAATTAACCAGGGGCAAAGGGGACAGAATAAAGCAAAGTCAAAAATCTTTTAAAGCATATATGTTAGGCTATGAGAATGTAGCAATGGATGGTGCAGTGGAGATAAAAAAAAAACTGTTGTGGGATGCAGGCAGAGAACTTTGGATCAGAGCTTATCTGGGCTTTTTATCAAAGGAGTTTAGTAAGAGTACAACTAACCTATTTCTGGACTCAGTATATTTAAATGTCAGCTCAGATATCATTCCATTCATCACATGGTTTATGTAGAGTCCAGATCATGCACAGCTAACAGCATATTAAAACAGCAGCATACATATCAACAAGCAGGGCACTCTGCTATCTGGCTGAAAATGCACACAAAATTTCTTCCAGGACATAAAATGGTACAAAATGGTACTCATTAACTTTTCAGGTGCCACCATTTCCAGTGCCACATGCCACTCTCTGAATAACCATTAAGACATTGACAACATTACTGCTGGAGAACATACTAAACTTTGTTCTGCTGAGATTTACTGTAGCAAAAATCTGGAAGGAAAGAAGGAGCAGCTACCTTTTTGGATCACAAATGAAGTGTTATCTCATGCAAAGAATTACATGCCCTGCATAGCAGCATCTCTAACACATATGAATGTAGAAAAGGGCACACTGGAGTTAGAACTTCCCCTGGAATAAACCCGATCAAAACCTGTAGGGCACTGAATTCTTCATACTGGACAAATATTCCAATGAGGAGGCTGGCACAGTCAGACTTCTACTCCATCCATAGTCCAAAATCACTTTAAAAGCTTGCCAGAGTTTGAAATAAAGGGGCTATWAGATCAAGCATCAGCTTATAGACAGTCTGTTTTTTGTTAATCTGTTATCTAAGATATGTTGTAAAAGAACAAGGAACTAGCCATTTAAACACTGACCACAAGTTCATTCACTTAAACTTAGGAAACAATCCAAATATTTTTCTCTTCTGTAATTTGGACAAGCCCTAACAACATTTTTTTTAAAAAATCCGTTTGCAAAGATAAGACTGACTATTGCTTAACTATATGCTTCCTCAGCAAAAAAGAAAAAAAAACACAGCTAGGCAGACTTAAGACATGCTTACACATTCCAAAGAGAGAATAAAACTTTTCTTCAGCAAAGTGTAATGAAGGTATCGCAAGCTAGAAAATTAATTCAAAATGTGAAGCCTACAGTTTCCAGCTTGCATGTAACAACATGTGCCTGAGAGCAGAACAGTTGACCTGTCATTAACAATCTCTTGGTGCACACAGGGGAATTTTGTTGTTTTCAGAAAGAAGCCAACCGGATTTTAGTTACTGGCATTTCTCACCTCCTTTAACCTTAAGTCTTACTGGCTCAGGTACTCTTCTAACAATAGCTTGCTTAAAGGGAAGAGGACACCTGGCAGTGAGCACGCACACAAGTGGGCCTGTTGGCTCTAAGATCAGTGCAAACATTGAACATATTCTAGTGTCCTTTTACACAGCAGATAAGCAAACAGTTGTCAATTAGTTTCAAGAGCTAAATAACTAATAACACTCTCATGACCTTCAAGTGGACAGAGGCAAATTCAGCAGCAAATAATTTAAGGTTCTAAACATCTCAGCAATTGTATGCAAGAAAAATAAGTGTTTAAAATACTTTAAGGGGGGAAATAACCTTTGATGGTCTCTTCTGATTACTGTGTTCTCATTACTTCAGGCTATTATTTGTTAAATAAAAATGGCTTTCATCTTGTGCACTGAAATATGAATTATTACTTGCAGGTCAGTTTGTTTACACTGAATTGGTAACATAAGATACTAAAAAACCCATCTCCTGAAAATGGTTAACTAAATTGGTTCAGTCCATTTCACTTATTTATTTCACTTTCTGACAGTGTGGGAGAAAATTTTCAAAAGGCTTAGTTGCCCAATTCAAAAAATTTTGGGAGACTTAATTGTCCTTCAGGATGCACAATTTTAACAACCGTGTTATGATTTGTGTTTCTATGCTGACRAACATAACTATGATAATTATACTATTCTGTGTAAGTGAAAAGTTTTAAGTATTACGTTTCTCGGTAATTCCATTCACTATGGCAAACAGTGTAATGGGACTATTTTAGAAGACATCTGGCTTGAATGGATTTGTGTATTAAATAAAGTGAAATATAGACTCACAGGGTAAATCCTCTGGAAATGACTTCAGTCTCTTGAATGAGTCGCAGAGCTTTTCTCACAAGATTAGTAAAAGCTCGGCTATTTGCCACCGTTTCTTCCAGCTGAAGGCAGTATTTTTGCAGGGATATTTGCAGCTTGGCTGTCTTCCATGTACTCCACACTCGTAAGATGGCATAGACAAGCAGAGCTAGTCCCCACAGTAGCCAAGATGATTCCTTCCACCATGAAGGAAGCATAAGCAGTGCACTTACAAAGGCAAGCAACAGTGAGACATCCCTGCAAGCAAAGGAAGTAGCATCATCCACAGATTCCTGAGGTTAAGCAAATGGGAAAATCATGAAGTAGTTGATTACAACACTTGAGATTTTATTATGAGGCTTTTATGCAGGTTCTGAAGGGAGCTGTAAATACCAAAACCAATTCTTGTTGGCAGATTTACACACGACTTAAAAAAAAAAAAATGAGAGAGAGAGAGAGAGAAGTGACTACTCAGCATTTTAAACAAGAGTGGAATATCTGTATTTCCAGGTTCAAGAGAACCGTTGCAAAGGGCATGTTTGTTTGGGTAACAAAATCCTCAAGTAACAATAGATTTATTTTTTTCCAGATTCTGACTCATTTAACTTTGACACCAACATATCACTAGTTTTTAGGACACATTTTAAGAAAGACGGCTTCAAGAACCCTTTTAAAAAATTTGCCAGCTTTTTTAAATCCTGAAAGAACAAGTCACTAGCGTCTCGTATCAACTATTTCTTAAGGGCATTTTAAAATTTCATAAAACTGTTATTTTCATTTAGAAAGATTCAACAAAAAATAGGTAATTGCTAGAAAATAAACTACGGTTTTCTGAAGTAGTACTGTCTACTCAATTATTCCCTTTGTCTTTGTTAATTTAATTCTTCCTTCCAAAGTGTAGCACTACACGCTTGCCTTCATTGACTTTCCTATCAAWTTTAAGATCATAGAATCATAGAATCACAGAACTGGTAAGGTTGGAAGGGACCTCTGGAGATCATCTGGTCCAACCTCCCTGCTCAAGCAGGGTCACTCTAGAGCAYGTTAGACAGGGTTGCATCCAGACGGGCCTTGAATATCTCCAGAGACGGAGACTCCACAACCTCTCTGGGCAACCTGTTCCAGTGCTCTGTCACTCTCACAGTGAAGAAATTCCTCCTCATAAGTTGGAGAATTGAAGATAATTCTYCAGTTTGTCATGATCCTTCTGAACTCCTACTCTATCCGCTAAAACACTTGAAAACTTGGTGTCATCTGTAAACTGAGTGATATTCACAAATTTTCTAAGTTTCAAGCAGTTAATGAAACAATGAATAGTTCTAGGACCAGGACAAACCACTAGAGAAATTCAATGAAAATGCTCTGCTATTTGACAGTAAGCATCAATAATGACACTTTGTATCTTGAATCATTTTAAACCTGTTTTGGCTTTATAATAATTCTATCTATTTACCTAGCACTGGACTGTGTTAGGAGGTATCATACTTACTACGTCCTGTCTGTTCCTGAGCAAGTCACTCTATCAGACCACCCCTCACCCTTCTTTCTTCTCAAATAGAGGAAGTAGTTGTTTAGACAGTGCTGCAACAAAATCCTTCAGCATTTTAGAATGAATTTCACTAACCTCTGCTAACTTAACTGCATCTTATTTAACTATTTAGTCTCTTCTGTTATTCTACACCTGTGAAAATTAATTGCCCCATTAACATGCCTTATAAAGACCACAGCAAAGACAACACTCAATACTTAAATATTTGAATCACTGTTATTTACTCTTCTTCACATAGTATTATGAACTCTATTCCTCATATTCCTATGCAATCACTTTTATCCAAATTCCTGTGCAGAGAACAAAACAAGTCTAATAAGCTCTGCTCAGGGACATTAAGAGGACATGGAGACAGCAAGACTGATACCTGAATTTTCTTCCTCTCTTCTTCTTTAATAAAGGTGCTAAGTCATTAGTGCTACCTTAGTAAAGTCCATTTGATTATCTTAGCAGTCTCTTAGTTACATAAATAAAGTATTTTTAAAAGAGTGATTTGAGATAGCTGGCATTTTCKTAGTTAACTGGACAGGCAAATAACAAGACAGATTTCTCCCCATTACTCAGAATCAAATCTAAAATGGCTGCTTCCCGAAATAACTCCCTTTATTTTTATACCTTCAGACCTCCTCCTCTATTCCACAGCAAGAAAAGCGAAATCTCTTCTCTTTTTCATATTGCGTAAGTTAAACTCTTTTGTACAAATATTCACATTTCTCACTGCTGTTTTTCTTGAACCAACCTTTCTTAGTCTATTTATTCTATTCTAACAATATTAACTAATTTAGTACAAATTCAGTCATGCACTTCTCAACTCAGCAATAGAATATCCACTTCCAAATCACCACTGTACAGCTTTTGAAATTAAATCAGTCATTTTACTTTTTCCAGACAGCATGTAAGAGGGTTTGTAAATATCCATCTATGCTCATGTGGCTACCTCAGATTAAAACCTACTCTTTCTTACAATTTCCAAGGAAAAAATATACTTCTCCAGAATTTAGGACTAATGGACTAAAATGAAATCAAGACTCAGATCTTAGACAAAACAAAAAAATAGTTATTTTCTTGTTGCACTTTACACTAAGAACACAATCCTTTTTTCTTGCTTCTCAGTGAATATAGTCATACACATTTTATGTACAATACCAAATATTAGGAGTTGCTAGGGAGCGTAGAGTTGGAAGCTGTCCATTTTCCTGTTGCTTGCACTGCCCTGCAGACAGGATACCAGGGTCAAGCAACTCAATCAGTTCCACATCCTCCTGTAGCAGAACTTCCTGTTGCAGGATGGTACAGAGTATGTCAAATCGAAATCCAACATCCTTAACACAAATGGACAAGAGAAAAACAGGCATTAGTAGAGAATATGCACATTCTTAAAATTAAGTTATTAAACCAAAGAAAACATGCAGATCTTCTATACTTCACTGATAACTGTCCTTTCCAGAAGATTCCAGGGGTATTTCAGTTATATCACAACTAGCTACCTCATTTTTTTCTAAACACGCTTAACTTTAAAAACCCTTGTCCCACCTACCGGTGCAGTCTTGCAAGGTGCATCACACTGACCCTGTAATCTGACTTAGACAACAACAATTTCTGGAAACATGCTACAAATTATGCCGAAATATCTGCATAGGCATCAGAAGACATACTGTATCTATTAGATCTGTAATAAAACTGTAATCATTTTTTCTTTTTAGCACTTGCATTAGCAAACTAAAAACAAAATAGAGATATTACAAATTAGCCAACAAAAAGTCAGTAGTAGACTATTTAATAACAATGGGGTCGATRAGCCAGACTCAAGTTCCCCAAGGGGCAGTGAAGTTCTCTTCTGCACAATTCTATGACCTTTCCCAAGGGAACTTGATTCCAAACATGAAATAGTATGGGACCCTGGAGACCTGACACTTGCAAACTCAAGACAAACTTCAGAGAGCTGCTCATGGACTTGATGTCACCATAAGCATTTGCTACTTTTTGCCTGTGGCTACAAGACAAATACACAGCTCCTGAACACAAATATATGCATTAGAGAAGCCCTCTGAAATTTTAAGTTGCATATCATGCCAAACTAATTACAGAATGCTTTAAGTGAAGAGTATCACAATACAACCCAACAAACATTGAACATGTGTATCTTTGTGTCTAGCTAGATTATGGGAGGGAAAAGAGAACGTTTCTATAAAACAGCTCCCTCTGATAGAAGCTGTTAACAGAAGTTTGAAATTTCACAGTACAAAATCCTTTTAGTTCTGTTATTGAAAGAACAAGATTACTTATAGAAGAGTTAGCCAGCTAGTCCAAAATCTAATTGCATACATTGATGTCATTCTAGATAACTTGCATTCTGAATTTATTGAGAAAGATTTATTTCAGAACAGTGTTCAAGAAGAAACTTAGCCCTCCTCTAACCTATCCTGTGTCACTTCAGTATCCTACTGTAATGGGTAGCAGGAGAAACATGTTTTCCRTACTCTTTCACTCTCTCATCCTCTCAAGAAAGCAAAGCTAAAAAAGCTATAAAGATAATACCTTTAGTTGAAAGGGGAACAGGGAGTAAGARAAAAAAGACAATCAAAGTTCAGTACTGAGGAGATACAGAGGAAATTTTGTCCTCTTGAGATAAGGGTGACAGATTAGCAATTAGACTTGGCAGATCTCTTGGAGAAATGGAAATCCCTGATGTCTCATGTTGTTCAACATTTTGTTTTTGAAGCTACACTGGAAAACATCATTCCTACATCACAGCAGAAAAAGGCCAAACTTGTAGCTCTTTAGATTCTGAGATGTTCTGACTAACATGACGTATCTAAATGAAAACGATATACAAAACTTATTTCATCTCTGCTTTTTACATCTGGGCTAGCCAGATGCTGTCTCCAAGAGAAATAAATATGGACTGTAGGTTCTTGCATTTATGTGCACCATTTATCAAGTTTTGCAAAGACTCACAAAACTTCAAGCCCACAGGGAAACCCTTCGGTGAAAGAGCATTCAGATTTGGAATTAGACCAGATGTATGATCCGACATAGCCTAAGATCAAGCGTACCTGGATGCTTCTACATTGTAACTAGTGCAAGCAAAAGTAGCAACCAGAAGCAGCTGGGTGGAAGTTTAGAACTCAGACCAACCTAAGCCAGAATCTGATCTGGCTAGAAAGTAGCTCTGTAGARAACAGGCGTAAAGGCAGYAGGAAACTATTTTTAACTGTCTGAGGTAGAACTATCACCCTTTGGGTCTACCACAGACAGACTTGAGCCCTAAAGGTTCCTGAAGATTCTAGGAGTAGAAAACTTCTGGCAAAGCAGGCGGATGACCAAATCTAGYTCTGAACTGCTGTGAAAGAGTGATTAGCTAATACAGAGAACTGTTCTTGCCTCTCCCAATAGCCAAATCACAAAGACATTATCTGCTGTTAATACATAACTGTTCTGAAGCGCTATAATGGAGATGTCTTAGTTGGGTTTTCATTAATGCCTTTCTCAAATGCAAAAGTGCTTTGGAGAGCCATGCAGAGAAACACATAAGCCAGGCTGGTTCATGGAGCAGAACAGCTACACAAGCATGGCGCTCTGCCTGAGTTAACAAGCTGAAATAGATGRTGAAGCAATATTCAGATGAAGCTCTAGAGCTTTCTGTCTTGAGGTGTGTCTGCAAGGCACTGGAAGGACTGCAACACATGGACTTAATGGCTCAGGGTCTCTGCACTGCCTTCCACTGCATAGTGTAGTTACAGTGTACATTAACTCTTTTCAACTTTCAAGAATTTATTTTCTCACAGTCTCTTCCACACTTTGACCATCTTTAAGCTGGGTACCAAAATTTTTCCCTTTTTCTGTGACCAATTTGTCTGACACTGTTTTCTAAAATGTACAGTAGCTCTGAAAACCAGAGTCAATTATGTTATCTGAAAAATAAGTAAACCTCTTCGAATCAAAGTACCAAGTATGGACCAAGGAGGTACTCTGGGGATGAGGTACTGGGGAGAGGAAGAACTATGGATTAGGAAAATAAAAATAAACACTTACCAGTCGGTGAAGTATCTCATCATTTTTCTTATACTGTGGAAAAGGAAACCAACTTCTAAAGAACTCAGCTAGTTTTGACAGGATGCCTTGCTGAAGGGAACAAAAATTACTCTGATTAAAAAACACAGCAAAGAATAAATAAAAATCAAACAATTCCTTTATTTATACTTTTGCTTCTCTTGTTAACTCAAAGACACAAGTACCTGTAAGGAAGTTTCTCTTACTCTATCTGGCCTAACTTCAGAGTTAGGGAACTCTRGCTAAGGGAACATCTGCTTCCGGTCAATTTGCCTGTACATGACAATGTGAAATAAAGCTTTCATTAACCCCACCTATCCAAACTGTAATCAGTTGTTATGCTGTATAGTTAAAAATAAATACAGTTAGGATGAGTCTGATTTCAGTTTGGCAGCTGCTGCACAAACATGAAAGATTCTTTCTCTCCTTGAAGATGATTAAAAAAAAAAAAAAGCAGTGAAGTTAAGTGGCTGACAGAGACCAAAGAGAAGACTAGGTGAGGAACTACCTCTCCCCGCAAGACTGCCACAGCTTGAGGTAAGACTCTGAAAGATCAGTCAACAGAGGCATGGAAGACTGACTGCAAGAACAGAAATTGTCCTCAAAACCTCCCTGTGACACAAGCATTTGCTCTGAGGTACTTTTTTCTCCATGCTGTTTCTACTGCAACCTAAATCCAGACCTTCATCTGTGTACACATAACTTTGAAAACTACTAATTGAGAGGGACTCTGTCACCACATACTTCACTCAAGTATCTTCCTAAAATACAACGCATGAAAGATGGCAATTCAATGCATACATGATGTTGCTTTACTCTGTAGCCATCTAGTGATAAAAAACAAAATTTTTGACACACACTGTATACTTACTTTTCTCAGAATGAGTCGATAGGAAATATTTTTCAAAATATTTACCTACATGTATTTCATGAATTCTGAGGCCTATCAATCTTCAAACTGTCCATAAGCAATACAATTGATTGAAATGCATACCAAACAACCGAGTTGTGGAACACTTTGTTTTCTGGCATGTTGTTTCAAAATATAATAGATTACAATAATTTAACCTATAAGGGTGTCTGCAATAAATAAACTTCTTCCTTTTTTTTCTCTTTTTTAAGAAGGAGAAGTATTAAAACTGAAAGCTAACACATTCAGCTGTAGAGTTACTCTTCCCCAGAGGAACTGATGCCAAGGTTTTGGACTCTGCAATGCCAGGTACAAACTTTTTCCAACATAAGCTACAGAAGTGCTTCTAGGGCAGTTGTGTGGGAAGAGCAAGACAGAGTTCTCCATCATGGTTCTAACTGTGAGCTTGGAAATAGAAGAATGAGACCAAGCATCAGAATTGAGCTCAGTGCTTAGCCCTGTGATTAGTGTCACAGCAGGGACTGGAGGTAGAACAGCCAAAACTACCTGTTTGACGTCTCTTTGAAAGGCAGCGGGACAGAAGTTTGATGCAGCAAGCCAGGGCAGAACAGCTTTGAATAGTATCAGAAATTGTCATCCTAAAACTTTTTTTCCTCACAGAACAATTTTTAAAATAACTCATTTAGGTAACCTAACTCAAGTTTTTCTTTGTACATGCCTCATCTTTCTGTGTACACTTAGAATTCCACATCTATGCCAAAAGGAAGTATTTTTAGGTCAGTAGAGAGACAAACCAATACTACAGGTTTCATAATGATAGTTCTTCTAGATATGTAGATATTATCACGGCTTATTAAGAGAAGCTATCCCAGCAATCAATACTTCTTAGACTAGGGAATAAACCCAAGGAAGGATTTGAAATATGTTAGAGAATACACTTTCAAGAGCAGTCCTGGACAAGGTATTGCTGAATTAGAAGGCTTAATTTCAGGCCTAATTCCAGTACTTATTTCTGTCATTACTATTAGTAAGGATAGGAAGAAGACAGAGTGCTGGTAAAAGCAAATTCTCCCCATTGTGTGAACAGATTTTGATATTGCTCAGAGGCACTGGCATAAGTCTGAAGAGGAAGAAAAAAGTATCACAAACTACAGCACTAGATTATCTTCCAAGGTAGAGTTTCCTGTGAAGCGGTGCAAAATAAAACAAAATGTTCCCATTACAATTTGTAGAAATACTGCTATGAAACAAGCAAAGGTCCTTGCCCTACATTTGAGTGACAGAAGGACACTTCATTCAGAAGTACTTTTCCTAATATTTTGGAAGTGGATTACAGATACCAATYCTTAACCATCTGAAGGTCTTAGATTTTTCCTCACAAGCACTTAAATCTATACCACAAATGGTATTTGAACTGCTACCAGCTAATTAAATTAGCCCACAGAACTGCTGAGAAGGGGGGGGGGAGACTAATGTTCTAAGTAAGTAATCTTTTGGTTTATATTTCATGTTTTGGCTTAAAAATCAAAATYGGAGCTTGCATAAACACTCAACAGGCATGCCAGTGCTTGAAAACACAAAGGAAGACAACCTACTGTCTTGGGCTGTGACCCAGAAGASTGCAGTAACATGCTGAATTATTCAGACCCTTGGAAGAGTGTCTCACAGCTTGCATTCCCATTGGGAGTGTTACTGACAAGTAAAACAACTTTCATCACYGCACAAGTCAGGTCATGTTGCTGATGCTTCTGGAGTATTCATTTTACAACTTCAGAACACAAGTCAGGCAAATAAGCTCTCTGTAAATTGAATAATACAGGCACATACCTCCTAATATTTTTTTAAAAAAACAGCCTAAGTGCCTACAGTTCAGGACCTGCACATTTTAGATATATTGWTTTGAATCTAAAATAAAATACTTACGAATATTTCTCTATTGCACAGAATGAACTTGAAATAGCAAACTTGCAGGTATCTAAAATCCTGCCRTGCACATGGCACCTTTCAACTCTGTGTTGTTCAGAAACAAGATAATACTACATATTAAATAGCGCCCAGCATTAAGAGGGTAGGAGCTCTAGATGAAGGCAAAGAAATGGTCCCTCTGCCTCTCCACATCAGGTAACCCACACAGCCACTAAGGGATAGCCCCAACAACAACCTTCAGTAGCTGCCTGCAGACCAGCCCTGATCTAGTTATTAAAYATTATCACATCAAGGTGGGATAAGGTGCAACACTATAATCAATCAAAACTTTCAAATATGCACAACAGTCTAGTAAAATAAGTGAAAAAAGGAAAAATGTAARTAGGAAAAAATAAAACCCTTATCAATCAAGCAGATTTACTCAATTAGGTTTTAATTCCAAAAAAAGGGTCTAGGAACTCTTTTAAACAGTGCTTCTGAACATCAAATGATCGTAAGATCAGAAGTTAAGCTGTAACATTCTCCAGAAACTGGTATAACCATGAACACTGTACCTATAATTACCACACTAAATCATATTTTTATAGTGCTTCAGAAGGAAGGGTGGAAGAGTATCATTTCATCAGCCTTCAGAACACAATCTTGAAGCACTTTTACAATTTTTCATCTCAATGTTCATAAAGATCATGCTCTGATTACAAAAAAAAATGCTAAAGATGTGCTTGAAGCTCAACATATGCCTGTATATTTCATTAAACCTGAACCATACCCTCTGCTTTACAGGCTAGCATGACACAGCAGCAAAGTTTGTATCAGTCACTAGGATCCAGAATTGCTTCCTCAATTCCTGAAGTCCCTCCAAAATCCTTGCCTTGCCAAAATATTGCTGCATCTCACACGATTATATCTGAACAGGGTTCCTCCTTGATTGAATACAAGTGGAGAAACAATCTCAGCTCTTTTTAAGAGACATAGTAATACTACAGATTTTCTACTACCAGTCAGCTGACAGCTTCGGGGGGGGGGGGGGGGAAAATCTCTCTCTTTAAGAACATATTTGTCTCTTTTTCCAGTCAGAAAGATTCCTGCATACAATAGGACAGACACAGTAAGATGCCAAAAGAAAAAAAAAACAGAATAGGATGTTCTCCCTAGAGAGCTAATCGGCTTTTGAAGAAAAGAGTATCATTTCACCTGTCAGAGCGCTTGGGATCTAGGAGGAAACTTSGAGTGATAAATGGACCACGATAACCTAAGAAAGCTCAAACTTCCTTTGTCTCTGCTGCTGGTCTTATTCKCATTTACCATTAAAATACCTTAAGTGTTTAAGGCATTTGTAAATTACTCTTCAGAACATAAAACAATACAAACATACTAAGCATCACTCAGCACAGATCATTTTTCCACTCGTYGTGATTATGTTATTTGTATTACACTAAACCTCAACCAACACCATATTCTTTTAGAGATGTGGTTAGGTACATACTCAGAAACCATCTGTTTCCCAGATATTTTATGATTTCAGTAGATTAGGCCAGCAAAGGGTACAAGAAGGGAAGTGATAATGGTCTCAACTAAAAATGAGGAAATTATAGGAACTTAAATTTGTTTTTCCTSTATGTCATACAGAACTTGCAACAGAACCTCACATTCTCCTTAATCAAATCTATTACTATAAATGTACAGCCAGCTGCSTCTCCCTCATTCCCTTTCCTTTTGAGGCACTCAAAATCCACAATGGGACACAGAAACAGGAATCAAAAGACAAAAACAAAYTTTTTGACATTAGCACACATAAGAAAAGTTCTTATGTTCCCAAACTAATACTAGAACAAAGCTGGAAGAATCTATGACATTTTTTCAGCTCCAAATTACATACAAGTTTCCTTTTYCCCCTATGTATTCTTGTCTAGACTGAGGTGAGACAACATAAATGTCATCCTACTATTTGTAAGAAATGGATAACCCATTTTCAAACACCCTCTGCCTTCAAGTTACATGGAAAATCATGACGAATTACTTCTATAGCTCATACAAAACCTGAGGGCTTGCTCCCAACACAACAAAATTAAAAACAAAATGCTCGAGGGGAAGGGAGGTGAAAAAAAAATACTTGAGGCCTTTAAAAAGCAGTATATCTTAATTCTTTTAAGGTTCTTAAGTCCACAGCATTTTGTATTAAATTYCATGGAAAGTATATACATATTACACAGTATCAGAGTGCCACAGAAGTGAATATGCAAAATAAAGTAGTACAGCTAAAAAGCTAAAGTCTGTGCACTTCCTCATAATAAGAAAGAGATAATCAGCCAGTCAAATGTGTCACCTTGCTTTTCAATTAACAGTGGTTTAACTAAAGTCTCCCTGCACTAAGCCAGAATAGCTATTTTCAATACAAATGTACCACAAACCTGCCAATACCTTGAACAGGGAAATATGACCTGGGCGAAGGGACAGAGTGCCTCCTCAGCAAGTTTGCTGATGGTACCAAGCTGGGAGGAGTGGCTGACACACCTGAGGGCTGTGCTGCCCTTCAGAGACACCTGGACAGGCTGGAGAGCTGGGTGGAGAGGAACCTCATGAGGTTCAACAAGGGCAAGTGCAAGGTCCCGCACTTAGGGAGAAATAACCCTAGGCACCAGTACAAGCTGGGGGCTGACCTKSTGGARAGCAGCTCTGCAGAGAAGGACCTGGGAGTGCTGGTGGATGACAAGTTGACCATGAGCCAGCAATGTGCCCTTGTGGCHARGAAGGCCAACAGCATCCTTGGGTGCATTAGGAAGAGTGTTGCCAGCAGGTTGAGGGAGGTGATCCTGCCCCTCTMCTCAGCCCTGGGGAGGCYTCATCTYGAGTACTGTGTCCAGYTCTGGGCTCCMCAGKRCAAGAGAGACATGGAGCTACTGGAGAGAGTCCAGTGTAGGGMTACAGGGATGATCAGARGGCTGGAGCAYCTGCCCTATGAGGAACGGCTGTGAGAGCTGGGCCTCTTCAGCCTGGGGAAGAGAAGACTGAGGGGAGATCTTATSAATGTGTAYAAGTACCTGAAGGGAGGGTGTCAAGGGGACGGGGACAAACTCTTTTCAGTGGTGCCAAGAGACAGGACAAGAGGCAATGGGCAGAAACTGAASMACAGGAAGTTCCGCCTGAACATGAGGGGGAATTTCTTCACTGAAATGTGAGTGTGACGGAGCACTGGACCAGGTTGCCCAGAGAGGTTGTGGAGTCTTCTTCTCTGGAGATATTCAAAGCCTGCCTGGATGCGACCCTGTTTAACAAGCTCTAGGTGACCCTGCTTGAGTAGGGAGGTTGGACTAGATGATCTCCAGAGGTCCCTTCCAACCTTAACGATTCTATGATATAATTTAAACCAGTTTCTTGAGGGTTGTGGTGAGTGTCACTTGACAATTCTGAAAAGCAAACGTAGCGGACCTAATGGTTTCAGAAATCCTTTTCAAGGTATTTGAACTTAAAGCATAATAAATTCTAAATTTCATTCAGCCTTGCCTCATGACCCCTGATAGAAGCCAGTAATTATTACTACTAATGTGACAGCTACTTGCATCAACAGTAACCAGAAATCAATTTATGTCTATGTCCTAAGTTAAAAAAAAAAAAAAAAAAACTTACAAGAGAGAAACCAGTTGATGAAGCATAAAGACACTGCAGGAATCACTTCTTTTCTTCCCAGAGTTAATCTGTTTCTTGGCCTCACAAACTCTGCAGCATATGAGACTGGAGTTCTGTAGGAAGCTCCTGTGATTTTCTTTCTACATGACTGCTGAACTTTTTGCAAAATTGTAATTCAACAACAGCAGGGCTGAATAGCAACACATACCATTATAAAATTCAGGAATTATTACAGTATGGTTACTTTTTAAATAGTAGCACCACGGATTCTGTCTGCTCCGTAGGTGATACCCACAGGCCTGCTCAATTTATATGCACCCTATCTGTATCTGATCTATACGGTCATCTTTAATAGGAAATCAGGGCGTGAAGGCAAGAAGAAAGATACAGTACACTTCCATAGGACTGTAAGTTTTGACAACTGTGGATCAGGGCTGTGAAGTAAAGTGCCCAACGCACCTGCCCCACCAGATGAGCACAAACTATGACTGATCTACCCATGAAAAAATACTCCAATAGGACCAAAGACTACCACAAAAAAAATCACATTTTATTACTCTGTTTTTTCAAATGGAGTAATGAATGTGTGAGGAAGCTCACATAGTCTAAACAGAGAGTGGCTAAAATGGGCAGCTCTRTATGAAAATGTGATGTACTAACCCTTCTCAGAATACTGCTGGATGAATAAAATTCACACTACAACTTCTACATTTCCACTTCATCGGTCCTTGTATGTATACTACTAAAAAAATTTCAAGAATTACACATTCTTCTCTCAGACCAGAGAAAAAACTTAAGACTGATATTTTCCACATCAGTTCATGTATTTCCAAACACTGTCCCACCTAAGATCCTACAATAGACTATCATCTTCAAAGATAAGACATCCTTGAGAAAAAAATCTGTATGATCTAAAACAAAGGAGCAGCAAGAGGGACTCAACAAAACTTAAAATTTTTTGTTGAAATAAATTGTACTGTGACTATTAGCACTAAAGCCTATGATTATTTCAAGACTAATTCCTTGAAACATCTTGAGGACTAAGTAGTGGATATACATCAAGATGGTATTAAGAACCTAACAGAAGCAGGCATCAGTCAGTTCACCCCATTTGCCATATGTTCCCCCACCCACTGCATCCAGAGGGTCTCCCTGCTGAAGAACTCATGGCCWTTCATACCATCTCACCTAATTCTTGGAAGAAATAGGATGTTCTCCACAGTTCGCTGCAGCTAATTGGCAAGGTAGAAGGCATTGGAACAGGAGCAGGGAAGCCACAGTGGTTATAAATGGGAGAAAAGGGGTGGCAAAACTCTGGTATGAAGGTGGCAGAAGAGGTATAAAGCAGGAACAAACATAAGGAAATCAGAGCTCTAGAAGAAGGTTAAAAGCCACCGTGGGCAAGAATCAGCTGACCTAAGGTGTACAAAGACGGAAGCTGCAGTAGGTGCTAAGAGGAGGGGAGAAAGAAACGGTAATTTGTCAGAGGCAACAAGTCAAACTACGAACGCTTGTTTTAGGTTCTTACCTGTRAGGTTCTGGGCCCCCCCACAGCTTGCAGTGGCCTGGACAGAGAAGTCTGCATGAAGGCCTCTTTTTCTCTCTTGGCTTAGCACATAGCTGGAGCATGTCCACTGAAAACAGAACTCTCCACTGTGGAAGAGAAAGAGGTAGGCAGAAAATAACTGCTCTTTGCATGCTCCATCTAGGTGCTAAGGAGAAGACAGATTGACTATGAATTTTCAACATACTTGTCATTTTTAGAATTAGCAAAGAGATTCCCACATCAGCTACCTCAAAAGAGAAATTTCCTGGCCCACACTGCAGCTCCTAATGTGATTCACATGGCCTATACACTRTTAATAGCAGTAAATTGCCATTTATTTTTAATAAGGAAAGAAAAAATGTGTAGTTCGAAGTACATGTAAAACAAGCAAAAAATGCTGTAAGGACTTTTTTTATATATATATATATATGTATATATATATATAATTTTTAAAACTCCAGCCTCTTAATTCTCAAGCATAATTTTAATACTAAAATATTAAAAGAAAAATCCACAAGCCTATATTTAAAAAGACAGAGAAATAGTCTGAACTAAGCAGTRGATGACGCTCACCGGCTGTTACTGTTACAACATTGCCATAACCTAAACACAGTTCTACTACCTCATTCAGATTGGTTATTTATTTATAATTCCAAGAAATCCTCTTTTTTAGGATGTTTTGTCACAAATTAAGTGTTATTTAGCAACTGAATGCCGGAAAGGGCTGGGAACTATAAATATTTTGTCCCAGAAAATTACAGGTTTTGTTCACAGAATGCCATGCTAAGATAACATAACAATATCTAGTAAATAATATAATTTATGACGTTTTAAAAATTCAATATCAAAGTCTCTTGCTGTCCCAGCTTACATAAAYGCAAAGAAATATTTCAAGCTATATTGGCAGACCATGTTTCCAAATACATTAACAGACAAGATACAGCAACCACTATTGTTAACTTTTTGTATAGTAACACTTTAACCTTTATCTTCTCTGATTTTTCCTATTTGTGAAATGAYGCAGTTATCTTTTGAGAAGACAAATGCATGGCAGCACAATAATGCTCACTTTCTGAGCAGCATGAGAAGTCCACTCCTCTTGGCCTCCCTCTGCTGCACATTGTTCTGCCTTTTGTGACACAGCTGAACATACTTCAAAATCGGTGTGTCCCAGATCCTGCAGATACTGGTAGAGTGGGGAATTCTGAAAGAGAGTTAAGAAAGGAAATKAAATAAACAAAGGTGAAGGATGTTCCCTATTCCCCAGAAAACACAAATATGACTACAGCATGCAAAACCAGTCAAACAACACACTCATCAGTGAACTATCCAGTAACAAGAAAACAATACAGTAACAGCAAAGAAGCCAAAATTTTGCTTTAAATATGTCTCTTCAGTTTTCTCCTGACCATAATGAAACATGGTGAAACAGAGTCAATTTAGAAGATAATATGATGGCAAATAAGCATGCAGCCAGTTAACTTCTCCTATAGTAATATTTTCTCTAGATGACCTAATGAAACCGGTTCTTTAACTTACARCTTGCATGCATTCAATAAATAAACTATGTATTTGGTACTAGTTTCTTGAAGTTTACAAACATGTGAATAGTTTGTACTTTTTCTACTGAAACAAACTTTGAAAGCAGAGCACTTCTCAAACTTGATTAAACAAAGCCTCAGTGTAACTTGATTATCTGTGTGGTTCGTTAGACACTGAGCTGGGCGACCCATCCTTCAACTGAGACTAGAAGCAGGTGTGCTGTGAGAAGCAGAACAAGAATGCAGAATATGAGCCAAGCAGATAACTGTGGTATCTGCTTGTGAGAAAACTGTATCAAGGGGCATAACCAATCGCTTTAGTAGCTGGAGCGCGTGCTTGTCGCTGTGTACCCAATCACTGCGCTGTGTATGTCGTGTTCACAACTCGTGCTTGCTGTATCGATATATATATTTTGCCTTCTGATATGGATAAAGGTCTTCTGATCAGAACCTATCAGGAGTCCGTGCAATCAATCCCTTCAAATGTGAATAGTTTCACATTTCAATAGTTCGACCCCCCGACGTGATAGGGTCGAACAAGTGCTGACAGGGGCGTCCGGAAGGGACTCCAGCTGAACGAATCACTCGCAGCAGGACTGCAGCAAGAAGCCCGGGCAAKCACCGTTTACAGGTGAGCAGCTGGAGCATAACTATGGGATCTAATCTGTAAGACAGACACTCTCTAGCATTTGCATTGAATGTGTGGTGATGTCTCGTTTTCTTCGCAACAACTGGTGACCCCGACGTGATTTAACGGAAAGGCGAAGAAGGCACCGCTCGAGGGATCTGGAGAGTCCCTGGCGCTYGGAAGAAGCGACGTTGCGCAACTGAATGTAAGTGAATATATKGAGCGGTTTGCTATTRCAATATGGGATCTGCCGTATCGGTAGAAGCGCGAGCCGTGCTCACTGTTATAATGACTTTAGCAGCTAAGCATGATATTGCTATAAAAGAAAAGGATGTTGCCGATCTCCTTGCATGGGGGCAGAAACGGCAAATTTTCGTTATTCCCAAAGATGCTTTTAACGAGGAGAAGTGGAAGATTTTGGAACAAGAACTATGGGAATCGGTGAAAGTAGGTAATAAAGAAGCRGTATASTTGAGCCAAACTTGGCGGGTAATTTCTAATCTGTTGCGTGATACTAGAACTGAGACCCGTGTTATGGATGCTGCTGAAGCAGCCATGAAAGGAACAGTGGGTGAGGAAGCTGTAGGAGCCGTATTTCCAGCCCCTCCRGTGCCATCAGCCTTTCCTATTGATGYGTCGGCTAAAGATTTTTTCGGTGGAACCCTCCCRTCTGCTCCCTTGTTTGAAGGGGACGATGCTATTGAACAAAAGGGTGCTGGTATGCCTTTTGTAAAGCCGGAAGATGTCCCTTCGCCTCCCCAGTTAGGGGATGAAGATGCTGAGCTGTTGAGGCAATTGCAGCTGGAAAATAAGAGTCAACAGAAGGAACTCCAGTATTTAGTACAAAGCTTGCAAGCTTTTAAGGATGCGTTGCAACAGCAAAAACAGACATTGAAGGACTTATTCCTCAACTATAAACAGGCAGTGTTAATGGAAAAAGGGGATGATAAAGCGCAGGCATCTGCTGTTATTGATCCTGGGCAACGTTGGCAGGGGATTATACGGGATGCTATTGTTTAAGGGGAATTTTTAGGGCCCCTCAAAGCTATGACTACTGAGCTGACCGCATACCCTGTTCAGGCCGGGCATGACMCTCAGGGGCACAGAACGCTTGAAGGGGTTCCGTTTGATTGGCGATTGTTAAGAGAGGTACGAAAAGCAGTGATGGAGCATGGCATGCAAAATCCTTACGTCCAAAATCTGGTTGATGTTTTGTTTACACAAAATGTTTTGACACCTTATGATGTGGAGAGTATAACTGCGTTGATTTTAAGTCCTGCRCAAAAGCTGATATTTAAAGATGATTGGAAGCGACGTGCTGAGRTTGCTGCAATGAGCAATATAGACTTAGCTGATGGYGATTTGTTGCGTACAGCTACGGTTGATATGTTGCTCGGGCAGGGGCAATACGCTACCCCTCAAGTGCAGGCGCGACTACATCGTCACRTTTTGCAGCAATCTCAGCAGTTGGCACTTGCTGCATTGAAAGCTGTACCGCAAATGGGAGCTGTGGTCCCTTCTTACGTAAAAATAATTCAGGGCTCTTCTGAACCCTTTACAGAATTTTTAGACAGGTTGCAATTAGCAATAGAAAAATCTCCTAATTTATCACCAGAAGCGAAGGCAGCARTAGGGAAGGATTTAGCCGTTCAGAATGCTAATACGGTGTGTAAACGAATACTTGCTACATTACCTYGCACAGCAGGACTTCTTGAAATGATAGAAGCATGTAGCYGCGCTGATCTATTAATAGAACAAGATAAGGCAGCTGTTCATGCAAAAGCTCAAGCTTCTGCTCTTGCTGTTGCCCTAAAGCCACTTTTGCAAGCACAGAAAAATCCTAGGCCGCGTCTGGGGGTTTGCTTTTTGTGTGGACAACGAGGTCACTTTCATGACAGATGTCCTCGAAATAATAATGCTGGAAATTTACGCCTGGGAGGAAATAGGGATTCTAACATAGTACGCCTCCGATGTGGAAAGCCTGGGCACATTGCCCGAGTGTGTAGATCTAAAATGCATMWAAMCGGTACTCGACTAGGGGTGAATGATCTGAACAATCCGGTCCCTAACACCTTAGCACAAGCACAGTTATCACACTYRTTTTTCCATCAGTCAGCCAAGGTATTAGYRAAGCAGTTCRGCCTCACACAGGCCAACGCTAGACTGATTGTTCAAACCTGCCCGGACTGCCAGCCGTTCGCTTCGGGGGCCTCCCCTGCAGTGAACCCACGCGGTCTGCAGTCCCTGCAGCTGTGGCAGACGGATGTTACGCANGCCTCACACAGGCCAACGCTAGACTGATTGTTCAAACCTGCCCGGACTGCCAGCCGTTCGCTTCGGGGGCCTCCCCTGCAGTGAACCCACGCGGTCTGCAGTCCCTGCAGCTGTGGCAGACGGATGTTACGCAYATCCCAGAATTTGGCAAGCTGCGATATGTCCACGTATCGGTGGATACCTTTTCTCAAGCTGTTTGGGCCACCGCTGCRGCGGGCGAAACAAGTAAACACGTTCAGAGCCACTTCCGTGCCGCCTTTGCCGCCCTTGGCATTCCAAGAGAGGTAAAAACCGGTAACGGTCCGGCCTATGTCAGCCGGTCTACGCGACAGTTTTTACACACCTGGGGCATTCACCATCGCACCGGTATTCCTTACTCTCCTACAGGGCAGCCAATTGTTGAACGCACACATCGCACATTGAAGGCCGTGTTGACCAAAGAAAAAGGGGGAGACAGCCGTGAAACACCACATGCCAGGTTGTGGAAGGCCTTATTTGTATTAAACCATTTATCAATGCCCGTTGCACATGACRACGTGCCCCCTATAGTGAAACACTATCATAATATGCGTTCAACACTTGTACCAGTACCTAGGTCGAAGCCCGTGTTAGTGTTGGTGAAAGACTTACACACAGGTGACTGGGAGGGACCTCACCAACTAATCACGTGGGGCCGAGGGTATGCTTGTGTYTCCACAGGTCACGGGCCGCGATGGGTTCCGGCACAGGGAGTTCAACCCTTCCTGGCCTYGTCCTCCTCGCTGCCATCATCTCCTGCGGTTCAGCATGGCTCTCCATCTCCCCACACCCAAATGTTTGGGTCACCCTCGCCAACATGACAGGACAACAATCTTTATGCCTATCACTRGCAACACCGACCAACCTGTTCACAATGTGTCTTGTGGGTGTACCCCTCGGAAGTTGGGGCATGGTGATCCCTCTCTCATCGCCAGTGAGTGACCTCCTCAAAACCTCTCAGACGGTGGTTGACAACTGGTTGGGCGGCCCATCTCCCGCCTGCCCCCTGGGAGCCACAGGAATTGGACATTCCRGGAACTGTGCGAGCGGATGCCTGTCTCGATTTTAATTACACAGGCCAGAACCAGACCACCAAACAAGTTGTAAATGCTACGCTTGTGCTCTATCGCAATGCCACATTTTGGTGCAATTACATGACCAAAAACCAGTCTCATTCCTGATACTATGATCTTAAACAGTACCCAAGCCCATTGCCGGGAAAAGCGCAGCACTCAGGCTTATGCAGCCAACTGTGCTGATAACCTAACTTTTGTGCTACTGATAAAACCAACTTTTTATTGCTAGTCCAATGACATGGGTGTGATGAGTTTGAGGGCATGTGTCCTATGAACCTGTCCGATCACTCCCATTCCATCTTTACACAGGTACGGCATCTTTTAACGTTTTAACGGCAACAATTAACGAGTGAGCTACAACACAGCTCGTTTGGTATTGATAGTTGGCTCTCTGGCCTAGAAATCATAGGATAGGTGAAAGAACTTGTTAAACTCAGTATTTTAATATTGCTTGTTATTTGCACTCTAATGCTGATTATTCACTGCTTATTGCAATGCTTGCGACGCATGATAGAGGGCATGCT
>NW_028186856.1:1418135-1420732 GCF_003343005.1 Rhea americana | reverse complement strand
AAAAAAAAAAAGGAAGAAGAAGAAAGAATAGAAATGGATATGCATAATCTTGTCTTTGCAGAATGGTTTTGGTGCAGAACCAGGCTGTGGAGTGCCAGCAGACCTGGAACAGCTTGACCCAACCCACAGCAGGGGCACTTAGGGTTGTACAGAGGTTTCAATCAGAAACAGCCAAAATGATCCCTGCTTAGACAAAGACATGCATGCAAAACAGTGGGTGAGAAGGGAATGTTTTCTTCAAAATCATAGTTCTGAGGCTTAGTCCGGGCAGGACTCTAAGGGAATTGCATTCAGGCTCTGGGCAAACCTGCCCCTGGGCCGGGACCTCCCTCCCAGGTCCTTGCTGCAGAATTTAGTTGCTTCCCTGAGCAACCCCTAGCTCCTCCTGCTGCCTCACCACACAGACCTCACTGTTTGCCTGACATAGCTAGCAGGGGTAGGACTAGAATATCAGTTTCACTGAGCAGCCCTGCATGCTCTGAGCAGCTGTGATGGGGGCCTCAGAAACAGTGTTGTGAAGCCCTGAGAACAAAGAAAAAYGAAAAGTTTTAAGCCTCTTTCACCTCAGTAACCTGGAAATACTGCTTTTTTGCTGTCTCAAGTTATGAGTGCCATCTCGATCATACTTGTTACAAGCAAGGCCAGCCATCATTTGACATGACTAGTCTTGTCTTTTCTGGTACACACACAAATACAGACAGCTGGCAAAATACCTCAGATATACTAAGGAGTTTTTCCACAATGATCTCTGGGTACACATCCCAGCTTTTGGGGCTTGTGTAGTCTGCTTTCTCCATTGTAATGGAAATGCTAGGCCTTTTGGTTCACTGCAGAAACCACAAGCAGCTGCTGGCTCATCATTCAGGCTCTCCATGGGCACCTCCTGCTAAAACTCTCCAAGGTGGGTACGTACGGCTGCTGAGACCTGATCAGGGAGTGCAAGCAAGCACCAACCAACTGAAAGGAAACATGACCTAGGTCTTGGTTACCAATCCAAAACCACCGTGAAACATATCTTCAGCGTGCAAAGGAATCCATTTGCATCTCAGGAGAAAGAAAAAAAAGAGCTTTTTATTCTGATTGTGTGAAGTCCCATCGAATGTGCAGGATACAGAAGGAAATGCTTCACGAGGAGATCATTTTTTAAAAGCTGATCACGAAAAACGGTCAAACGCGCATGCATTAGCTCATATACACACACTCTCTATTTTTTATTTATATATATATTTTTGTGTGTGTGTGTGTGTGTGTATATATATATATATATATATATATATATATTTGTGTGTGTGTGTGTATATGTATGTATGTCCTAGATACTGCTTAATCTTAAATGTTACTAACAAGCCTTTCACTTGCAAAGCTGTATGGTCTGTATAACTCACTGAAGATTTCTCCAACAGTCCATAGCAAATTTATCCCATGATATATTTGAAGTAGACAACGGCCACAAAATTGTTGGGGGGGGGGGGAAGGAGTAGATTTCCTAACTGTGAGCGTTCACACAAAACTTGCAGTATTATCAAAGAATAATAAAAGTATTAATCTTGTGACTTTGCAATTAGAATGTGATMTCATTAAAAATATGTTATCTGATGTACTGGTTATGTTTCAATACAAGAGAGAGAAATATTATTCTTAATACTTGCACAACATTTTCATGCTTACAAAGCTTTCAAAACAATAATTAAATCTCATAGTATGTTTCATGCCCCATGAATTATAGCTTTGAATTTCTAGCTTACATCCTTAGCAAAACTTTTCACTCTCAACTGCCTTTTTTCCCCCACAAAACGATCACAGACATACACATATTCTCACACACGCACTTCCAACTGTGAGAAAAAGTCCTTCAATTTGATTCATGCTTTCATTCATCAGTATTGTCAGGTTCACCTGTTTTTACCTGCAAATGCCATGATAACATTAAGTAATCTGCTCCTTAGCTAGGGAAAACAGGAAGGATCTGCCGTTTTTATTCCTAATTGTCCTTATTGTCCTTGCCTGAATTTCATGCATTCCTTTTTCCTTTTTTTTTTTTTTTTTTTTTTTTTTTTGATAGTTCAAGAGACAGGCATTAAATACAACCAGTTTTTTTTTTCATTATGCAGCTTCTCAAATTTGTATGTTGGAAAACAACTTCAGGACCACTAAAAGATAAAACATTATTATTCTTTTGTGCACTTCTTACAGATTAGACAAGACAAATCTCATTAATAAGCATTAGCATAAAGTATTTTTAAACAGTCTGATGTCTTGACTAGGAACTTACTTTCTGAATATTTAAGTAGTTTTTTTTGAGGACTCAGAGACTAACAACAAAAAAGCAGTCATCTTTCTATGTTAATTCACTATTGTTAGTCATGCTGCAAAGTCATTCAAATGTAACTAAACATTTATGGTATAAGTTTATACAGATTCCCATTTCCACAAAAAAAAAAAAAAAAAAAAAAACTCTTCCTTCCTTCCTAATCCTAGGATTAAAGGACAGCCCATTGAAATTAGTTTTGTTTCTTATCCCCTCTCCAAAGCTTATTTTTAATGCCAGTTTCCACACAGCACTGACTTGGTTAAGAAAAAAAAATAACAAAAAAAAA
>NW_028186856.1:1405458-1418085 GCF_003343005.1 Rhea americana | reverse complement strand
AAAAAAAAAAAACAAAAAAAAACAAACACCAAAATCAAAATCAAGCCAAACATTAAAAGGAAAAGACAATCCCTATATGATCCTATATGATGGAAAGGCACAATAGAGAATTTCTTCGTTTCAGAGAACAGCTCACTTTTGATTGATAACTGCTCAAATATTTAAATCTGTTGCWGTACAGATATTGCACTTTAACATTTGAGGCATTTTATGAGTATTACAAGAAAAACCTTTGCAACTCCACATAAGAGCAAAGCTTTCACAGCCTTGTTACAATAGCAGCTAAAAAGCAAAGCCACACCCAAATTATTTTTGCTGATGCATCATGAAGTAAATGACGCAGGATTTCTCCATTAGAGGTGGGGGCTTCTCACATCCAACCTTCTTTACTATCATAAAATTTACTACCCTGTTCTAGTTTCCAACCACAGCTAACTTAGCAGATCAACATTAAAAGCAGTACTTAATGTCACTGCACACAATAAGAGGTTTAAAGATCTCTTCTTAAAACACTGAAATGTTTTTTCTAAAACTGCTGGTGCTAATGTGCCAAGAATACCACGTGTGCTTAAACTGCTTCCAAAATAGTGAAAAGTTATTAATTCTCAGTTTTTTAAAAAATTAAACATTTCTACCATAGTGACAGCAAAGGCTAAGATAAGCTTAACAAGTAGCTAAACTCAGAATAAAATAAACAGTATCGAAACTTCCTCTCTCTCTCTCTCTCAAAATATTTTAAAAAAAATTTAAAAGTTGAGGTAAAACTTACAGACAGTGCAATCTTTGTCTCCTGGAGCAGGGTATTCCACTTTTCTCTTCTGTATTGCTCCCACGCACCTGACAGCATCTCTCCCACCTCCCCATTTCTTTCTACTTGTCCCTCCAGGATGGCCCAAGCAGAGGAAGGGAAGCAGCAGTCACTGTATTCGCACCTGTGCTCCTGCACAGTAGCATTTTCCTGGCAGCATCAGTGCACGCAGCTTGAAACTTCCCAGGACTGTGCAACTCCTCCCGACTAATGTGGTTTTATAATTGGGGGAAGGGAGCAGAGGATGACAGATTGCTAAAGGCTTTTAAAAAGATACTGCTGGAAGGAATTACTGCACATCGATATTACATGAAGCCATTAATAAGACTTTCCAGGCAACGTTATTTAAAAGCCTTGGTCATATTCTGCTGGCTGGAGCCACCTCCTCCTTTGATGTGACTGCAATCCAGCCAGTGGCTGGCGCAGCTGACATTAGACAATGGCTTCAAGTCAGGGAAAGAGTCCTTTGCATTTTCTACTCYGTTTCGACTGTAATGGTAGCATAGATTTTGGTTTCTCTAGTACTAGAGTATCATGTGATTTAGAAGCAATCTGAGAACTACTTTGAGGCTATTATCTATTACTGTTMCTGTAAATCATGCATGCACATACCAGAAAAAGCTCTGAAACTTAGAGGAAATGAGAGCTTTAGACTATTTCCCCATTCAAAAGTCAGCCTGCAGAGTACAGGGAAAAGCTGAGCAGACCTTTCTGACAGAAACAGCTGAAAAACTGAGTGTAGAAGTGGTAAACATATCCATACGTCCACTGGAGGACAGAGTAATGGGTACTGCTGGCCAGTCACAAAATCTRTATCTGGAGCTTTGGGTGGGAAGTCACTGACCATGCAAGTCACTGCACTCAGCTGATACAGAAAGGACATGGTTTGTTTTATACTAATTATCAGCAACTCTCAGATTTTACCCTTTATTTAAATTCAAAATAAATTAATGAAATTAATGTATCTAGTTAGTAAACTAATGGCAAGTCTACTAAGAGATTCTGGAAATCTCTTTAAAACAACAGCTCTGAGGAACTAACATTTCTATCTGTTGTAAATCACGCTAATTCTGACACCTAATGATAACAACTTACAAGTAAATATCCTGACTGAATTGCAAAGCAACCAAGAAATAAGAGACAGTCACATTATGAAAATTCACTGAAAAAGTAAAGTAAGCAATATTTTATTCAGGTGTCTCAAGGAAGTAGATTCATGACTTGAACYTGCAAGAACAGTAAGGCAATACTAACTCTCTTATAAATGTGACCAAAAGCAGCTGATAAGAGGAGGATTCCAAAACTTGTGGACCAAGAGACTTCAAAGATTTACTGTGGATCATCATGCACTTTTGCCTTCAAATTTTTTATTAAAAATAATAAAGGCAATATGGATTCACACATCACTTAAGAACTACTGGCACACAGAAATGAATTTTAACAGAATTTTTAGCAGAAGACCAAAATGTAGATTCTCAACAGAGTTTTCAAACTCTTATTACTGTAATCAACTACAGTAATACTCATGAAAAATATAACCAACTCACCACAATTATAGAAGAACAACTATATTATATGCCAAAATGTTTAACTCAGCAATAAGCAGTGCGCTGCAAACTGCTAATATTTACAGCTTCAATTGTCAGCTATCCTGATGGACTGCACAACGTGCAGATGAAACTGTGTAAGTGATCTCAAGAGAAAGAGGTGAAGTTGTGCTATTGCTGACCCTTTCCAAAGCAGAGTGGAAGTCTTGGAACAACCGACTAGCAGTTTATATTACATTGCTTCTAGGTTTTTCTACACTGTCTTCACTGCTGGGGGAAAAAACAAAAACCCTATCTTTCTTCAAAAGTCTCAATTTTTATCTGCCAGCATTTACAAGGTGGGCAGCTTGGAAAGCCAGTCATTTTTATAAAAAACTGATGTATTGCTGAAGTGCTACATTTGCTTCTTAATCTTCCTGCCAATTTTTGTAGCTTTACAGTGATGCTGCCCAGTATTTTAAATACGGGTTGTGGAATCTTCGAACATAATAGTAGATATTTATGGCCCAAACAATGTTTCTTTGTATACATTTGGATAACAAGTTATCCAAAAATGTCTAATGAGTTTACTTGGTTTTGGACAACCAGAAGGTTCTTTACAGTTTTAAACATGTTGTTTCCTTTATTTTCTCAACAGTATCACCTGCCTTCCAGTCACGTCATGGAAGACTGCTGAGTTATGTGAACTAGCCCATTTACTACTAGTTCAGAGGCCTCGACAGTACATTACAATTCAAAGCACAGATATACCCCCAGGCAGCAGTTACATGCTCAATTTCATCTGACATTAAGAGCAGCTGCKGTACCATTTTAGTACACTAGTGGTAATATTTATATAGCCAAGTGGTGAGACAGAAGAAGGAACTGATTTGTTTGGAGGGGGGAAAAAAAATCAATCCTTTTTTTTTTTTCCCCTCTCTTAGCCAGGTTAGTTTACAGTCAAATCAGTCTCCTGAGCCAGCTTACCCAGCACTGCCAGCAAATGCCACTGCCAGTATAGAAGAGGGTGGGAACAAGCAGCTAAGGAGAAGGGAAATGCAAACACCTTTTCTGGCAACAGCCCACACTGAAGGCAGACAAAACACAGTCTCAAACACAGCCTACCGAAATGATAGGTAAAGTATGGTTTTGACAGAACTATTTAAAAATGACTTTATTTYATCCACACATACAAGAGCACTATTTCTTTATTTCACCCAATATTTGGTAAGAAAAATCCAGCTGAAGGAGCAGCATAGATGCTACCATAGATGCTATAGATATGAATACCGTATTTCAGACGCTTTTCTTAGTAATTTACAAMCTTTGAGACATTAATTTTTATACAATAACATTTCCAAGCCTGATGCTTGTCAAAATCACAATTTTTGAAGTCCTAAAATTCAGGGGTTTGAATAGATGTTAAATAATATTTTCAACACAACAAAGTTTCTGAGGTTAGGTTTTCTGTTTAATTGTTTGTATTTTTAAACAAAATAATAATTCTAGACTAGCTCAGTTTGGGTGGAGAAAGCATTTATGAAATGTTTATGAAAATAAACATCACTGAGTGTTTTGATAAAAGTTAATTTTGGTTTGAAAGGGTTCAAATGTGGATTTGAACATCTCAGTTTGGTGATGGAGGAGTTTAGCACCAATATTTTAAGCAAGGAAATACCATATTTTAGATACATTTGACTATTGTAGGTATGCAGAGAACACATCATCTAAAGGATGTTTTGAACATAGATGTTTTATGCTGGGAAACAGCAGTGCCCTTTGCTGGCATCCCTCTTAAACCTTACAGAAATCTGTATATCAGAACGTTAATGTACACATTCTCCAGGCCACTCAGCACCAAGCAGCATCTTGGCTTGTTGCCTAAATATGCAGTGCAAGCAATCTTTTTGCACCTATTATATTTGAACACTCTGTGATGTTGCCAATTACTTCCAAAGAGCTTTTCTCCTGTGCCCTGCCTAAACAGACTCTATCCTAYCATTAGACACCACCTCTGTTGAATCCATGGTGCTTTCTCTCAGGGTAGCATACTGCTTGGAACACACGTCTCTTATTGTCTTTCAGACTGATTTTTCATGTTAACTTCTTCCACTTCAGCAAATAGACAAAGAGCGCAGATCATGTCCCTCCTAGCTAGAAAGGGTAATTCCATTTCTGTGCAGTGGTATTTACCCCCAGGAACGGGAATATGACTGCTTGAACAAGGGCTAGCTGTGAAATGAAGCACCCAAGACACATTCAAAACCTTTGTTTTAGTTCTGTGGATTTCAACTCTAGATGCTTAATCTAGGTTTGGTAGAACTTTGTGTGATACATTATAAAATTTTGAATTCAGACATGAGGTTTTAACTCTCTTCGCATTCATCTCCAGCTTATTTTATTTTTTAAATACGTATTAATATGACTCCTGAGATTTGGTGCAGACAGGGAAGAAAGGAAACCTATTTTGGAGATTTGGTATTTTTCTCCCCCTTGCAAGAAATAAATTGGATGCTGGGAAAGATCATACACTATATTTTTCAGTTTGGGATTTCTAAAAGGACAAACAATAAATACTAGTTTTTAAAAGTCTGGTATAATACTGCTGATCACATTGTTTCCTATAGATCTACAATAAAGCTAGACTCAACAGTGATGCTACCACCATGATACCACCAGGCAGCTTTTGGTGGGGCTAATCCTTAATACACACTTCCACTGGTACTGAGATAGCTAGTGAATAACAACATTAATAACCAGCCCAAAGAATATGTGGACACAACTGTTACTAGCAAGGCCACAAGAATAAATTGCAACAGACAATGTCCCCAGTAAGGAAGGCTTTCTGTTCCTAAAAAGTAATTACATTTTTAATGCAAATATAGTGATCCTGTGTGCAAGAAAAAGGATATAGTTCTRTGAATAACAAAGACTGTGGGCAATCAGGTATTTGCATGACACTTCAGTCCAGTTACATACTACTACCCTGAAAAAGCTTTCCAAGAATTACTAACTTTACCCTAGGAAAGAGGAACGATGACAATTCAGAAAGAAGAAATGCTGGGCTTCAAAAAACCCACCTGAGACCCCCAGAAAAGCATGGCAGCCAACAGAAAGGTAAAGGAAATTGACATATGGAGGAAATAATGAAAACTGCATAATAAAGGTTTTGCAAACAGAACTGAATGAAGATGCTACACTGGGGCTACCGTCAAAACCAATTCATAAGCTAAGGAACTGTTAGTAATACCAGAGCATTGTCCGGGAAAAAGAAAAACTGAAGAACAGTGACTGCAGTAGGAGAGGGAACTGAAATTGTATTCTGTGCAAAAACATGCCAAGCACAAAGAAGAGCAAGACAAGGAGTCCAGATTCTCTGCCTCCCACTGCAGCCAAGACTGCGAAAGATCTCTTGTATTCCCTATGGCTACAGGGAGGGGAGTTTTCTACAAGGCCTGCAAAACCCGGGAGCTTTCAGGCATGCTGATCTCTGATTTGTGAAACTGGAGTAAAATCAGCTAATCTACAACCTGAAATTGAGAGACTGTCCACCAGATACTGTATGTAATATCTCTGAACTTTTCATAGAAAGTACTCATATATGATAAAAATAAATTATTGTAAAATCCTAAAATCCTTTTCTACCYTGGGTAGATTACAAGAAGGCAACCCATTCTCAACATCTTTAKGAGCTGCACAGTTTTTAAAGCACAAGACTCCCCTACTTTTCACATTAGAACATAAAGCACTATTTCTGGCATAATAAAATCAGCACATTCAACAATAATCTTCAAAGAGTAAYGAAACTTCAGTGTTCCAGAAAAATGTCATGAAACAACAGAAAAAAATGGAAATTTTCTAGGGGGCTTTTGTWCTTGACAGCTATTCAGACCTTTGATTAACCTGAATATTAAAAGCTACTGAATACTGCAATATTTCTTTGGGGTGAAGGGAGAAATAAAATGAGATTTGAATCATACTTTTTCATGGAGAAGGAACAGATTATGGCATGCCTTTGGGAAGCAATCAAAAGTTATTTGTCAAAAGTACTTTAGCACAAGTGCAAACAATTTTTTTTCCTTAATGAATACACTTCAGAAGAATCTCAAAATATTTTTTCTACTGTAATGCAATTTATTTGCTTATGCATTTTGAACAGCAGGAACACCTCCTAATTATTTTTCATCATTTAAATTAAAATATTTGGAGAGGACTGTTTAAGACATTGACAATGAAATTAATTCAATACAATATTTTATGCAATTTTACAAACAAAGATTTAAATTTCAAACACTGTATCTGAAAGAGTGCTTAAAAATCTAAAGTGATCGCAATTTCACACTGTGGGTGTCAAAAACTATGGGTTTTTTTTGCAAGCTAGTGACTGTTAAGCATTTCTGAGAAATCTTGCACTGATGAATTTCTTCTGTAAACACAGCATTAGGAGGCATAGCAGCAAAAATCCTTCCACAGGTACCACAGAGCAGACAGAGAGAATCATAAAGACTCTCTAGAATTTGGCTCTAATGACCATCTGTGCGAACCTAAATGAAGGAGCTTAGCTTTAATATCATTCAAATGAAGAAGTGAAAAAAAAAAAGCACAGGCTCATTAATATATAGGACAAATGACTCAGCTGGAAGTGGAACCCATGAGCTGAAAACATACTTAAGCAGCAGTSTTTGGATCACCTTCATCCCAGTACTCTGAAAGAATGGGCACATGAGATCAAAGCTCCAGCAGAAAGGATTTTTAATAAATCTATAAGCTCATAAGCGAGAAACAGCAAACAGTATCTGTATCTACAAGGAGGAAAAAGCAGTGAGGGATATGTCAGGCCTATGAATCTGATCAAAAGCCAGCATGCTAGTGAGAATAATTCTTTCTTGCAAAATTCAAAGAGAGAGAAAAAAACATTATCAAAGATGATCACATGTCTTCACCAGAGGTAGACTGTGAGAAACTCACTTGAATTTCTTTGATGAGACAGCTCATCTTTCTAGATGAGCAAAATACAGGAATTTTATATGGACTTTTGACACTGTGCCATATGGTATATGKGTACTTTTGACACAGTTAAGAGGAAAAAGATGGGAAAGGAATCAAATATGTACATAGCTGATATAATAGTGAGCTGTGCTGAATGGAAGACTATCAGAGCAGAAATTTACTTATGGAGTTCCTTCAGGAATSAGTTCTTGGTAGAGTCTTTGATTTTCCTTAATTACCCTTACACCAAAAGAGCATGCTAGTGAAACTTCCTGATAACACTATTTATTCAGGAAAATCTCATACACAAARAACTGGATGACTTTGAGTGGGTGCCAATAATGCCATGTAATTTAACAGCAAACAACAGCAAGACATAGTGACTAATAAAGACACACAGGGACTAAAGCACATAGGGACTAATAAAAGCAAATTCTTCAATAACTTGGAAGCTGTTGGAAAAAAAATGCAGACAGAAGTGAGTGGTTAGCCTATCATGCTACAACTGAGTCACCAGTCTGAAGTCCTGAAAAAAATGTTTGTAGCCCTAAGATGCAAGAATCAAAGTATTCCTAGCAGAGACAAGTGAAGATATTTGTACAGGATCCCAGCAAGAACACTGAGTACTATGCTGCTGGTTTATATAAAGAAAGATGAACTYGAACTGAAGTAGATGCAGACAAAGAACAAATATGAATAAGAAGAATATGGAAACTTGTTTTGTAAAAGGAGACTAAAATATATTGGATGATTCAACTTAGCAAAATACTTAGCCAGGATAAGACTGCTCTCTGCAAATACATTAGGAGAGGCAAATTCTAGGGAAATAAGCAACTATAAATGTTAATGGGTAATATTAGCAGAGGTGCAAGTAGGTATTAAGTGGCCATGAATAAATTTCCAGTCATAAATTTGATAGCAGTTTTAGTCATCAGAACAATGAAGTTCTGAAACAGCCTTCCTACCAGAAGAAATGATGCAGAAAGCTAGCTGGTTGCAAGAAGGAACATCTGTTTAAAAAATGAACACACAAACAATCAAAAAAAAACCAGATACCATGGTCCAAATAAAAAAAAAGACTAATGCACTTCAAGAATCACGTCAAAATATAAAAAACATTGCAAATTTCCAGAGAAAAATTGAGCTATACATTCATCTAATGAGAAAGTATTATAGTGCAGCACACACTACCTCGCACTACAGCATTCTCTCTTCTAGTCYGTTTAAAAACTCATCTCAAGGATCTTACTATTTCTCCTGCCCTATCCCATGATCTTCTTTAATACCRTAAGAAAGACACGAATAAAGAATTTCACTGTGCCTCCATTTTTTCCATAATCTGCTGTATACCGTAACAGTTTTTAATTTGATACTCTGCTAGCAGATGAACAGATGCCAAGCATATCAGGGGCATCCTGGTGTCTGCTGGCTTCTGTATCTTCCCTCCTCCAGAGTATTTTTTAGCATTTTAATTACAACAGCAACTGGTTGCAAAGTAGAACAAATGAAAGAACTGAAGTGCTAAGGACTATGGAGTCAGTGAATGAAATTCACTGGGTGCTGTAGGAATTCATTTATCAACCAAACAGAGTATGACAGAACTTCTGGGCTGGTTAAATGACCACCATTCATTATTATTCAATCATGATGAYCTGCAATGGCTCTTGAACTTCTGTGTAGGGAATACTGCTATCCTAGGGCAGCAGCACTGTGTTTGTGTTTACTTTCCTTCACACACACATTAATATGAAAGATGCTTTGATAGTCAGGAAAATGATTGGTCTCTGAAAACTCATGAATCAATAGGCCATCTCTATTTGACACTACAGACAATATATATACAGACAAAATACACCTATGTATTCAGGGCCTGCTGGACAGGGCTGTAACCTGAACAACGTGCAGAAAATAACACTGACATAACTGTGGTATGGAACAGATCTCCTACCCATTTTTTTGGTCATGAAAAATACTTTGGATCACTTCTTTCCTGCTTATGCTTTTGTCAGCCCACCAATGGAAATGTAAGAATGTAAGATGTAAGAACACAGAGATTGGGAAAGGTGCATAATATCCATTTTTATGAGCACAGAATTTTTTAAAGCAGCAACAAAGAACCTTTTCTCCAGACTGGTATCATATTAGGTGATGCTGTAAAGCTAAGAGAAATTCCCAAGGACTTATGCTACTTCTAGCCACTCTGAATCATGAGACCAGTACTTTGGCCACACAGCATCAGGGAAAGATTTAACTATCTACTGAGCAGGCAGAAACTGGCTTTCAGTGCGCTCTGGACAAGCTTAAAGGACATCTCAGAAATGCCTCATAAATATGTGAGATCCTAGTAAGCTGAGTTTTCTTATTGTTGTCGCTGCATGCTTTTTTTTTAAAGTTGTAAAGAAAAATAGCAAAAGCAAGTGGAATGGGAAAGCATTAAGATTAGCAGCTTCAAGGTGGCAGATAGCAAAGACATTATGAAAAACAAAGAAGTGCTGTATGGCTGAAGGAGGTGTGGGAAAGGTTAATTTGCTTCTTCACATCAACTTGTGCAAATATATGCTTGTCAAAAGATTAGAAAACATTGTATCTGAAAAGACAACTCCAGTTTTGGTAGATGAATACAGTATCAATGGCACTTTCCCCATACATATCATGCGGGACACCCAAAAGCTTCCTGCCTCCAACACATACCAGCAAACCTACTAATCCTAAAGCTGTGGCAGCTACTCATTATATCTGATCTACCACAAAGTAATACTGTATTCACACTTTTTTAAAGAAAAATACTTACACTATGTCCTTCTAGTGATTTTAGTGAGACAARAGAGATAAGCAATCATTTTCCTAGTGCAAGACTTTACTGAGTAGTAACAGAGAAACACACACACTCCAAACTCTTTGCAATCATGCAGAACAAGTGCAAGGTGCTGGCTGCTCCTATGCAAGCCACAGCGAAACAGCAACCTCGTCTTCTAGTATGATTGACCAGAGGGACAGTGGTTATGTTCTCCTGATATCCTGGGGGAGAAGAAAGATGAGGAGGAAAAAAATATCAAGGGTCTAATACTAAAGTAGAAGCGCATCAGCTGTTAGAGCACAAGCTTTTATGTATTTTCTTCATAGTGGCTTTGTAGAGATTACTCCCTATCTCAAGAGTTGCCTGTCGTGTTAGCATACTTCATACACATCTTCAGTGCTTTTCCTGTGTCATGAGCATCTCTACTCTCACAACAGAAGGCTCAAAGTAGGAGTTCTTGAAGCCAAAGATGTACCCCCTTATTTGTCCATTTCCTTCTTTATTCTAATCCCCATGTTGTCACCTGGTGTAAGAATGCTTTTTAAGGAAACTCTAGCCAAAGCCACTGATAAGAAAGACATGATTAGACTTAAAGCAAACAAGAARGGATAAGAAAATACCCTAAAACTTCCCCAGATGTTCACAGAAATATGAATAGAGTTCAGCTTCTTGTAATAGGATGATTATCAGAAGACGCTTTTTTTGTGGTTTGAAGCTATGTGCAAGTCTGGAAGAATGAGTGGGCATTACCTCTGAATTGAATGTATAGCTAATAAACATGACTAAATTTGTCACTACTGCCCATAATATTGACTAATATCTTGTTCACAAGAGCACAAAAACTCTTGGAAAAGTGCTGCTTGCAGTAACCTAGGTCTCTGTGTTGAAGAATGAGATAGGAAGTGCCTGCCCTACTGAGGCACAGAAACAATGCAGCTGCTTCCCAAAAACCGAGCATCATAGAGGGAGAGAGTTTAGGCCCAAGAAAAAAAAATCGAAATAATAACTAAAGAAATAAGTTTTAAAACTGACTACCTGAGATGCTTTTCTTCTCCTTCCTAATCTCCATTTCTGGCTCATGTGTGTAAAGAAGGTTCATAATTCTGTGTGAGGCCTTCATCTTACACATCAGCAACAGTGCTGAAGATATTTCATTTAGGTATTGGAAGGTATCTGTTACCATAAGTAGGTATGTCATCCAGCTGCACACATCAGGGATCACCTCCAACAAAAACCAACCAAAGTCCAAGCTTTTCTGACTGTTGCTTATCTGGTACTATAGTTGTGCATTAATTTATCAAAAATACGTTACTATGCTACTCGGTACACTTTGAYGGACACAGTAATGTAGCAGAGCACCTTTACTAGTGAAGGTGATGGATTCCCAAAACATACAGAAAAGTACACACACATGCAGGGATCTATTCTAGTTCCTATGTAGAAAAAAAATAATTCAAAATGGTTACTGTTGCATGAAGAAAAGAACCATGCMATTATAAGCAGAGTACCATTATACTGAAGAACGCAATACTGTAAGTTAAGTTTTCCCCAAAACTTTGTGGTGCAGACCAATGCCATGAATGGACAGTACTTTCATCTGAGGAAAAGAATTCCTTACACAAGGAGCTTTTTCTATCCTAGTAAAACCAGAAGTCTTAGGATTATGATAATTCATCATTTTAAAGGCAATCTTTCTCTGTAACCACTTTCCCGTAACACCCGRAAAAAAACAGATATGACCTCCATGAAGATGCAGCAACATTCACCTACTGCAAACCAATCTGATTTTGTCACTGAACTACAGCATCAGATATATTTAGCCATTGTCTTAAAGAAGGCCCACATAATATTGTAGCCTCAATACCCAACAGGACATGCAGCATAACTTTAAAGATTTTATGCAAATTCTGTAAGTAATATAAACATCAGAAAGATAAGGTAGTTTCAACACTTGGTACATAGATGGATGCAGGCTCAAGTATACTATTTAGAAGAATTACATTGATTTAGAAACTAGATTTATTAGCTGTGCAAGGGATTTACTATCTTTGTCCCAGACCCCACAATTCAGCAGTTAGTGCAGGTCAGTGTAAAAACTCTAATACATGTGCTTTGTTTAACATACAAGTATTGTTCAAGGATTTTTCACTGAAACAACTATTCAAACGTGATAACTGTACATATACTACTTTCCTGAACTTCTAAGGACTTCCCAAAACATTCATAGATTGGCCTGACAGAACATCAAGCAGCAGACACAAGGCCTTGAGTTAAAGCATCTTTCGTTTTTAGAGCGACAACCACAACTCGGAGGCACATTAAGCGGGCAGGGAGGTACAACGCCAGCGGTGTAGCGGGAGGACCGGCGCCGGCGGTGCACAGCCCCGCGGCCGCCGAGCTGCACAACCTCCAGAGGCGGCCTCACAAAGGATCGCCCCTTCTCGCCCTCCCTCGGGGGGTCCCCAGCTCCACGCCGCCCCGGCTCCCCACGCCCCCCCTCCCCCAGA
>NW_028186856.1:1379203-1404827 GCF_003343005.1 Rhea americana | reverse complement strand
CGCTGCCGGGCTCAGTCGGCGGCAGCGGCGGGACGTTATGCAGGAGCGGGGCGCGGGGCCGGGGGCGCTGCTGGGCGGCGGCGCGGGGGGACAATGGGCTCCTGCTCCGCGGCCCTGAGAGGGGCCGGGGCTTGAGGCCGGAGCGGGGCCGGGCAGGACGGGACGAGCGGGAGGCGCCATGAGCTCCGCCGGTGAGTGCCCGGGGCGGCGGGGCAGGGAGCCGCGGCCGCGGGGGGACGCGACGGAGGCTGCAGCCTGGCTTCAGCGGCGTAGCGCCGGGAAGCGCCCGCGTCTCGTCCCGGCTTCTGCTCCGCGCTGCCCTGCATCACCTCTCTCCCCTTTTCCCCTTTGCTTTTCTCGCGTGTTGTCGGCTTTATGGCTCAGGGAGCTGCGAGGCGAGTTCTYGGTTTGCGGTAAGAGCTTCCCGCGGCTAAGGGAGCTGCTGAGATTTCCTCCCCCCCCGCCCCGGCACACGCTTCGGCTCGGTTGGTTGGAGCGCCCAGCGGAGCGGCCCCGGTCGTGGCTGCTCCGTGGCGTGTGAGCGGCGGGGTGCTGGGTGGAAACAGGCAAATGCAGTGTCAGCCCTAAGCAACAAAAATGCCTTGGGGGGAGGGGGCTCTCCCGAAGGAGGAGAAATGCACGGGCTTCCAGCACCGACCTCCTTTTCGGCGGTTTCCCCCCTCAAGCGATAGGCAACTTGCGATCAAGCCTGGAGTTACTTTCAGTTATCCGGAGGTCCCTTAGCTAACCACAGACCACTGGAAAATAGGAAGCAATTTAGTGCTCCATTTAATATAGTCCCACTTCTATTAGATACTTTTCTGACTTCKTTTAGGTCTATGGATCTTCTCTATTTAACAAATGCATTGTGTGTTTGAAGTATTTAGTATTGCTACTGGTAGTACAATCCACTGCTGCTTCTGTAAGAGTTAAACAGCTGTGCAAATAAAAGATATGTATTAAGGCTCAGAGCTGGACCGTTAAAATTAAATTTGACACGGTACTAAGTTTCAGAAAGTTGGATGGATTTCCAGCAGTAAGCAGTTATTCCAGGACTTCACAGATTAGGCTCTGTGCCTGCCCGGAATCGGATGCCAGGGCTGAGTCTCTAATCAGTATTTTAGTTGGTTTCCTTGTGATGGTGTTTGTGGGGAAGGGGAAGAGGAAGGGATTCTGCTGTGGAAAGTCACTTAAAAGGCAAAAGAGAAAGGGATGCCGAGAAATATTGGTAAGAAGAAAGTGGGAAAGCCTCATGGAAAATGTGAATTTTGGAGAGGGATTTGAAGGAGAGTAGTGGTGGGCAGGAGGAGGGAAGCAGAAAGATAGTGTGAAGGCTTTTGGAGTGGGAGTAAAGAATATATTCATGCGAGGATGAGAAAATAAATGGGGAAGGGGTGAAGCAGGATGAGAGATGCATGATCTTGTTGACAGGGTCATGGCAGCTTTGACAGTTTAGTTAAGGAGCTCATAAACAGTGTATGATTGAAGAGGCTAAGAACTGCAAGAAGGCAGACCTAAGGTTTTAGGAGCTTAAAAGTCTGCCTCTTTCTATTACTACAAGATCTATATCCTGAAATATATACATGCTAATGCTATATAAAGCTACTGTTCTAATAAATACTGTTAGCCCTATATTTTAAATTTTATTCATATGATCTTCTAAATATTGAAATTATTCAGATTGTGAATTTAGTAGTTATTCTGGCTTGTGCTATTTAAAATGATAAGCTTTTTGACATCTGGTTGGTAACATAGCTTTTTAGTAAAAACATCATCAGATATGAAGACTAAAGATGGAACTTGAAATGCCTGGATTTCCTTTTGCTCTTYATTCAATTTAACTTGAAGGACTTGAGTGTCTCGCTCATGTGTGGTTTTTATGCACCTTTAGAACAAAGTGTGTTTGGTAGACACACTTGGTAGACAAGTGTGTTTGGTAGACAGTCATAAATGCTGGTTTAATATTTGTAATTAGGATTTACAGAAATTAAAGGCTATAGCTTGATGTGCAAGCTTCTCTGCTCACTGAATGAGATTCTGTGCTACCAGAGGGGACTGTGCTGCGGACAGATACCRAACAGTTTCTGTCCACTGACAAAAGCTGCAAAAGGTCCATTGTTAACAACCCAACTTCAGCTCCACTCCAGCTTGCCTTTTGCTTTTCTGAATAATCCAGTGTGCTTTCAGTTTGTTGCCATAATTATTTTCTAGTTCCTCTACAAAATTGTTTCTTTTAATTCTCAGTTCAGAACTGGCTGTAATTCAATGATAGGTGAAGCAGGTCCTTCATAGCTGATACTTATATTCATAGGTATAAAAATGTTTATGCAAATCTTGAACTTGTTTAGAGTTAAGGAACTATAGCATTTATTTTAAAATAGTTTTAAACTAAAAGCGATCTTACCGTAGTGGTCAACCTTTATGCTGGTTTCAACTTTGGTTTATAGCTATTCTTTTACTTTTTTTGTGATGCATATTCTGCATATATGATGCTGATGAATGCACATTCTACACATTTTATGCCTGGAACTATTATACTGTCTTTGAGTATGTGCTTTGCCTTAAAAAGGGAAAAACGGAAAGCTCAGAGTTACGAGTTTGACATCTATTATTTGTTGCTGAAGAAACAGCCCTTATATGTGAATATATACGGACTGATTTAATGGTGGATGGAATATATAGCTCAAATTTGAAATTTGGTTTGACAGCAACAATGAAAATTATGTAGTGTATTTTAATGTCAAAAATGTAACTCAAAAGAAAAAAAAATCATAACAGGAACAGAATAAAGAGAATCAACATGACTTTTCCTATCATACTTCATTACTTTTAAGGTCTGAAAAAAGAGGCCTAYAGGGTTTAGTGTCCCCTTAACCCTCTGATATGTCAAGTCTCGTTATAGCTACCCAGCTTTATCTCTACATATGATCTTAAAAGGTTGTTTGTTCATCTCTTGCATTTGCACTAAAGTTATTCCCAACTTTCCTGTTTTATTGCAACAAGTCATTGAACAACATGAGATTTTGAAATTAATCTTTTCCTTTTGCAATTTGTTTAGGATGTTTTCTAAAAACCTAGTGACTTGGAAACCATCATTTTCCCTTGTACTTTAAAAACTTTGTGTGTTGTCTTCCGGGATGTCATGATTCATTCTTCTTTTTTTGTTTGTTTACTTTTTAGCATTGTGACACCTGAAAAAAATTAGAGCCTCTGCATGATGATAAAACAAAGGCAAAGGCAAAAACCCATTCACAGGAAATAAATTAATGAGCTCAGAATACTTTTTTTCAGGAGTTTATCTAATGAAATTCTCCTTCTATAACTGAAAACATAAAGTAACTATTTGAACTGGAATGTCTTGTCTTGAGTCATTAAAACTTAAGCTGCTAGAGAACTTGAATTTTAAAATACTGTGGAATCTGTTTCTCTGTGCAGTGTATTAACTACCATCACAACAATCTCTGAATACATATTCCAAACATATAGCAATAATTATCTCTCTGCCTACACGCTCTTTCAAAGTCTGATTGGTGTGTTACTTCTTTGCTGCTTCTCTGAGTTGGAGTATTTTATACTGAGAGTAATCCCAGGAACAGTAAATCTGCTATTGGAGTGAGTTCCTGTGCTATGTAAGGAAGAGTAGCAGAGTGATCGCTCTGTGGATACCTCCATAGAGATAGGCTATATATGAAAAGAGTATGTTGCTTAGTAGGTAGGTTTAGAAGAGGCATAGTATTTATTTCCTCACTCTCTAAGAATAGGATATGCATGTTTAGTCAAGCTAGTGTGAGTAAAGTAATATGTGACTTTACAGTAGGCAGGGTGCCATGCGGTAACAGTGTTTTAAACCCAACTCCTTTCTTTTCCTGGTGTAGGTAAAAGAGAACACCTCTTAGGAGAAAAGGAATAAGCTACCATACATGCTGTGCAGTGATGTTAGAGAATACACATGGATGGTTGCTGTAAAGTCGCTGATTTGTTAAATTCACTCCTAGGCTTACCCCCTACAAACTTGTTTCTGTACCTTAAGTTTAGATGCAGCTGGTGTAAAAAATCTTTTCTTGTGTCACATTGATTAGCTGTTTTACCCTGTCGTCTTATGGTTTCGTGCTACCAAAAGAACATTGCTTCAAAGTGAACTGCAGGGCCTTGGCAAGGGGACTCTGGGGTGATTACAGCCAGTCCTGCAGAGGACTCTGAATRTCAGGATGAAGGCCTCTGCTCATGTGGGGCATTGCGAAGACTGGAATATCCAGTTAGGTGTGCACAACAGCCTGTGTTGCTATACAGAATGGCTACTGCATTTTTATGTCCCCTGGATAGCCTTTTGATTTGGTTTCTAAAGGAGGACTGGGAGGATCAGTCAGAGATCATAAACTTATTTCCCTTTGGCCAAAACCTTTTGCCCTTATTTTCTTGTGCAGATGCAGATGGACATAACTTTTTGTTTTTCATTTACCGTTCCCAAGTGTGGAAGTTCAAAAGAACCTCAAGAGTGTGGGAATAAGCTTAACAAGATAAAGTGTTTATCATGGGTTTAACAGTGGGATTTATTGAGTAATACAGGCCAGAGAATCTAATGTCCAGTGCAGAATTCCCTGTGAAGTTATTAYGTATCACAGAGAGTGAGTTTAGGTTGAGTGTAAGTGCTGGTGACTCTACCACAACCCTAGGCAAGATATTCCTGTAGTTAATTATCCTTGTGGTTTAATAATTTTAAGAGCCCTATTTCTAGTTTGAACTTGTCAAAATTTAAGATTCAGCTATGGGGTCTTGTTATATCTTTGCTTCTCAGATTAAGGAGTCATCCATTATTGGAAATCTTTCACATGTGTATAATTATATATACTATTACCATTTCATTTCTTAAATGCTTGACTAAATTAAGTAGAGTGAAGTTTTCTGGGATTTGAGAAATGTATTTTAGACATAAGATACTTCTTGTAGTTATTTCTTGAATTGTTCCCAAGCTTTCATTTAAGAATGCCAAAATATGACATAGTATGTCTGTAACAGTCTGCCAGCTGCTGTGTACATAAATATTTTCAACTCCTTACCTCTTTTTATATTTATCTCCTTGTAAATTGTAAGACTCTTTACTACCTTAGCTGCACATCTGAGTAGAGTTCATATAATTATCTATGATGACCTCCAAATTGTTTCAGTTTCTATCCTCTTTCTAAGTGTAACCAACAATCTGTTCTCAGGTGTACAGTTCCATTTGGCACCAGGAAAAAACCTATTGCCCAGAGAACTCACTGCACCATGCAGTTGTGGTGTGCGTCCTTGATTTTATTTATTGTTTTTCACAAAATAAACTTGTTTCCACTTTTCATTTAATTAAAAAGTCATTCTCATATGACTTCCAGTCATTGTTTATACCTTTATATGTAGCAGCTGCCTGCCTGCCTTTTCTTTTTCTTTCTTTCTTTTCAGGATAGGAAATTGCCCTTTCTAAAGTAGGGTATTATAACTGCTTTGGATTTGCACATGGTGAATTAAATTAGGTCACGATCAACTGAACTTGAATTAGCAATTTCCAATCAAAATCTAARATTAATTTACTCTTGCTTAACTGCTGTTTTGATTACGATTATTATTAGCTCATCACTTGTATTTTCAGAAACTTAGAAATATTTTGTTGAGGAAAAATATTGTTATGCATTCCTTTCTCCTGGATTTTTTACTCTTGCATCATAAATATATTTTGAAACGGCAGCTCCTTATATTTATTTCTACTTAGATTATCTCTTGCAGATCTGTATTGATATGGAGACTTGCAATGTGCCTGTTAATACATTGGCCCTTATTCAAACTAGATAAAGTTGGTAATAACTTTAAAATAGATAATGGAATTATTAATATACCATGCAACTTACCTGTCTTTTCTCTCTGTTCGAATGCCTTTTAGCATTGAAGTTATTTGAAAATTCCATGAGGCTTCAGAAAACTTACTGAATCACATATTRTTGGAAGGGAATTTTTCTAATTTTTTTCATTACCCAGGTTTTCAGTATCGGTATATAAATGACTGATTTGTTTTCTTTGTATTCATTAATACTTTCATGCTTTAGTTTTCAGTTTTATATTCAGGTAATGGTATTGTATCGTGCTTTCTCAAATTCTCTCTAATGAATGCTAGTTGAAAGCCCTGCAGGCTAATCTAGTTTGACTTGTGTCCAAAACGTTAGATGGCTCTACTCTAGAGATGCTTCTGAGCTACAGAGACTTCTTTTTGCAGAGTAGGACAAATATTCCACAGGATATCATTTAYCTAGCCAAATTTTTATGTCCTAAATCTTCTGCAGTTTATCTCATTTGGGGATCAGGAAGGATTCCCAAGCAAACTGTATCTCTCCTCCTGTGTTCAGGGACCTTTAATAACTTAATAAAAATGATTGAATATGGCCCAGATCTACCAGTGTAGTGTTCCATGACCAAATGGTCATTCTCTTTTCTATTTTTACTATAGAAAACAAGCTCAACCTCTTTTGCAATCACTTCATTGTCCAATTGAAAAGTCAGTTGCATTGCATGAGTCTGAGTATACAAGAAATCTGTCTGTCTTCTGCTATTCAGGGTGAGTGCATACCCATCCAAATGGTTAATTATTTTTCTCCAGCAAACTATTGACTTGCAGTTCATAGTAGGGGAAATATCTGTCTTTGGACAGGAAACAGAAAGTGGTGCATCCTTTGCAGTAACTGATAGCTGTGCCACTGTTGGCTGTCATTTTGATGATGTGGGGCTAACCTTTTGAGAGAAATACTGCATTCGCTCTTACAAAATGCCTTGGAAATTACCTCTTCCATCAGGTTTACCTCTTTGCTAAAATAGTTGCATCAAGGACAGCTATTCTAAAGCTAAGTAGAGTCAGTCTGGATACGATTTAATGATTCATGTCCTAGAAAAACATGGTTTTCCTGTTTCTATAGTAAAGACATTGTTTCTGGCAGCCTCCTTAGAGGAGTGGATTAGTGTTTGGGAAATGGTTGTATCTGAGTGCATGTGCCTTTTTTTTTTTATCATCTAGATTTCTTAAAAAAGAAAAAGAACTAGTCCCAGACTCTAGTTTTACAGATGGTACAGCAATACCTGTAAATATTGTTTGAAAATAAAGGAGAGAGTATTTTTACGTTAAACATTTCTGAAGGTGGTAGGGAATGGACTAAACTAATAATTACCTTAGCTGTCTATTATCTTTGTGGCTGATTATATAGTAGGCATTTAACATAATTTTCACCATTTTAAAAAGTGTTAGAATAGTTCAAACAGCAAAACCAACCTCATCTGCTTCTGTATTCATTAGCATCATGGTTCAGTATCTGAGCAAGGACACACACTTTCGTAAAGTTAGAGTTTTTAAGAAGCAAGTTATCCTTTAAAATGTTTCGCTCTACTCGTTGATTGTGCCTATTAAAAGGAGGAAAGGCTGCTAGTTAAAAAAAAAAAGAAAAAAGAAAAAAGAAAGAAAGAAAAATGTGAGAAAGGGAGAAATACTTTCAGAGGAAAAATATATGCATACAAATGCCAGTATCCTCTAGGCAAGTCATGTGATTTAAATGTTACAAATACTGTGGTGGCAGGTAAAGTTGTTGTATGGGTGGCTAAAATCTTTTTTTTTTCCATCCTTAGAAATTAAGAAGCCACCGGTGGCCCCTAAACCAAAATTTGCTGTGGGACAGAAGGCGACACCTCCACCTGTTGCACCAAAGCCTGATGTACTTCCTGGTGTTATACAAGCAACGAGGAAGACTAAGCCAGCAATTGCACCAAAACCAAAGGTTCTCAAGAGCTCGTCTGCTGCAGAAGTTAAACCTCCATCGTCTATGAGAAAAAGCACAAAAAGCTTAGAGGAACACAGAGGGGATTCTTCTCAAACACTGGATCACTTGAACTGTAAAAATGAGTCCTCAGAAGAGAGTACTGATAACACAGCMTATATTCTGCCAATGTCGTCTTGCAAATTTGAATGCCTACGTAAGCTTGGAAATGGGGAGAACACCTGTAAAACTCAGATAATTTTTGAACATCTTGAAAACTTGGAGAGCATCGAAGCAGGTGAACAAACTGCACTAGCTCTGGGAGATGGTCACAATGAAAAACTGGCAAATAGGAATCAGGTAGTTTTGAAAGCCAGCATTCTGGAAGAGAAGCTTAAAGATGTTCTAGCTCAGAGTGTCTTCCCTAACAGCACTCCTGTGAGACACAAATATGCAGACAAACTTGACAGATGGAATAGCACCAGTTCCAAGAACAATGTTAAAATAGAGTTTATGGAGCTTGTGCAGTCTTCATCTTCTTTTGAGGAAGCTAAAGGGAAGCAACAAAATACTGACAGTAAGCTCACTGCTGATGAGTTTGAAATGTCTGAAACTTGCCCTAGTTTGAGTGAAAATAACCACAGTTGCTCTTGTTCATTAGACCAGGAAATTCTGGAAAACGAAAATTTAAGTAGCAGTGTTATGTTTTCAGATGAAACGTGTATGAAAGCAGATACAGAGAAGACTTCACTTTCTTCTGAAACATGTTCAGCCACAAGCTCAAAAATGCTTCCAGTTCCTAAGCCAAGAAAGCCACGTACTGCACGTTTAGTCCGTCAGGATGGCATGGACACTGCAGGGGAGGGAACAAAGGAACCATCTAATTCAGAGAGTGATTCCTCTGGGCCTTCTGATCAAAGCTTTAAAAAGCCAGCAAAAATTAACATCCTTGGTCAGAGTGTTTCTTATAACAATAATACAGAAGTGCTTCATCCTGAAAAATCTGAGATAACTCAAAATGTTGCAGAGAAAATGCATCAGGTGAAGGAACCTACTGATACTGAAGAGTCAACATCACAAAATCTTTTGCCTCAGATATCGCATAGAATTTCTACTTTGGTAGAAACTGTTGAATGCTCTTTAGAGAAAGACCTTAACTTAGTTAACTCCATGGATAAAATGACAGATGATGCTAGTATGCTAGATGCTGTGGACAAAAGGACTAGCTTTATCAGATGTGATACTTTGTCCATGAGTTTGCCAAAGCAGCTCAAATTAACTGGCAGTCAGCATTCACCTGCTTCCAGTAGCCTCCATGTTTCCCCACCAAAAATGGAAGATAAAGAAGTTAAAATAAAGGATGAAAGTTCTCCAAAAATCATTCCTAAGAARCCACAGAGGCACAGCCTACCAGCTGCTGGACTGCTGAAAAAAGCTGCATCAGCAGAGCTTGTTGAAAAAAGTTCTTATGCCTCCAGTGAAGATAAGAAATCAAACAGCATTCTGGAAGGAACTCGCTTCATGCACACGCCAGCCAAAGAGCAAGGAGTACTGTCTTCCTGTGATATACCCAAACGTTCTTCTGAAAAACCCATCTGGAAGTTACCTCATCCTATTCTTCCCTTTTCAGGAAATTCTGAATCATTCAAAACTGCTAATGTTGCTACAAGCTTCAACCATACAACTGTTATGACCAAGCCTAGAGCCAAATCTCTCTCTTCTGTGGACATGGAAAGGACAGACAAGCCTTGCAAAGACCCTCAGAAGAAAAACAGTTTGAAAAAGTTTCTCAATATGAAACTGTCAGTTTGCTTAATGAAAAGTGACTTCCATAAATTTCTGTCTAAAGGCAGCCAGTCAATGGATAGTGCTATTGCTAGCCTTTCCACTGGAGAAGGGTATGGAAATGGTAACAACCGGAATATAGCATCCATAAGTATTGAAAGGAAAGCTAAATCTGCCAAGGCACATTCCATGGAAATAAGTAGTCCAGCATTACAGAAGAAGAGGCAGAGAAACAGAAGTCAACCTGAGATGCGAAATAATCAAAGGATAGAGCCTTTAGATGGGCAGGTGCTTTCAGGAGAGCGTTTGTCACAAAAGCATTTCAATTCTTTAACAAGTAATTGTGCTCCAGAATATGAGAATGTGCGTCACTATGAGGAAATACCAGAGTATGAGAACTTGCCTTTTGCTATGGGTGCTGGTAAAAATCTGTGTTTTGAATGGCAGAGTTCCAGCAGTATGGAAGACCAGAGCCCTGGCATATATGAGGCTGATGAGCCTTATGAAGCTACAAGCAGGCGTTTGAGACATGGCAGGTAAAATAAAGAGAAAAGGGAAGTTAAACTGCTCAATTGCAGCTCTATCGGTTGTAAACATGTCTTTATTGTTTAGGTGATGACTGGGGAGTCTATATCCCTTTCATTAAATGTCAACAGAACAGTCATATTGCTTGATATCTTTCCATATGTGTTTGCAGTTTTAAAAACATTTCAGTTTTTAACTTCAAAAGCATCAGTTGTTGAAGAGAGGAGGAAAAACAAGCTAGTTTTCTACATACCTGATCAAAATTTGGTTACTTACGCGTGTGCTTTTCCAGTTTTAATTAAAGCAATTGTATATTATCATGTATTTGTGTTCAGGAATACTTAAATGGTTACAAATGAACCTTATCTGAGTCTCAAGGTGAACTAGATTACATGTTTATGTAATACATAGTTACTAGGTTTGTGAGGGAATGCATTTGTTTTTAGATTGGCTGATACAACTGGGAAAAAGACAACCTTTTTGGGTATGCAATTTCTTCATCAGGTTTTGAAAGCTGTTCTGGTTTAACAAAAGGTATTATCTTCTCTGAATRCATTGAGTCTTTCAAATCTTCCTGTGTTCACGGGTGCAATAAAGTTAGCAGCAGTAAATGAGAAGCTTTCTGTGTGATTCATACAGAGTATTACTGAAAGACAGGTTTTTGTGAATCTGCAGGTAAAGGAAGCGCTTATTGCAGAGCGGGTAGTGAACTTCTGAGTTTTGTTGTCTTTGGTGKTAAAGACAGATAGTATCAGTAGATTCAAAAAGCAATTGGATTGATTCACAAATAACGTGTCCAAAACAGATGCTAAATGGAATAGGCAGGAACAGACCTCTTAATAACTGTAATATTGTAGTTATGGATGCTAGGAAAAGGGATGGACCACAGAAAGCGGCCAGGCTTGTATATTCTCCCTAAATAGCATCTTTCTCTGTGCCTGTYGGTGTGTACTAGTTGAGGCATTGTTCTGACCCAATATATCATTACATAAGTTCTCAAGTTCAGTGAATCCGTTGATCTTACAGATTCTTGAGATTTGGTTCAAGCTAGCATTACAGACTTGAAAGAAATATACAGGCTGTATATAGTGTAGTACCCGCCAAACTTCTTTATGCTGCTTTACGCTGTTGAGAATGTATGCATATTGGCAAGAAGAAAAGAGCTAGCTTATACATAGTCATGTTTACCATGATCTTTCACTGAGTTCATAAGCTTCACTTCATTCTCTGTGTGTGAAGCATATTTGTGATCTAAAAAATTTAAGAACTTGGTATTCTTTGGGGGAATATGTTTTATTTTATAGGAGAAGACATAATTTTAAGTGGCATCCTTCATTAATACTGGTTTGTAGTAATAATGTTCTCAATGTTGGAACGTTTGATAGAAAGCGTGAAGCTTTATTGTGAGAAGTAGTATTACCAGTTATGGGTTTGGCATTGGTTTGCGTTATGTGTTACATATGTGTTTATATGCTTGTTGAATTTTTTTGTTGTTGACAGTAGGGTGCCTCTTGTTTTACTTTTTTTCTTTTGGCAAACTTTAAGTGCTACTAGTTCCCTGATTGCATGTATGGTTTTTGATTCAACTGAAGCTTTGGGTATCTTTTAGAGATTTCGACCCCATTCTTTAGATAATCCTTTGGTTTTTATCTGCCTAAGGAGGAAAAGACCAGGCAGGGCATGTTTTAYGTGTTTTGTGGTATAGTTTTGTGTGTTGTGGTTTGGATCAGGTGAATGTTTATCTTTGCTTTGTGGAAAGAAAAAGCATGTTTTATTCCTATTGCGCTTCAGTACAGCAAGACCTCAGTTGTTCCTTGTGAAAATCCATACTTTTCTTACCTGAATGAGTGCATGAGATTTATAGTCACTTCCTCTCCACATAAACCTTCCYCAGTACTATTGGTGATCTAAGTGATTTTTGCACCCTGGCACATTCTGCAGCTGTTGCTGCTCTCATAAGTTGGATCTTCTTGACATAACTGGTTCAGTGTGTTGCATTTTTCTTCAAAAAAAAATAAAAAAATAAAAAAATAAAACCCATACATAGAGAAACATCATCCAGACTTTAATTGAGTGGTTATTTTAAACTAAATCACATGGTCAGAAACTGCCTCAGGGAATGATTTATGTGTGAAGTTACTCCAGCAGATTTCAAGGCGCAAAGAAATCCCTGAGAGAAAAAGGGAATACAGAGGGGCAGTGATCTCCTAATTAGATAGCTATGGCTGGAAGAGCACATCCAAGTATGTCTTTGTGCTCTGGTGTGGAAGGTCCAAGAGTCTAGCCCAGATGGAGCCAAGCAGGTAGCTTCTCCAATTTTCCCATCCTTTGTTTACTCCTTTTGAAGTTGTTCTATCAATGTCATTGTCTTACTTCTCCTGCATAGTATTTTTAAGAACCTTTTGCTTTTTCCTATGCCAGGTGATATTATAAAAGAAGGTAGAAGAACAGTGCTGGTATTATTGTAATAATTATTACTGATATTTCCCCCAGCCTGTTAAAACATATGCTTATCTCATTTTGATAGACCACAGTGCATAAAATTTCTATAATGCACTGCTAATGGGATCTCAAATGCAAATTTATTTTATAATTAAAGCCAAAGTACAAATGGGATTATTCTGAGAACTTCACAGAGTGATTGCCTGTATTTCTAGCAATAATGGTAGCATTTATGCAGTGTAACAGTTCAGAACACAAGATTTCTCATTACTAGAAGAGCTCAGTAGTGTATTTAGCCCATGTTRTATAACTTTCTAGAGGAAGAAATTAAATCCCATAAGGTACCCAGTGCTTCTATTGTTACTATGAAATTTCCTCCTTATCCCATCTGGTGAAACCCATATGCTTAAATTGAGAATGTTGACAGTTTCTGACACTCTTATGCTAAATTCATATATCTTACTGAGCTTGGACATGTTTTGTTTGCTTTGGCCTTCCCGTGGGAATTTAAATGTGCAGTGGCAGGACTGGGTAATTAAGAGTACAGGTATCAGTTGTCCTGAGTTATCCATTTGATAAAGCATTCTCAGGTGGGKTTTTTTTTTTTTGAGTTACATCATGTCAGCCTCACATCTACTAAAGCTGGACATGGCTTTAAAAGGAAGAAGACTAGTGTCCTAATGCAGTGTGTGAACTACTGTGTTGGAACAGAAGCTGCTGATGGGAGACTTGAGGGGTTTTTTTGTTTTAGTTTGGGTAACTATTCTGAGAAAAGAAAGTAATGACAATACCTTGGCAGCACATGATCCATGTGGTTTTTTTATACTATAGTAAAAAGAAATCTCTTGAAACAATTTTTAAGGCATGCTTATTTTGTCTTAATCTTGGACTACCGTTTAAAGTGGGTAATCAAAGTAAACACATTATTATCTGGACACTGAACAGAGTGAGTGAAGAAGAGATGCTATGAGGTAGTACAGTTAAACATAAAAGAAGTTTCAAAAGTATTTTTTAGCTGCAGATAGCAGGAAAAGCATCTCTCTGTTTTTCTGCTAAGTGAATAGTACAGCCCTGAAGAGTGGGGTGAAAAGTCAGTGCTCCTGACAGCGGCACAGCAATTCTTTCTAATATTATCAGGGACAATATTTCAACCAGTAGTTGGAACTGTCCTGCTTTGAAGTAACACCATTTTTAAAACTAATTAATGAGGAAAGTTTATGCATGTTTTCTCTCTTTTGAGTAACTGAAATACTTTTCTGAAGAAGACAGCAAAATCTTCTTTAAAATCAAACGTCAAGTTGAATGTATGCTTGTCCAATAATCTAAAAATGCAAAGTCAACAGGACGTAGCACACATGCTGCAGAAAGCAAAAACTTAAACTTCTCTAGATTTTGTGGGCTTCCTTTTTGTTTTTGTTATGCTGATGTTCTAGGCAAGAGACTTCAAGTATTTCAGGTTCAGTAAGTCTGCTCCTTCAGCCCTCAAGGGAAACAACATACTATATTTACTGGCAACTTTTGACAGTGTTCCTTCAAGATCTTGCAAATGACTGCTAATTCATTTTGACAAAAGTTAGAGCTGTCTRTGTCATGATCATTTTCCACTGCATGTCTTCTTGGAACCTATTTCCTTCTAGGATTTTTCTTTTGGAAGAGGGGGAGGATGTCACATGGAGAATAATATTTTGAGACCTCAAATTAATTTAGTTAAATATGAGTTCCCATTTTCTCCTACCCTTGCTGTTTTAGAGTAGGCCATTGGTTTTCCAGAAATGAATGCCTTGGTGCAAAATAGAAGTTCAGTTGTGAAGGCTATGTTCTATCTGAGTGACTGAGTCCTCAGAGGTCAATTATGTCTCCCTGAAAGCCTTTCTGTAATACTGATTTTTGTATTGAAATTTKTCTGTGCAGTTAAGCACTTTTCCTTGATACCCAACCCTCTAATGTGCGCTGCATTTTATTGGGGTTAAGGYGTACTACTTTTGAGCAGTATTACACCAGATAAATGTGATGTCGCTTGGTGGTTAGCTATGTTGGGGAGGCTTTTGCTACAAACATATTTCTATTCAGAAGACTTTTAAGAGAAGTACTTAATTGATAAACTACTGCAGTATCTAAAATAGAAATTCTAAACATTTCTCTAACACTTATACTTTCTAAAATTTGAATGCTTAAAATACTTTCTGCATATTGAAAGTGTTATATTTGGTATTTATATGTACAAAAACATTTTCATAACCTTTAATAAGACTACGTACAAAGAGAATACAGTTTCTTGATGACTAAAGGCCAGGTATGTGATTATGGATTTCATCTACTTCTTAAAAATTAAATACAATGGACTAGTGTCTGGCGAGAAGAATATCTGTTCCTTTTCCTCCATGAGCCCTACAGTCTTGTCCATCTGGTCTTCTCCCTGTGGTCCCAGCCAGGTTCTGCCACTCCTGGTTGTACATTAAATTCTTACTTTGCAGTCACACCTCTGGTTTTAATGGAGTAACTGAGTCAATGCATTACTTACATTTCCAATAAGTCTTCCTTCTCTTTAGTCATGTCTTATCACCAGGCTTCTTTTTTCTCTTCTGCTTCCTTGTGCATGCTTTTTTCTTCTCCCCCTTCTGCCGTGCTGTTTCACGTATGCGTGACGCGGCTAGCACAGCCCTGCCTGCTCAGAGGGACCGTCGGCAAGGAGTGAGTCAGGCCCTTGCGGGTCCGGCTGTGCCGAGGTGCTCAGCGCTCCCACCTCCGGGGCTCTGCCAGGCCCCGGCTGGAAACTGCAGTCAGTGCAATCCTTTGCTGCTGCACATAAGGAATATGCCCTCTTTCTGACTTTACACGTTCTGTTATTTTATAAACTATGAAGCAATTAATTACATAAAGAAGTTAGGGGTGTCTAATCGGCATCCTAACCAGCGAGAAGCTTGTCCTGCCAGTAATAYTGTTGCTTGAGAGTGTTAAATGTTGTGGCACCAGGACTTTAAGAAGAAAATGGACATATAAATGCTGGAACTGTCGTCCTGGGGATGTACCCCACTCTTGGACTCCTCTTTCAAATCGAGTAGTCATGGCACAGTCCTTGGGTCTGGAATGATTTCGTTGATTTTTTKKWWTKKTTWRKKRWWTTTTTTTACAGTCCTAGGGTAGCYRGCAAAACTACCTGGAAAACTTACAGTGGAYCTTTTGCTCAGGAACACATATGAGTTTGTCTTTTTCTTTTCTTGAAGAAGCTTTGRTGCAGGTATTTGTCTCCATGGTTTGTTTTCCTAATGAGAGGAATTGTTTTTCTTAGTGTTGGGGTGACTTTCAGTAGTTCAGGTCTATAATTTAGTCTATTACACAACTTGAAATAAAATGCATGTCCTTTTGGTACTCTTATGCAGTCTGGGAAAATACATAAAACTTCTAAAGCACTTTGGAAGGAAAAAGTGCACCAATCATTTTTAATCAGAATTAAAAAAGACCCTTTTTGTTTAAAAGAATCTTGGCAAACTGTTTAAGTATGCTTGAGATACTCTGATTTCAGTAGTTTTGACATTGGGGAAAAATTTTGAGGTCCAATACTTTCTTGCTGCAAGAGGAGGAGAGAAAAGGAGAGAGAGATAAATCAGAAAACTGAGTTTTTCCTATACCAAATCCATTATTCTAGTACACAATACAATCTTTAAATATGTGGAAAGTTTTGTGAAATAAAAACAATTGTGAAGATCTCAAAGCCTGTCATGAAAGAGAATATTTGTATTCTTTGTGGCTTTGATATTTCTTTCATGCCCTTTTCAAGGGCTCCATGTTGATGTTGATCTTGATGAAAGAAATGGAGAAGGCAGGTTGGCATAGACCCAATGCACAGAGAGACTTCTGACAGAACTGGAAAAGCAATAATGCAATATTTATCTATTTTATCTAATAATTTTATTTTATTATTATAATATCTAATTTATCAGATGGCATTGCAAGCATTACATAAAAATAGATGTTATTTAAGTTCTTGACGTTATCTTTTGGGGACTGTMTGTATTTGTGTATGAGAAAGCGCAAACCAGCAGTGGTGATAAAATTAGATTGATCCTGATGAAATGCAGAAGCTGACTGCTAGGCCAGTCTCTCCACTGCTTTAGAAAGGATTTGCATGGTTACATCTTGTCACTATCTTGTGCAGTCAAAAACTGTGGCATGTGACAGGTAGTCCATATGCACTGAAAACAGCCCTTTTGAGCATCAGTGCAGGATTTGTTATGAACTAAGTGGTTAACTGTTGTCCTTCATTTTCCACCAAAGAAGTGCTCGCTGCAGATGGCAGAAATGTCCTACCAGTGCTATTGCAACGATCCTGCCAGTACAATACAAGGATGTCCCCATCCTTCCTCCTGGTGACGTTGTGTCAGCTCGGAGCGCTGGCTCTCACCTATCGTGCTGGCTGTCCTCAGGCCAGAGGGCAGCGTAGCGTGACGTCAGGAGGAGCCTGAACTAAGCAAAGAAGTAAATATTAACTCGCGTCCTTTAGCTTGTTCCCTAACTCCTCTATTTATGGCTATCAGGAACTCGAGTGTCACATCTCTTTCATAAATTAACCTCTTTTTTTTTCTTTATTCTTTTACTCCACGTTTGCTCTTTCCTAATTTCAGCATTGTTTCTGCATATTTCCTTTTCCTTAAGATGAGAGAAGTTAACTTTTTGTTACATATTTGACACTTAATGTTGGTCTTCATTCACCTCTTAACATGGCTCTTCTGGTTTCCAGTTGACAACAATGGTATAAATAACAGGCTAAGAAAATGTAACTTCAGAGAGTATCTTAAATGTGGAATGGAAAGTCAAATATGAAATGAGAATTGGTGAAAGACCCATTTATATGCTCAACAACAGCCTTTTCCTGTGAGCTATTTTCAGCATTGGCTCAGGAAATGTGTTTGTGAAGCTCTTTAATACTGCTTTGTGTGGTGAAATTCTAACTGCAACAGGTCTGATGAAAGCGTATATGTAAATTGGATTGGGGGGCATAAAATCAACATAGGGAAAAAAAGCAGCCAAGATACTAGCTCTTGTTTTTGTTTAAATGCAAACAGTGATATTAATATATATGCCAGCATTTCCCGACATTTACATTTGCTCTGATAAAACATGTCTTATTGTATAGACTTACAAAATCATAAGTGGTTACTTTGTTTTAAGGCAACAGGCAAGGTTTACATTAAGGAGGCTATATCCACAAGAATTAAATCAGTTTCTTTTTAAAAATACTGACTTTACACAAGTTTTAATTTTCCTTGAAATGGTATCTTTGTGCTTATGGAAAATTGTTCTATTCCATCAAGCAGAAATAAAATGGACTAAAAAAAATTCTTTAAAGTGAGTAAGTAAAAGGAATGTTATCAAATTTTCTGTTTCGGTAGCTACCGCCTGAGCCTGATTTAGTTTAGTGGTTTTAACTGTACAGAGTTTGTTGATTGGTTTACTTATTTCCCAGTGGTTTTCCTGTTGGTCAGCGTTCCCTATTGATTTTGAAAGGAGCTGAAAACTCTGAAAAGTTTAGATGTGTCTAAATTCCTTTCTTTCTCCAGTCGATGCAAAAGATTGGGCTTGTGCTCTCTTTTCACCCAATCTTAGAAGCAGCTCGGTTACACTTTATAGCTAGCGTGTGTAGGCTCCAGCCAAATTGTTTCAGCCTGTATTTTTCAGCATCCTTTTCAGGAAGCTGTGTCAGCTGATGTGCATGCAGGCAGTACTGTGTTTAAAAGTTAAGTCAGTCTGTGTTTATTTTAGAACTAAGTAACTTTATCTTTTGAGTACTCTGTAATTTAGCTTTGTTCTGTTATCTTCTAGGTGTCTGACATAKAAAGGTTGGAGCGCAATGGGTTGCACGTTATTTCTAAACTGAATGCATGGCTTTTTGAAGAAATATATTCCAGTCCTGATTTCAGGGATTAATTCACCAAATAAAGCACAAAAATAATGATTGGTCAATACAGAAGACTTTAGGGAGCTTGAATTAACTTTGATTTTAGTGAACGAGAAGTAGTTAAACCCTGGGATTTCATGGTAGCTCTGACAAGGTAAAGTCTATTTTGTTTGAGATGGGTATTAATAAGAAAGGAGAAACTAGATCAAAGTAAGAACAGAGCCTCCTGTTTGATATGTTTGGTCTGAAATCCAATRGATGGATTTCATCACATTTTTATTACAGCTTTTTAGAATTTTGCTCAGTGGTATTGGAGATGTGTGATAGGTTTTATTTTGATGTGCTTAGCAAGTAAAGTGTTATTTTGATTTTTCCGTTCCTGCTCTCCCCTACCAATAAACATTTCTGCCTAGAGTTTGTTTTTTATGTGTGGATTAGGAGAGGTAGAGTAGCAGGTCCTTGTAGTCTTTGTTCAGGTATTTTTCCATAGGTGTGATCTTGGTCATTCAGTATTGTTGATTGCAGCCCTCCCTATGGCATAGGGTTAAAAGCTAGAGTTAGTGGTAAGAAGGGAAAGCCAAAAGATGGAATTTCCACAAAGACTTCGCTACGTGTTTTACCCAATCCACCTAGCAAATAATCATAGTGAAAGAATGGCAACATGAAGGATTCCCCCAACTCTGCCTRTCTCACGGCAATTCTCTTTGTGTGTGTGTTTCTTAGACATTCCTTAATGTGCCATTGGAGGTAGCTAATCCCTCAGATTTTTGGGTGGTGAGAGGAGGAACTGATACAGTGAATCATTTTTCTATGTAAGTCTCAAGGCAAGGGTTTAAATGTTTTTGACATTGTGTTTCATCTGGTACTAATGCTCAAGACTGTCCAACTGTATCATCTTAGATCATATTCTGTTAAATTTTCATAATCTATTTGGCCGCATGACAGTATGATTTGGCAGTTCCAGTGGAGCCAGTGTAATGTGCCTGTTCTGCTTTCTGTGATTGTACCTCTGTCCTGGTGCTTAGAAATTGAACTTATGTGTTATGAGAGATCTGCAGTATGTCTGAGATTATATTTGGATGATGTTACAGACCTTAAATATAATGACTTGATTGAGAGACATCTTAAAAATAAGTCATGTCAGAAAAGTTTTCACTAGTAAGACCTTTAAAATCCTTTTTCTTAACATGGCAATTCAATATTAAAATTAATATGCATTTAATGTTTTTGTACGGAAAGCATGGAAACATCTGAAGCATGCATGCATGTTTATGTTGAACTTTCCAAGGAACAGAGGAATTGTCAACAAATGGTCTAACAGAACTGAAACTGAAAAACACTCTTGTGAGTACAGGAGGCTGTCTGCAATGAGAGCAGTCTTTATGTACCTCTGGCAGCAGRAGCTTGTGATCTCAACTCTGAGCTGAATATAGAGGTAATTTAAGAGTTTACACCTTTTCTTTTTAAACCAACTGTACTGATCATAATACACCTGAGGGTAAAAAAAAAATTTTTTTAATATTTTATTTTATAAGGTACAAAATTGATTAACTGTGAAACAAATAGGAGCAAATGTCTTGCTGCTTTTTACTAAGAATGGAAGTCAGATTTTCTTGTTGTTGTTAAGGAAAGAAATAAGCAAGACCTGAGGATAACAAACCCCAAAATAAATTCTGCCAGCTGAAAACACTAGGCGAGCTTAGTCTCAACAAGTCAGGTGTTGCAGCTTGCAACATGCTCAACCAAGTATGGAACCAGATGCCGGTGGCGTGATATAAGAGGCTAAACGTGGCAGTAGCTCTTTCCAGACTGTTTGTGATCCCACTGCTGCCTGGAAAATCCAGGTGTGAGCAGAGAGGGCCGTGAGGTAAAAAGCAGGAGGAAGCAGCTGGTTCTTGAATGCATTTGCGGCAGGAGCAAATTCCAGGCAGTGTCTCGAGAGCTCACTCTGAAACCAGTCATTTGCCTGGGAGGCAGCAGGCAGCTCTCAAAGTGAAAGCTGGTCTTAACAAAAATCCATTTTACATAGAATATCTCATGCTTCTGTCTTGACAGTGAATCATGATGGTCAAGGTTCTTGACTTCCTATAGGATACATAGGTGCTCGTGCATGCACACAGTATTTATAAAATGTTTAAAGCAATTGTTTAAGTTCTTGAAGTTTTGGAAAAGYAGTTATAGAAACTACCCTAACTTTGGAAAAACACTGTCCAAGCCAGTTACTCAGTTGGATGCAGGTTATTTCTGTTTTCTAGATAGGATTCTTGAGGAATATATACATATATATACTTTGTAATTTAATAGTTTCCTTATAGTTCCCTAACCAGCCAAGAGAGAGTATACCTAGAACAAGTATAGGTGATGCAAATAATCATTAATTCCTTGGTCTACTTTGTTTACTTGTTGTTTTGCTTTTTTTTTTTTTTTTTTTAAGACTTTAATTAAGGTTCTTTTGTTCTTTAACAGTATCAGCTGTGGAAGGATAGCTCACAAAAGCAAGCAATGAAACTTAGAAGTAAGATCTATTCAGGCGACTTTAAAATTTTTCTTTTAAAGGGAAGAAAAAAATAAGATTATTGCTGTGATGCTAGGGAACATTAAGAGTTAAAAAAAATCTTGGTCTGTTGTCTTTGTTGTTGTTGTTACTAGTCCTAATAATACAAGAGCTTGTTGAAATCAGTGAATTGTCACTGCAGAACTAGTGCTATAACTTTAAAACTATCTTCTTACAGATCCTATTTGAGAGGACATTCTTCTGTCTCACTCTCTCACTGTGAAAAAGCACCTTTTTTGGCAGAGAAGTTGAAGCCCAGTAGCTTGTCTGCAGTAAGGCATCCAATCCCTAGTGTTGGCAGCTAAGCGAGCGCTGTGAGAGCTGCAGCACTATCCACTACGGTTTCTGACACTGTTCACTGCACCTGGATGGGTCTCAGCACAAGCTCTTTCCATCGGTGCACCTATCACTAAAGGAAAGAGGTGACTAATCCTGTAGGAAAACCAAGATAAGTAAGCCACCTGATTCAGGCTGCATTTCATCTTCATTTACTTCTTAATGGTCAGGTATGCCTGAGGGAGAGCTGAAAGGCATGAAGAGAGCAACAAGGGAGGGAATTTCGGTAAGAGCTAAGATGGCAGGCAGTTAGCATCATTCAGAAAATGCAAAATTTAAATTATGGGCTGAATATGATGGGTTAGAGTCCAGGTGCAKCTGGAGTGATGTGAAGTTTGTTTTCCAGACTGGTTTGCACAAGGGAATATTTGCTAATGTTTCCTTGGCTTAGGATGGTTGTGGACTCAAGGTGTTGCTGTAAAATGTAACCCTTTAGAAAAATACATTAATTGATGCCTTTCATTTTGTTAATCTTGAGATGATCACTAATCCCGTTATGCTTTCTTAAGAGTTTCACATGAACTCTTCCGTGATCTTGGCTATTATTCATTATATAAATGTTTTACCAAGTATACTTCCTAGAATGGATTTTTACTGTTTCTTGGAAAAACAAGAACCTAGTAAGTATTAGATAAAGACATTAAAGTATCTCAAATAAAATCAGAAGTATTAAGTTAAAGCAAAATGAAGTTTACTAAATGAAATCAAACAGAATTATTAATCAAGCAATCATTTCACTTTTGTGGCACACTGTGAGGACATTCCCAGAACATCTTCTGTTGTCTCGAGCACTTATATTAGATAATTGTTTCTTAACTTAGAAATTCTTTCTACTTTAAAAGAGAGGTTTTCAAGCTAACACAGAGTCCACATAACTTTTTTATTTATTTTTTTTTAATCTAGTCTTTTAAATCTTTTATCCTTTGGGTTTCTCAGAAGCATATATCTAAGATTCACTGACTGATTCTCTCAATGGGTCTACTGCGTTACCTACAGCTATTACAAGTATGAGCAGCTATGAAAAATATAACAACCTTATCATTTATTTCCTCTGCAGAGAGTCAGTTAGTTTTGGATCATAAGAACAGTCAGACATTCCTTATTTATTGAAATTGATTGCATAACATGAAAATATAAAAAACTTAAAGTGGATGAAAAACAATAGAAATTGTTACTTTTCTGGAGGAAAGTGAGATGCAAGTAACTATGAAAGGATTGTTGTGAAATATAATTGTAGAAAAAAAGTTTTGAGATGAAATATCATACTTGAGTGTGCTTACAGGCTCTCCAGTGTTTGTGTATATTTTTAGTTGATTGTGAATTTCAGATTGTGTGGGAGTTTTTTGTTGTTTTTGCCTGTGTGTTGAAGGCTTTCTAAACATATTTGATGAAAAGTGGAGGAAGAGGTGGAAGTACGATAAAGATGCTGAGAGAAACTCCTGTGAAGAGCATGGATACCTTTTTCAAAATAGCTAAAGTGATAAATTTTATGAATTTAGCAGAATTTTGTGTTCAAGGACTATTCATTTAATACCCTTACAGAATTCTGAGTAAGTATCAGAAGTAGGAAAAAACCTCTAAAAATAATGAAAATCGTGAAGAAATGTGTATAGAGGAGTGGTAGTAGTATGGAGGAACCTGTTAAATGCTTTGGAACTAAGGAAACTTGCTTTAGTAGATGTGTTGATGCTAACACGTGATGTAATTCTAATGTACTGTAAGATACTTAATGTTGAGGTATTATGTAGCAGACACTGTCTTTGAATCATCTCAGTCAGGCTTGAAATACTAATTGCACTCTACATGCATCAGGAACCAAGTAAGTTTTTTTTTTTTGGTCATCCTTTGAAAGCAATAATATTTTGTTACTGATTTGGGTAGGATTTTTCTTTTTTTCCATGATGGAACAGTTTCATGGCAGTTCTTTATAAATTTTGATAATTTATCTTGCCATGTGTCTGACTAGGACATGCACGTTTTGTTTCATTAATATCTTACTATAGCACTAGGAAAATGCAGGATAATATAAATGTTCATCCCATAAACTATTCCATTATGAGGCAAATTAGCACTCTCTTAATTTTTTGTGTCAAATAAAAAAGCCCCACTTCTATATTTAGGTAACTTGCTCACATGATATGACAAGATTCTTACTCAGTGGACAGTATGGTGAGTTGGCAATGATGATGTTTCACATGACTGATAATGCAGAAGTTTCTCTCACTTGTGCTGTGACTAGGACAAAATACGTGAAGAAGAGGGAACAAGATAGAAATAGGTGTTTTGAGCTGCTTAAAAAATAACCCCTACTGCATGCCTGGGATACTTTGGAAAAGGGGAATTGATATGTGATAGAAGAGCTTTTATTTAAAGACTTACTGCTATTTCCAAACTAGTTTGAAGGATGCAAGGAATTTCACTTAGTCTAGAAATAACTTTTAGGGAAGTTATGTGCATTTATGATATAGGCGAATTAAGTAATAAAGCACAGAAAGAGTAATAGGTAATTGCAAAGCTGCTTCTGTTTAGGACAGAAAAGCCATAACATTTGTGACAAAAGAGTAAGATGAAAGGTACAGGCATCTTTCTCCAATACATGGTTGGTAAAAACTGATGAAGAAGCTGACAATGTCCAGGTCTTCTTTGGAGTCCCAAAGAAAGCCACAGGCACCAGCGGGGATAGATCTACCCATGCCTGTAATATTGCATCCGGTTCCTGAACAGCCAGATTATTTGATCTTGGGAAATTTCTAGGTGTGAACTGACTTTTAACCATGAATCATCTAATCCACTGTGGTTTTTGATTTGTTTTAATGGGGAAGGGGAGGCAGAAATGGCTGATTGTATCTGGTAGAAGAACTTGAGGGCTGTGTCAGGCTGTGCGCCCCTGGCCTGGCGGTAATCTAGTGAATACACTATAAAGATTGACAGGAATTGCTGTGAGGTGCTTTGGCTGCCAGGACGGATATTGTGAGAAAGACCTGGTAGATCAGTTCTCTTGGCCCTCATAGTTTTCTTTAGAGGTATAATAGATGGCATATGGAGTCACGTGTGTGTGTGTGTAGACAACAGAATACAAGAGGAGTAGCTTACTCCTTAAACATTTTTTGTGTTTCACAGGAAGGAAAAAAAAAAAGTATTTTCTGAATGACTCTACTCTGACAACATTTACTAAACATCTTGATTAATCAGCTACTAATTAATCATTTTTTGAGTGGTTTATACTAAAAATTTCCATTAAATAAGTTGATGATTCCTCCATTGAAAAAAATTCTTCCTCCACCACAGGCCAACTAAGTTGAACCTCATCCTTTTGGACAGGGAAGAGTTGTCAGCTGATCCAGAAGTTCTCTATTATTTTCTATTATTATATAGACCAGCAGGTGCTATTACAGCCAATTGACTGTAAGTTGGATAGGCAAGTCAAGGAGTTTTTTGAACTCTTAAAAACTGAGGAACCTTCAGAGGCCCACTAACGCACTTCCATGAGAAGTTCCAGTGAAAATCTGCCCCCACACCCTTTCTTTTTCGCCTTCCTGAAGCTCCTAGAGCATCTGCAGGGGAGGTTGTCCCTGGAATCCATCACTGATTGCGATCCTCAGCGGGGACCTCTCTGCCGGCTGCTGCGCTGCCTATGAAGCTGGCTGATTCCAGGCTGTGATCCCGGGGCGCCGTGGCTGGCTCCTCACTTGAATTCAGAATAAAAGTTCAGTTTGGGGTGACAGTAACTGGGTGTTTCCCTAGGTTTTCCTGTGTCATTTTAATAGAACCAGGCTATTTTAACATTTCCCTGTCTTCACAACTGACAAAGGTCTGACCACAGGCCGGCTTTTCTCGTCTTCATCTCTAAATGCATTTTCACTTGTGATCAGCATTTGTTCGCTGGCGTGAGGAGGGATTGTGTGTGTGTTTTGTGTGTGGCTGGGTTTTTGTGTTGTTTTAACTCTGCACTGGGCGTTGAATAATTGACACCTCGCGATGGCTGCCCGAGCATCCTCACATGACTGGTGTTCTTCTGTTTGGGAAAAGGTTCCTGGCAGTCACTTTCCCTGGTGTCCACATGGACGTGTTTTCTTTCCTGTATCAGTGGCTTTTAGAGGTAGTGAATCTCAAGAATTGCCCYGTTTGCTTTCTTGTGATTTAAAGCTGATAAAATGCAAGATAAATCATAAACATCCCTTACATTGGGAGGCACAGGTTATCTGTGTGAAGAAATACATAGTCCTGACAGATTTTAGCTGCTGCACAAAATTAGGTTTTGATCAGCACAGTGAGCTTTGTGCTGACTACAGGGGTGGGTTTCTGTGTGTTTTTTTTTTTTTT
>NW_028186856.1:1344705-1379188 GCF_003343005.1 Rhea americana | reverse complement strand
TTTTTTTTTTTGCAGAGTGTCTAATCCCTTTTGTTTTGTATATCACAACATGCCTGTGGCATCTTGGATTCTTTGTAGGCATTGGCACATCTATTTTATGGATTTAGACAGTGCTTTATTGTAACTTGGAATTATCAGATGTTCGCAGCAATTGAAGGCAGGAGTCCAGGGATGTGTGATGTTTCTATATGACTTTATCAAAAGTTTATCAAAACTGTTTCCTCTACTCTTTTTTTTCTGTCTTTCTCTCTCCCTACCTGCCCCCTCATCTCCTTTATTTTCTTCTAGAAATGTATTTCTTAAATCTCTACTAAAGGTGTCAAGGCTAGTTAGAGAAAGAAGGTTGTGTGCTTGTCTCATGAAATTTCAGTGTTGCAAATGTATCTTAAGCTAATGAAAAGAAAGAACACTATAATTAAGCTACAGCAACAGCACAAGATTACTTTTATAGTTTTGACGGCTATTTGGAAGGTGTCTAGCCTGAGGGATGGGGGCTTTTAATCACAAATGTTCCACATTTTTAGAGCTGAGAATGAGTTGGGCAGAACAAATCTAACATTGCCATCCCTGATGCCATTGCTTAGCTAGCTTTTGCTTTGATAAACAAGCTCGTGTGTGTCTGTATATGTCTGTATACACAAGAATCTAAAATTTCAGTCAAAAAACTCTAGTCTGTGTTCCATGTCTGGAACAAGTCCTGATGTTATGAAAGAGAGAGAGCAAGTTGTCTGTGATCTTTTTTTAAAAATCTTTACAGCACGTGCTATAGATGTTGCACTATATGTGCACAAAGCAATAAAAGAACAGAGYAACCGAATTACGTTCTCAATGGGATGCAGGTAAACTCTGAAGGACAAGAATAATGTAAATTCTCCAAAGGTCCCTTGTCTTTTGGCCACAGCATCAGAAAGCATTGTGTAAATCTTGTGTAGATGAAACATTATACAGTTSAACTGTGTAAAATCCTACCACTGTCTTCCTCCTCTGGTCTCTAGTGCTTCTGATAACAAGTAGACCAGTTATTGTGGTATAAAATAGAAAGCTCTTTGTACTTAAATAAAGTATAGTGTTTTTATCAACTACGTTTCCTTTACAGGACATCAGAAGAGCACCATGATCATCCTGGTGTGGTAATGGGAGATCTTCAGTCAGATGAAGAAGATATCGTGAATAGTTCTGATGAAGATGATGACACAAATTCTGACTCCAGCAAAGGGGAGCTTGATCCTCAAGAAGATAAACAGGTATCTTGTCATTTTTTGAAACTGTTGCTTAATCTTTTGTTGTTTTGGAAAAAAAAAAACAAAAACAGTTGGAATGGTTTTGAATAAGAGGCATTGAATCAAATAACTTGACATATTTCTTTCTTCCATTGTTAGTTTCATTTTTTCTAAAATTTTAATTTAATATGTGTATACTAGCTTGATATCAAGAGACTAAGTTTAGAAATATGCCATTAGAAAGCATGTGTTGCCTGGCATATTTGTTCTTAAACTTTCATCAAGTTGTGGAGTTGTAGACCCTACCCACCATGCCCTTCTCATGCAAGGTTACATCTACAGATATATATTTAGAGCTTTTGGTTTGAAACAAACTTGTTAATACTGTTTAATGRGGCTGTCTCCTCCTCTCAGATCCCAGAGTGCACAATATCTCTTGTGCATTGAACACTTGAAATCAGCTGTTTGATTTGTCAGCATTGGTGAAGCCCAAGCAAAGGGGCTAGAGGCGTGTTGCAAGGTCCAAAGAGGTCTTTCTGAAAAATCTCTTGGTAGTTGTAGTTCTGTTYATACGGTCCTATTTCAGGAGGATTTGGGCTCTATGAAGTGAAGGTTGTGTTCCAATAACTAATTCCATCTGTGCAGACAACTTTCTTGCATTCAAACATTCTTCTTAGAAACCTGCCAAATCACTGTTTGACAGAGGATACAGATGATTGTTAACCACTTTACTTTTCCCTTTTCAAATGGCCTGAATACACAGAGGGCTCATCCTGTTTTTCAGCATTTCAGTTCCTTATTCACTGTGTTGATATTGAGGAGACGCAATTAATGTGTGTGTGAGGCCTGAAGGTTGTAGGGCCACCTATGAAGGACAGAATTAACTGTTATGGCCAAGATCTGACCTGCTAATTTCTGAGAGTGCTGGATTGGAGTGATATACCCAGTGTTAATCTTGTTTCACTACTATTTTTTTTTCCATACTGGGAGCAGGGAGATAGAACTTCGCTTAGTTCTAAATAGTTAACACTAGGTGTTCAATCCAGCTCCTCAAAATTACTGACTTTCTTAAATCCTAAGGGTTTATAGTCCTGGAAGCCCTGAAATTTATGTGCCTGTAAAGTCTTTTCCTCTCCTCAGTAACAGTTCTAGCAGCTCTGAAGGCATATTATCTCATCCCAGATGAAGTACAGTTTCCCTTGATGATAGAGTATTACSTTATATATATTTGCCTCCTTTATTTCGTTTATTTATTTCTTTAAAAGTGGCAATGAGACTTTCCAAAGATGGAAGAGAAGACTTGATGATGCTGTATCAGATCTTAATTTTTGATAGTGTGCTGAAACAGTATTTCATTTAATCAAATCTTCCAAGAGGAATAAATTGGGGAAAGAAAAGAGAGCCAAGAGATGAGCTTGTTTCTATGAAATGAACTAGAACAGTATCTGGAAGTGAACTAACATTGCCTTGTGCGCCTCTAGAATTATTCTCAATCTTTCATGGCAGAGTTTTACAGGAAGATGTCTCTGTTAGGAAGCTTCTCAGATTTCCTGGAACGTGCATTGGCCACCAAGTAATTCAGAACTTACTGTGAAGCATCTGTTCCTCAGCTTGCTTCACCTGGTCTATGGCTTGTGGAGCTGGCGACAGGAGATCAGCAATGATCCACTCCTTGCTTAAAACTTCTTAACAGTTTCTGCAGCTGCAGAAGAAAATGAAACAATCTCTGCATTGGTGATCAGCTGTTTTTGTTCTGTCTTACCACGAGTATCTGGCTGTTTTGATGCTTTTTGTCCATTAAAGGTGTTATAATGTTCCTTCCTATACAGTGTCTTGAGACAGCCAGTTTATTTATATCCTTTCAGTTTTCAGATTAGACTGTTTTAGGCCCAGAATATCTTTTGACTGAACAAATACAAAGTGGCCTTTTCAGTGCCAGCTGGTATGTAAAAGCCTCTCAAATGAGGTTGAAAACAGATAGCGATAGTTCATTTTGTAATTGTTTAACATTAGCATCTTATTCATGAAATGCTAGTTTTCAGCYGTTTTGCAACTGTCAGTTCCACAATGAATGGCAGATATCTTGCACTGTGTAACTGGATTATTTGTAAATTTAGTCATGTGGTAAATCAGCTGTGCTTTGTAAAAAGACATCAAGGCATGATGATGAATGTTTTAGAAATAAAATTCCAGCTCTTTKTGTGTAGCTGTGTGTATAGTATATAAAATCTAGAATGTATTTTGCATATATTTGATGCAATGCTGAATTACTAAATTAATTTTTTTTTTAAATTTAGATTTATTTAATGTAACAGCATTGTTAAAACCATCATATGATGTCATAAGTTTCACAGTTTGACTTCTAGCACTTGGGAATTATTTGTAAGTTTGGAGAAGAAYTAAAACTCCAGAAGAATCTTGTAGAATTCTGTTTATGAAACAAAAGTCTATATGCAATGTCACTGATACCTGCTTTTGAAGATAAACTGTTCAATGTCTACCCTACACTACCATATTCAGTACAGCCTCACTATATTCCACTGCATTTGTGTGGTGTACTTATGATGTCTTAGTCCTCCTCATCTATGAAGCCCATTGAAATGAAAGCCTAAGTATATAATAGAGATACTGCCAGCTGGCAGCAGAGAAGCGTACGGCTAACCATAAGTGATGTTATAGAGAAATGTTTTATTTATCTGAGGGAAATTATATATGGAATTACGCTAGTGTAAAAGCATACCTGCATCCTGACATCTACCCCCTTTTACTTTGCTATACCTGTTCCTTCTATCTGATGAATAGTAGCGTTGATTTGTGAGGGTTGTATGTATATGTGCACAAAAGTCTGCAATGTGTACGTGCAATGTGTACCCTCAGGCTACTAGGGTCAAAATTCTACAGTTTTGCAGTATGGTTGCTAAGTAGGTGAACCTGAATCCAGCAACTTCTTTCAGTAAACAGTCAAAAGTTGACTTTTTTCTTCTGTGTGATATTTTTCTCCTTTCATCTTCTACGGAAAATCTGTACTTATTTTAAGATGTTCCTGAAAGCCATTTGAGTTTTCTGCAAATACTACTATAATAACAGTAAATAAGTAAACATTATCCATACTTCACTACTTTCAGTAACGAATAGCTATCATGTTTTAGGGCTTTGTTCATTATGTGCTTCAGTGCTTCCTGTAATAATTAAACAGGAAGGCTAATAGTTATATAAAAACTAATTTTTAGCTAATATTGTAATTCCAGCTACAAGTGAAATTGAATTTCACCTGGAATTTCACCTGGAAAGTCAGGAGATTTCAAAGCAGTATAAAATACCTTTTATTGAAAATAACTGGTGAATATCTACATTGGATCTGAGAAATTGCTAGGATGAAATGATCTTTACTACAGTTTTAGTAGGTTTTCGTAGTATAACTTGTAATTTTATTTGCAGAATAAGGCAGCTGGGAAGAAAACAAAAGTTTACCATATTGCCAAGGAGATCATGAGCTCAGAGAAAGTGTAAGTGTCAGTTCTAACACCTACTCAGTTTATTTTGATTATGTGTTTCAAATGTAACTATTTGCTTTCTCTTGCTTTTGATAGGTTTGTGGATGTGCTAAAGCTCTTACACATTGTAAGTATCTATACAATTTCTGTTTCCTCTTCCTCTTGTTTCAACCGCTAAAGTTCAACGTTTAGTTTTTATTACAGTGAGTGTGATTTTTTTCTATAGTGTTTATGTATTCAAAACGTAAAAATTAATCTAACTAAGCAGAAATTTAAAGTTCCAGATTTTTTTTATAATGGATGAATATTTTGGTGTTTTTTTTCCTCTTTTCCCTCCTCATTTGTAATATATGCGGTATTCTGCTGCTTGAATATTGGAAATGGAATGTACATCCATTTATGTTAATAGGTATCTAATTTATAAACTGCTTATACCATAGCAACAAAAACCAAATCTTGCTTTCATAAAACTTAGTTTAGAAAAACTTTTAAATTAGTGGGGTTTTGAACTAATTTGTGTTTCGAAACGATACATAAAAATACACGTTCTTTAGGTAATATAGCTAATTAGCTGTTCTTGTGTTTATCAGGAAGTAAAATACTCCAGCCTAAAAAAAAGAAATAATGCCATGGTGATAACAGCTGTGATTGCAGTGCACACAATAATGATATTCACAGCAAGGGCTGGGTATTTAATCCTTGCTCCTCCAGACCAATGATCTGTTAAACATGCTGTGTAGGAGATAATAAAATAGTAAACTAATGAAGAATTTAGCTTTCTTCAGCACCATTTGATGTGATTTCTGAAAACCTTGTATGTCTGTACTATTTTATCACTCTATTAAGTGCAAGCATAGTAATTTTTCCTTGGGCGACAGACACAGTTATATTGCAAACAGATGCATTTGAGTCTCTTGAGAAACGTGGTCTGTGAAACAGGGAACAATGACTCCTATGTATGGATGTGTATAATCTTGTAAAAAAGGAGATCTTCCAAGCAAGAACAAAACTACCACACCATTTGCTGATTTCTCTCTTACCTTCCATCTTAGTAATTGATTTTCCTTTCTGTTGGGGCTTGATTTTAAAATACTGGGTCAAATGGTTGTGGCCAATATATAATTTATAGTCAGCATAGTTTCAACTACAGAACTGAAGTTTAAATGCTGGTTAAAGGCAGAGATTTGGTCTGATGAGTATTGATAAGTTTTAAGTTATGTGATTTTAATTATATTTTTCATGCATGTAGCTTATGCCTTAAAACGTGTCTTTGCTTTTCAGTGTGTCAGTTCTTGAAAATATATCTTCAGATAACATGTACAGTACTAGAAACAAAGGCTGTTGGAGTGGAAGAAGCAGACAAATGAGGAAGAGCGTGGGAGAGGGAAGATAGTGTAGGGAATTAAGGGAGTTTCTARTATAAACTTAAGATGGTCTGCACATATGTAAATCTGCAGTGCTGTAGAATGTGTTCTYCTTTGTTTTAAAGGATAACTCGCAACTCTGCCCATGACAGTATGTTAGTTTCTAGCTGCCGAGTACAAACATGTTAGAAATGTTCTTGTTGRCTAGCAGTAACAATCGATATGTATTCAGCCTAGGGAGGATGGCAAGGAAATGCGCTGTTCTCACTTTGCCTTTGGTCCACAGTGTGAACCTTGATAAGTGCTTTTGTCAGAGTGGGCTTTACTTACGAGGGACGTGTGTGTGCCTGTTCTTCATTAAACACATTTGCTATAGTTGAGAAAAGTTATAGAAACACATCGCTTTACACAGTGGTAGATTTGAAGATTTTGAATGTTCACCACAGAAGTTAAATATGTTTAGTTACCCATATTATTATGGATAATAGGTAAATATTGATAAAACTACCATTTTGATTCCACCTCTACTGAACTACCTTGTTTAGCTGGCAGTTAGTAATGCTGACGCTAAAGCCAGTATACCAACTTCTGACAGATTTCTAAAAGTAAAAAATAAGTTCTCCCCACACTGGGCTGCTTCACCCTTAGTAACTATTTGGCATGTTAGATGAGCCTTCATTACACTTTTTTGAACCCTCTAGTAGTGTTTTTCCAAAGAGTAAAAACTTGAAATTTAGTGACCAATTCCATTAGCAGTGCACTAAAACTGATAATATTCTGTTCAGTCTGCCTTACTGATGCTAGTTAATATAGGTATTAGCACAGCCAGGTAACAAATAGGTTGATTTGAGAAAGAGATGTTTTTAAGATGCTACTATTCAGAACATTTGAAGAGAATCCTAAAGCAGCTGAGAATGTGGGAACGTGGTTGCAAACTCATAACAATTACCACTGAATTTTTATTAACATTTCCTCCTTTTATGTTAAGGAAGTCAGGCTAGAGGTGCAATGCTTCGAGCCTATTTGGACACTGCACTTTTTAGGTATGTCTGGCTTCTTATGTTTAAGACAGATTACAAAAGTTCTCTAGAAAATGATAAATACTTAGGGAAGTTTCTGTTACGTCATGAAATGAGCTAGACGTGATAGAGCAAAAGGACGTCACTGGCTTTGCGCAATGATACTCTCTCAAACATGTGAATGGAGTTGCTTCAGGGAGGAATCAACAATTAGATATAATCTTGAATTCTCTGTATTTCTGATAGTAATACAGAATGCTCTCTTAAAGGACAATATTCCAGTAAAGTGCTCTTAGAAACTGCAGAAGACAAAGCACATAAATCAAACCAGCATATCTGTATATACTTTCCTGAGATGGCTCATGTGTGGTTTCCAGAAGATCTACATGGGATGTGAAGATGCAAGAAATCTTATTTCTTCCCTAAGGCCTGCAGGAAAAAACAGCTGCAAAATAGATGTAAAATCTAAGGGACATAGGAGAAACAAGCACTACTGTGCAAAGTGTTTTGTGCTCTAAAACACCAGCATGTTCCTGAACACAAGTATGGCAGGTTCACTGCGGTTTTTTTACTTGCTTTACTATGGGAATTTTTTTGGAAATAGTTTGCTTCAGACAAGTGAAGGCAACTCGTCAGCAGCACCTTGTTGCTGTGGGGGTAAGCTATCTGACTTCTTTTGTCCATTTTTTTTGGTCCTAATTTTATTATTTTGCCAACATCTACCACTCTTCTTATTTTCCTTTCCTTTTTGATTTTTTTCCCCCTTCTGCTATGGGCAGTGAGGTTTCTAGTCCAGCAAGGGAACATGCACTATTTGGGATGGGTATTTCTGCTGCAGGGCTTGATGTCTGACTTTTTGCTATGGAAGTAGGGAAAGGAAGGGAGAAAAATAAATCTTTAAAAAGCTTAGCCTGAGCCTTTAAATTTTCACTTCTACTTCTTAAACCTCAGTTCTGTCCTTGGTGGGATTTGCTCTGAGAGAAAGTAGGAGGTTGTCAGGAGGCATCTGAAGCTTCTCTGCAGCCACAAGATCACCCGCATATTGGATAAGAGCAGATCAGAGTTCAGACAACTTTCCCTTCTCCGTTGTGTCAGACACACTCTGGAAGAGTGTGGGGAAACTCTGATTTAATTTGTTTCTGTTTCCAGAAGACATTTAAAGTTATAGTCAAAAAAAGAGATTAGAATTTACTTTGTATGTTTAAATTGTGGCCAAATATTGTGAAGAATTGATCATTGCAAATTTGAAAAAAGAACGCAGCGCACATTTTTGGAAACTGGGTTTTGGAGCAAAGAACTCCAGACTTCTGGTCCTGGCTTACCACCGATCTACAGTGTGACCTGAAAGAAAGTCTCTCAATCTGCAGCTCCTGTTCTCTAACTGTAAAGCTTCAATATTTGAACAGTTGGAAGTGAAGATGTCAGTAAAATTTTACGTCTGTTAAGTGCTTTACCATTGGTAACTGTTGAGGCATTTGACAGTGAACTGCAGCTGTAAATATCTTATTTCAAAAGGCTAATAAAAGAGTTTTGGTTTGGAAGGAAGTGTTGCTATACCACCTAATCTATTCCTTGAAATAACATTCTAAGAATATGCCACAGTCAAATAATTGATCATTACGAAAATTAACTATATTATGTTGTTAAATGCTTATAAGTGAGCATAATAAACTTCCTGAGAAAGAGATGTGGAGTTACTTATGACCTTTCCAGAACCAATCTCATATGCTTGAACAATGCCGCAGTCCATATTTATCCATCTTTATTAACTATAATTAAGTCTGTCTATTTCTATTTTGTTTTAAATGATGTATTTGTAAAATCTTCTGTAGCTATTCCTAGGAGCCTTGCTTACCATTTATCATAGTACAGCTGCTTGGCTGTTTCTTAGAATGTGAAACTCTTTTTTTTTTTTCCCTTCCCACATAGGATGTGTGTTCCTTGAAAAAGATCCAAGTGTAAACATTTTTTCTTAAATTAAGCTGATATTTAAGCTATTTGGAGGTGCATTAGGTGGAGTTATACTTCAGCAGAGGGAATTATGTTTTTTTTATTATTATTATTATTWTTCTTTACTGATGGTATGATCCAGGAGAACAAATCCAAGATCAATATGGGTGAAGCCTTAGGAGTAAAATACGTGATCCCATTTAGATTATGTAGCACTTCCTATTCCATTTAAATTCATAATAAGGTTTAATTTCAGCCATTTAAAGTTGTCTTAATTCAACTTCAGATACCTGAAGGAGCACTTAACGGGCTGAGTGAGAGTTTAGTCACGTTAATATGTATCTTGGTTTACAACCAGACTTGTTCCTTTGCCACTTAGACTAACAGGGTCGGGTTGCATTGAGTTGTACAAGGAACCCTTCAGTGGAAAGAACAGAAAGAAAGTGTGACTCAGGGCCTTTGTAAAGGGGGAAGTGCGTGGGTTGATCACAAATGATTCATAATAGGGTCAGAATTATTTCAGATATCTGAGCCATTTATTTGCTTAAGGAAACTGCATTGATGGGAAGGGAGAAAGTAGGATGGTGGTATCCTATTCAACTATTGTTACAAATCGAACATCTCTAGCAAGAGTGTATGCTAATAGCATAAAATAACCTCTAAGATTTTTAAGTTGAGAAAGCTTTGTCGGGCAGTAGTTCTACAACATGTACTCAAAAGAACTTAAAACTGCCTAAACCAGATTTTATTATAGACAACAGGTACCCGTGGGATGCTGTCCTGTGTTAGTGTGCAGTAGAAAAGGATGATTCTGGATTGCAAAGAATGTACATTCTAGGGACGGTTATGAGTCCTGTCCTCCTCAGGTAGCTGTGTGAACAGAAGTGGCAAAATTAAAGAAAAAAAAAGGAATATTGTAATATTGAAGAAGCTCATTTTTTGATTATAAAATCTGTGTCATAAAAGTTCACTTTAAATGATTGCTACAGTGCTTCAAACAGAATAATTTCCAGGACAACTCAGATGACTACCTTTTGAACAGATTAATGAAAGCGTTGTGTTTCAGCAATGCTATGTAGTACTATACACTAAAAATGTTTGTAATGTGGATCACTTCTTGCCCGTATATATAGATATTGGAGGCTATCATTATTTATCATCCCCTATACAACATACATATTTGTAACAGTGGTTCTATGTTTATATTTAGCAGTGAACAGATTCAGTTTTAGAAGGAATTAGGTGCTGGAGCATTAAATTACCATTACTATAATTTCTAAGTCACTACCTACTCTTATCAAAAGTTGTCCTCATCTTAAATAGCTTCCGCTCTTTAGAGTGAAATTTCAGATTTTCCTTTTTAAATTATTGTATTTCCCATTTAATAATAAAAATAATCCATTCTAGGTTTTGATCCTTTTACATATGAAATCAATTTCTCAGAAGGCCAGTGCTTTCAAGTGCAATCACTCTTTCCATAACCTTAAAAATAAGGTTATAAAACGGATTTAACTTTTCCCACCACCCCCGTTCCTAGCATATGATCTGTGCCTTTAACTCTTCAGTTTATCTCAAGTTAAACCTGGCATGATAGTTAGTTTGCAGCGACTGCCAGGTTATAAATACGTCTTAATATGATTACAATGGCAACGGCATTGTATTGCTGCTGTAGTGAAGACCTGATAACACTCCTCAAAAAAAAAAGAAAAAAGAAAAAAGGTTGAAGTTTCTCCCCTTTGTTGTTCAGCAGTCTGGTCTGCATCATTGGGAACTTTGGCGTTATCTTTCTGTCCTGTGTTTCCTCTCTGCAGGGCTCCTTCTGTTGACTCAGTTGTGGGAGCGCACAGAGGGGGTGACGAAGCAGAGATTTGGTTGTTTTAAAAACCAATTCTTGCGTGGCATGATCCAGAGCCTCATGAAGTTGATGCACTTTGGATCAAGCCAATAGAGAAACCAAATTCCATGTATTTGGAAACCTGCTGCAAGCTCTGTGGGTGCGGTATCTACAAGTTAGTTAAACACTCTTAACCGCAGATGACATTCCTGTCTTATCTGCTGGCGCTTAAACCTGACTCCCTGCTCTCCTTTTGTTGTTTGGCCAGGGGAAAACCTAATTTCATTATGCCATAGACCAAACTGCTTTTCTTTCCATTCTGCAAGCAGCCTTATAACATTCAATTAAAATTCTTGTTTCATCCCATGGCAAAGTACAGTATATTATATGCGACTGTGATTTTGAGAACTGGGGGGAAAGTTGTGATAACAGGAAGACGCATTTTGCATGAGGCTTTATAGAAAGCCTCATCTGAGCTTTAGCCATTGTAGTTCCTGCATCATTTGAGTGTTAAGCAATGCCCTAGGGTCAGGAAAATGCATAAGATGCAGCTGGTAGTTAACCTACGTGTCACTAGTCTGCACAGAGGACGTAGAACAGAACATTTCCATATGAATAACGCCATCTGGTTTTTAACTCCATTGCACTTCATTCCAAGCCTTCGCCCCATCACACTCATTGCCCAGTATCTGCTTTCAATTTCTTGTCATAGCTCTGCCCAGCCACAGCATATGTGATCTGGAGAGTCACAAAACAAGGTTGTCTGGAGCTCCTGACTGCTGAGGGCTGATGTGATGAGGGAAGAAGACAGGAGAAAGTTAAGACTTAAGTCTGACAGATCCGAAATAGTGCCAGATGCTGCACTACTGAGATAACTACTAGGACTTGTGGGAGACCTGTGCAGTGGGAATGGTGGAGCTTAGGGGTTTTTTGTTTGTTTGCTTGAGTTTTAATTRCCTGAGGACCCTACAGATTTTCAAAGGCAAAGGCGGAATCCATGCATGTTTAAAGATGTAACTTATCATAGTGTTGTAAATAACTTTCAGTAAGAGTAGCACTTGGGAACGTGTGCCATTTGGTCACCTTTTTCAGACCACCTAGAGATTGTCYGCAGGCTGTCATGCTTCGGTAGACCACAAACAAAAAAACAGCTGTTACTCTTTTTTTTCCCACTGTCTCTCAAATTCAAGTGAGAGACATCAATACAGCCATTACATGCTATCTTCTGTATTCCTTTTTGTCAGTTTAGACCATGTTATATACTTGATTATTTTTTCAAGTGAAATACTGAGTCGTTAACCTTTTTTGAAAATTTTGTTTACGTGTGATCAGGAAGAATACCTCTCCTAATAAATACAGACTTTCATTATGGATACAGTCTCAGCCACACTGACTTATACGGGGCCAAGATTTTATTTCTAGGTAGATTAATGAGGACCATTAAGCCTGATCTCTGTCCTAGTAGGAGCTGATTATAACATAAAAATACTATAATAAGCTCCTTTGAGGGCAAGTGAACAGGACTTCCTCCTCCCTGTAAATATTTTGAATGTGCCAAGGTTTTAGGATTATCATTAATATTTAAAATCTCATGATTCCTATATATTGTTACAGTATCCTTCTGTTAGATATTAATTTTCCTGTGTATGGAAGAGCTGCTAAGTATAGCTCTTGGTGATACTAAGTGATACTGTAGATGACTTATAAAAACCAGTATGATTTTAAAATGTATTATGACTATATCAGCTGAAGTAACATTGTTGCTTGGTCCAACTCTTAACATGAAGATACTCAAGGCCCTCAACAGCTCTGMAGATATTAAATACTTTTTTTTCCTGCAGTTTCTTCCTGTGTAGTATCAGTACATTTTTAAGAGTGTGTTATAGAAATAATCAACAGCTTCCATAGAGTGCACGTAGGAGCACAAAAGTAAAGGTCCAGTGTGAAACCAAAGGGATTAAGGCTGTCCCCAGAGAGTACGTTAAAGCTGCACAGAAACATAGCACAGATGGTCCCTCCTGGCCTTCAGTAACAGGGAACAGCGCGTGGACTGTCTGCAGAGAAAGCACTGCTGTCTGCCCTGGTGCTTTGAAGGCTGTTCTCTCAGGGGGGTTTCTGTCCTCTTTGTGCTCCAACAGGATTTCCGGGACGCTGTGGCACATGCCTCCAGGCAGCTTGGAAAACCAGTGATTGAGGACAGAATCCTGAATCAGATCCTGTACTACCTACCTCAGCTGTACGAGCTTAATCGGGACCTCCTGAGGGAGCTGGAAGAGCGCCTGTCTCACTGGTGACTATCAATGAGGAATACAGTTCCTTTGATGTTGTTAAAAATTATCTGAGGGACTTAGGGACTCTGCATGACCATGGTTCTACCCTTATCTGTTTTCCACATGCCTTTTTTAATGATAAAATTTAATTCTAGGATATGGAGACAAATTTCAATTTAGATTATTTATTTAGCATTTAGGTGCATCCAAAAGGATCCAGAAGGCATGTAAACATGTTTTGAGCAATTACACTTTTTAGCTAAAAATTTCAGTTTCAGTCTGAATTTCTGGTGCTTACATGTGTGATGGGGCGTAATAAGTGGATTGATTTTTATTAGAGGAGTACGGAGCTGTGAAGATCGGTTTCTGTTTTAAACATAGTTGAGATCTRCTAACCAAACACAGCATCGTTTGACAGCTGTGATCCTGTTAAAGTCCATTCTCAATTACAGGAGTAGGTAGATTGAATTCAGCTCTCAAAGTATACTAGTAGAGGCACTGAAAAGAATTAGAGACTAATGAGATGCTTCCTGTTAAGGAGCAAGGACTACAGTTTGAAGTTTAAAGATCCATCTCCTGAGGAGGCCAACTTGTATTAATGTTCTCTTAAAATGACTTTGAATATAAAGTAGACCRTGTTCAAAGTTGTTATGATCTAACTAAACTAGGGTGTGGAGGAGTGGCTGTGTGCCTAGTAAGATTTTTTGGAGTAGTTACTAAGCTAAATGCTTGTCTGTTAGACTGGGAGTTTTTGTTCAGAAATGTTCAGAGTTGGAACATGTTAATGTTTTGCTCAAAGACTAACATATACAGTATTTTGTGGTCTTTTTAATTGCTCTATTCTTGTTTCTAGGCTTGAACATCAAAGAATTGCTGATATATTTGTGAAAAAAGGTCCCTACTTAAAGATGTATTCGACTTACATCAAAGAATTCGATAAAAATGTTGCACTGTTAGATGAACAGTGTAAGAAGAATGCAGGTTTTGCTTCAGTAGTTAAAGACTTCGAGGTACTGTAGACTTTTGTAAGATACACTATCTTGTGGGTTTTCAGAACTTCTGAGCATAAGTGCTTTMAGAGGCCATTTAAGGCCAACAGAAGGCTTTAGAGACCATCCTCCAATTTATTTATTCATTTTTGCTGTAAAGTCTTGGTTTGAAACCTAGAAGGGTACAAGTGGAATGAAGTAAATTCAGACTTTCTAAAATAACTAGTGAGAGATGACACTGTGAGAGAGCTAACACTGAGAGATGTCTTAATCTCAATTTTCAGAAAATTCAACGTGTATCACAAAATATGACAAAGATAAATTGATAAAATCACTAGCTGCTTTTTTAGTTTTGTCTTTTGATCATACTATGTACCAATTAACTATTTTATTTGGACCAGATTAACTTCACCACCACATCAGAAGGCAGTAGCTAACTCTTACAACTCTCGTTTCTTTTCAATTGGAAACATAGAAGTGTAGTTTTCTGATCTGAAAACTTCCACAAGTCTTCAAAGCCAGCATATGCAACAATGAGATGAATGCTGATTTATATCATTAAGAATATTGCCAAATTTTTACTTAATTCCCTTAACACAAGTGAGAGAAGAGGTACAAACTTCCTAAACACGGTCCACACAGATGTTTGTCATTTGTGAGACTTYCCCATCCCCTGGCAGAGATTAGATTGTCATTAAAGGAATTGAAAATGACACAAACTGCTCAAATCAACACTAATAACTTTATTTCTAGCAAAGACACAGTCATTTAACCATGAAAAATGAAGTAGATGATAGCTGACAAAATGAACTGACCTCATATCACACCACACTGGCTTCCCCTTGGGTAGTGCCTACTCTGTTTGTTTACAAATGGTTAGAAAGACTATTTACAGTAAGCAAAGGAAGAGGTTGAAGTACGGAGTCAGGAAAAATAGGAAGAGGAAAAGAGGCTTTTTCAAACACTTGGTGTTTCTGATGCACATTATATTGAATGCAARCTTGGTTAAAAATTTTGGAGCGTGAATCTTTTCTGTGTTGCCTTTGGCAGTTTGGATTGATTTAAAACTTCTTCAGAGAACAATATTGTCTGCTCTGCCATTCTGTGTAATGAACATTCAGTAATTACAAAGGAGTATTTTGCCTTTGCCACTGGTGTCTTGTTTATTTYCAGGAAGATTCACCTCTCCTCCTCATTTAAAAAAGTATTTTGAATCTATAGAGATTTTGTAAGTTTACTGATTTTTATTTATTTATYTTTAACTCATAATTTAATTTTGCATGTCTTCTACATAGGGAAATGCTTGCTCTGTGGTGCAGTGCATAACTACTGGTAGTTATGTCTTTTTAGGATAAAGCTTACTTGATGTCATTGGTAGCTGTTTAAAGGTATGTTTTCTTTTGCTGAAACCCTTGACTACCACAGACCTGTTATTTATTTTTTTTGTATGTTTTTTTTCAGATGAGTCCCCGCTGTGCTAGTCTGGCACTCAAGCACTATTTGCTCAAGCCTGTTCAGAGGATTCCCCAATACAGGCTGCTTTTGACAGGTACAGTCAAGTTCTTCTACAGGTTTAAGAAGCCAATTTTCACATGTCCRGGAAACTCCTTTTCAGGTAGTCATACCCATCCATAAAGCATATTTATCTGACTTCAGATATGTGAAACTTTTTAAAAAGTATGTCATGAATTTAAAGGCTTTCTTTTTTAATGTTGATTGCAGTAAGATATGCAGAGGGTGTGCACGTGGTGTGCTCTCTGCTGGTGTGTTCAGCTGTGCTTTGCAAACATGAGACCTGTGCTGATTTTTATTTTGTTTTGTTTTTGTGGTAACAGAAGCCAGTAATTTAGTTAGAGGATTGGAAAACTCTACTTTCATATTTTGTTTTTGTGTTTTTTTGTTTAAGAAGTAAAAAAGCAGCATGAAAAGCTGGAACTGGAAGAAAGAAATGAAAGATACGCATACACATCTTTTGAGCTTTTATTAAAAGTATCTTCTCTACCCCCTCCCCATTCCTCCCCACCCAGGTGTTTTGTCTCAAATCTCTTCTCTTTTAAAAGCAAAACATTCTTTTTCAGCATAAATTACCAGTAAGTGCTTAATGCTTGTTGCAGGGGTTACAACCTGTCTTAGGCTGAAGAGCTGACTTGGGCCTAGGAAAGCTGGGTTCCCTTCCCTGMTCCAGCATTGGTGTATTTGGATGACTTTGAGCAAGCCATTTCCATGATGCAGTGTTTTCCCCTCCATAAAAGGAGGGCAATGATACAGGCCTCCTTTGTGAAGGTTTTTGAGATGCGTTTGTTGTAAGAAGAGRATGGATCCTGTAAGGAACTGGAAATACTTAAGACTATTTTTGAAAGCCGTTGCTTCTTGATGAACGATTTAAAAATAGGATCTGTTTATGCAGTAACTACAAAATAAAATGCTCTCTGACCTTTCTTTGGCTCTGTAGCAGCTTGCTGGCATTTCCCCAGCAAGTGTTTACATTAGTGATGCTGTGGCAGATGCAGACTTAAGTGGTACATAGAAGTTAATTACTTATTAAAGYTGAATATTTTCACTTTAATCATTTCATTAAAATCACAGATGGGGAAAAAGGGTGAAAAGCCCTTAYTAAATGGGCCACTTTTTTGTAGGAAAAAAATCTTAGTGTCTCTTAATTGATAAAGAAAAACTGTAAAAAGACATTTGGGGCTTGTTTCGCTTTAAAAGGGTATGATATAGGCCTGTTATTCATTCCGAMGTTGGCAAAGGAACTTTGGAGATTTTCAGAGGTTTTAATGAAAAGGGTTGAACAGGATGGGAGTAAATACCTTTCTTGATATATAGATATATATGCACATGTGCATGTACGCACACACACACACGCGCGCACACATAAATATAGGTAAATATATATATATACACATATATACACACATACACACACACACACACACAAAGAAGTATATATATGTATATAGTTATACAGAAAAGTGAGAGATGTCAGAGATGAGTGGCACTAAAACAACTGTGAAGCTAAAGGCTAATTCCATGTTGGCATTGCCTGCAAGTATGGCTGGGACTGTGTTTTGAGCAGGTGACCGTACAAGTGAACACCTCATTTTGTGGAGATAAGGGTTAATGTAGGAGACTCCAGTCCTGCAGACCATACTGTGGCTGCCCAGCTTTAAGCCACTGTGCAAATAGAAATGGTCACCAACGAGATTTGTATTGCAGTGCTGCGTGCTGATTTGGAAGCAGAAGTTTTTGTTGTTCTGTGGGAGGAATAAAAGAGATCAGACTAAGAATTTAATTATACTGGAATGTTTGTGTCTGCTTCATTTTCAGAGTGTTCAGTCTAGCCTCCCATTTATTTCGGTCTTATATTTTCCTTGCTATTCCTGCTCTTCTGTATCTGTGTGGATGACGTGACTGCTTTGCTACCTTCCAGCACTTCTGCGCAGTTTCACGTAGTCTTCGTATGTGCTTGTGTTGCAGAGTCTTTAGATCAGATGCCAAATGTTTGGATCGGTCGTTGGAGTGGGTGAGACAGCAAGAAAAAAGCAAAACAGGAATGGGCATGACTTGCAGTGATGCAACAGCAGCCCCAGTCCAATGATGGGAAGCTGGCAGTGGGAGGGAGAGGGGGACGGAGCACAAGAGCGAAAGCCATCCTGGAAACAAAGCTGYTAGGCTGGAGTCAGCAGGGGATCCTTCCTATTTAGATGTTCTGTGTCAGTGGGACAGCTTTGTACTTGTCCAAACCTGCTGCTGCACCACCACATCACAAGGTTGTTACTGTGCTTTGAAGTGTTGTTACTTCTGGGGGAGCGAGAGCAGGAACAGGTGGGCTCATAAATCAGCCAAGCGGAGGCAAAGCTCTGCRGTATTTCTGTTTAGCTGCACAGGTTCTCCATTCGGTCGAGTGAGCTCCTGCTTCTCCACACCCTGCCCTCCGATCCCTACACAGCGAACGTCAGATGGGTTGTTGAGGAGCCTCGTTAGAGGCCTCTGTTTTCTAAAAGAAGGAAATCAGGGAGAGGTTATTCTTTTCTCCRGAAAACCTCTGATTTGGCTAGAAGACTTAAGAGTGCCTGGTATTAGCAGGCTCTCYGTTGTGCTGTGATAAGCCTTTCGCCTCTTTTTCTCACCATGAGGTTTGCAGAGAGCRATGGCATCTTGCATTGTCCTTACCCCAGGTGTAGTGAGGGGAGGCTGGGGGCAGGTTGGGAGATGGGCAGCCCTGCTCTTTTTCAGGTCAGAAGGCAAATTGTCAGGCTGCAGGCTAATTACTTAGGTGTTGAGCGCAATTGCTTTGAGTTTAACCTAATTAAATTAGACAATTTGAGACAAACTAGTTAATGAAGCAGAAGGGAATTTTTAGCAAGAGAAGAAGTGATAGTTGCTGGCCCACTGCGAGTGGGAAGAGAATCACTGGCTGCTGTCTGTGAGGTAGGAGCAGGGCATAAGAAAGTTTTGTTTTTCATTTTGGGGTTTTCATTGTGGTTGTGTGCTTGTGGGCTCATTTTTTTTGTTGTGTTTTTGGATATCCAGCAGAGCTATGAATTTTAATACCTACATCTGCCTTTTTGAAAGTATATTTAAAGTATGTGTTGAAGATAAGGAGCAAGAGGTCAGACAGGAATTTGACTGTTTTATGGAAAAAAGTCTCCCTCTGGTAATGTGATGCTTTTATCCCTCTTGAAGTGGTTTTGAGTGAGTTAGTGCTGGTATTTAGCAATYGTTTGGCTTCACGCATCTTGCTTACATGAAGTCAATTATTGCACTGCACAAACTGTATTGGCTGTCCAGGAAGTTTTGATGGTTTTCCTATGATTATGGAGATGAGCTGATAAGATTAGTATTTGTTATTCTGGAATGACCTATTTCTGTTTGTTGTACTGTGATACRTGAGAAACTTCTTTGATTCTCATAGAGTTGGGAAGTTGCTGTTGCTTGCTCCACACAAACCTTGCTCCAGGTAGTAGACGCTTGTGCTAGCTACAATGCAGCRACTGTTTTTTCCATGTTGTCTTTATTTTTTAAAATCTCTTTCTCTCTTAGTTTCCTGCTCCATCTCACCTTCAGTTGTAGTGTTACATCAGTTGTACTGATCAGTATTTAAGGATCGTCCTTTGTGTCTGTGTTATAGTAAAGCACATCCGTTCCTWCAGACTCAAGTGTAGCTTRCTCTCAGATTTGTCCTAGACATACTGTTGATCTGATTTAGATTTAAATCAACAGAAGGAAAACTCAGTGCTAACAGTATGACAGCTTTATTGTTTTTGTGTTATTTTTCTTATTTTAGTCTGTGTTTGTGGAAAGCTGTTGGTATATGTTTAGATTTTGTTGTGGGTTTGTTTTTTTTTTTTATTCCTCCCCTTTTGGTAGCCTAAGATTAGGCAATAGAGAAAGAGGAGAAAAAAATAAGGTTTTCTGTCTGTGTTCTATATTTAAAATGTTTAAGCAGAATTTCTTCTCTGGTCCGTGGGTTTTTTTTTCCTTTGAGAACCCAGTAGCTCATCAGGAAGTTACTTGGTGGTCTTTGAATAAAAAAGTCTGAATAATTAAACTGCATTTTAGAGGACAAATAAATTTGGCAAAGAAAGCAGATACTGTTTCACCCTGATATTTGACTTTTGTGCTAATTTTATCTGGGAATAATTTTACTAAAATGGCATTGTGGTGTTATCCTTGTCTGTGAAATCTTCTTGTCCATATAGGTTTTTAAGCTAGTGCCTCCAGAATTTTCAATGTGTATTCACAGAAGAGACTAAAAAATCTGTCCTGATGCTTCTGTAAAGATGTTTTAGGTATGAACTGATGTCCGCTTACCAGATGTACATAAAGATAATTAAGATCAAAATTATGTAAATATTTATCCCTTTGGGGATTTTACAGTTGCAAGTTTATTTGGATGCTTCAGACTTGAAGGGTAAGAACTGCCTTCCTTTTTAACTATAGAATTTTAAGTGAATGCAGTTATATTAAAATCTCTCTCTAATTTTCCCTCCTTTATTCAGTGATTATTTAGAATGCTAGAATATACCTACCAGGAAAAAAAAAAACACACACACATTGTAAAGTGTTATTCTTTTGGGGTACATGTCATAAAACATGAATACACCAAGAAACAATCCGGCATTGGGTCTCTGATTTTAAGCTTTCAGTGCAATTACTTTGGATAGTAAATTGGATGTCTCCATTTACCAGGGACAGTTTCGTAGAGTTCCAGCAGTACATTTGGAGATTAGTTAGTTATATCCCCTTACCTCTTGTTCCCATCTGTAGAGAAGTGAGTCTATAGTTGGTAGCCTTAAGAAGCTCTGGCTTTTCTGTGTAAGCTGGGAAGACATTTTTATGTTGGGAGGTCCCCACTTCAGTCCTTTGTGCTGGCCAAGATGAAGATAAAGTTGCAGCTGTTTTAACTTGTTTGCTTTATGGTGGAGYCCCAAGTATGCTTTGCCTGGGTAGTAAGGCATAGTTGCTGCTTGCAAGAGCTCTGTAGGCAGGGTAAGAGAGGGCAGCTTTTGTCTAATATTCTTAAAGTGTCTTTGTGAAATAGGTTCCTCCAGGTTAAATCAAAGCGAGGGGTTTCAGCTGAAGTTAAAAACAGTGTGAACTCCGTTCTTTGTAAAATGCTTCCTGTTGATTTTTCTCTTAAATGAATTTCTTAMCAGCATAACCTAAGGTGATTCAAAGTAGAGTTTGTAATGGAGAGTATTTCCATGTAAGTATTGTACTGAAATGTCTGGTAGCTACTATAGCAGAAAATTTTGAAGGATGTGAGCAATTAAATATTTATTAAGTTGGAAAGGTTTTGGTGCCATATCAGAGTTTTACTAAAAGATTACACATTGGCCAGTGCTTGATTATGATCAGACAGAACTGCAAATACAGCAGAAAATCATGGCTATTCTTGTGACCCAGATAGCCCAATTGCTCCTCACTGCTTCCTCCAGCACCACACTAAGTCCTGTTCCCTTCACCATAACCTGCTCTTTATGCTTTTATCTGCTGGATCTTATCTTATGTCTTTGCCAAAACATAAAAAAAAAAAAAAGTGCCAAATATCTTTCTTTTTGTGGTTCTTTTTTCCTCCAAACTTTCATTACCTGACAAGACTTCTGGCCCTTTATAGTACTTTTACTGCAATAACACATTTCATAATTCTTTTGTGCATAAGGAAAGCATTACAGTACACTGAGTGATCGCGGAGGGGCACGCATGAAGCAAGATGTCCTAGGAAGGCAGGAACGATTGGCTCCAGATCCTCCTTCAGTGAAAGGATGAATCTGGGTAGGGCAGGCATATGGGAGGTGAATTATTTTACTCCTACACAAAACTTGTACAACTGCTAAGCTAATACTGAATGTTTGCCAGATCACAGACCCTATATGATTAATTTTCAGTAGATCTGTCAGAATTTGAATATTTTCACTCACTTAAAAGGTAATTGCAATTTGATATTTGTTGATATCACTCTAGCATATATTTCTGTGGAAGTTTCTGATTGAGTTTCCATGAAATTTAACCTGTTCAAAGCTGTGGGCTGTGGAGAATACCTGGCTGACTTGTTAATCAGGATGGATATATCCATATATCCATATGGATATTTATATATGTATGTATATATCTTTGATAGGACATTATACTTTTTGGTGAACTAGATAGTGAACCAAGAAAAGGAATCTTCAGGAGAATGTTTTCTTGATAGTCAGTTTTTKGGGGTGAATTTTGGTCAAGTAAGATAGATTTTAAAATTAGCAAGGACAATTTTAATGAATAGATGGTGCCATCTGGTGGTTGAGGGCTGGATTTATAATTGAAAACCAAAAATTCCAGTTTGATCATTTTGGAGGAAAGGGGATTTATAATACTTTTTAATTTGGAAAATATTAATCACAGTGATCTTCAGGGTTGAACTAATTTTTTCTCAGCTTTTGTACACGAATTAGGTGCTAAGACAAATTTGGGTAGTATTATTCAGGTTTTTTGCATCAGCTTAAATGTAAAAGATTGTGTGCATGTACTTGTCCTCTTTCACCAGCTTGTTTTGTTCTGAAATAATACATGCAATTTGCCTTTGGAGAAGGTCACTGCTTCTATAGCCTTATTTTTTCTCAGCAAGATAGCATTACATGCTTTTATTGTGAAAACTCCAGTTTTTCTTATGTTATTGCTTTGACAGATTTGAAAGATTAAATAGTAGACCTTTGCTGCATATGCCTGTCTGAAAAGCAAATTTCCAGGAAAAATGCTTTTTACTGCTTTGGTGCTGTTTAGCTCTTTTACAAAAATATGTTTTTTTTTTTCTTTAAACAGATTATTTAAAGAATCTTTTAGAAGAGTCTGCAGACTATAGAGATACTCAAGGTAAATGTCCCTTTAGATTTAAAAAATGCRTCCTAAATATGAAAAATGCTTCTAAATTGTAAATGCTTGCAAAATATTAAGCCAATAAGCAGGAATGTTTTCTGTTTAGTTCTGAGCTTCTCAAGCAGTGACACTGAAAGATTCCAAACTTGTGTTTCAAAAAATGTTTGGAGCTTAAAGTGGTATCAGCGCACCCTTGAGCTGGGCCCGAGTGGTAAGACTGAAGTTCCCCTTAGGCAGATATTCTGCATACTGCTGCTGAAAGAGGCTGTCCTATCTTCCACCCACCTCCCTGTGATGGGCAGCCTGGTCCTTTCGCTGTTCCCCCGATCCTGTAGACCTGGGGCCTTTGCTCCCCCTCTCTGCAGGACACGTGTTCGCGCGGCTGCCGTGAGCAAGAGCAAGGAGCTGCTCTGGGCTGTGTTTAACCCGAGGCGTTCCCCGGTTCGGTTTGCCACGAAGCTACACGAACACTTTTGCCTGTGTGTGAGGGAAAGGTGTTAAGARGAAATGAGAAGGCATGGCTGCTGATGGAAGAGGAGTTGGGCAGGACTATGCGTTTCAGRGTAGTTACGGATTAGGTTGGTTTGCTGTGCTCACAGTACTGCTGCTTCTTCATGTGTGCCTCATCGCACTAGAAATGCTCCCAGCTGGTGTTTCCATTTCGTTTGCATAAACCTGTCTCATTTAGTTCAGTGGAAGCCCCTCATCTTCAGTAGGGTTGCACAGATGTAGCTGCTTGAACACTGGCATTTAGTGCAGTTCAATGCGCTAAACCAACTTTGCTTTCTTGTACCTATGCCTGCTGACACAGTACTATCAAATCTATAAGAAATTTCCATCCTAAGATATTTAGGCATATTTATTTCTTTGAGTATATTATATTGAAAGTATAAGCACAAAATGTTTTCAGTGTTGACTTTTTTTTGGAGGTAGAAAAGTTTCTCTTGCACTGATTATGGCCGTGAATAAACTAATAGTCATACTGCCCATTAAATAATCTAGCACTTGAAAAATAAGGAATTTAAAAGTATATTTTACTTTACATGCTCTTGAGCTCTCCAGCTTCTGGGTTTTTTTGCAGTGGTGCCTTTTCATAATTCACAGTATGTTTTCTCTCCCTTCCTGTATTGAAGATAAAAGCAGAAAGTTAATTGTAACAGTAAGAATGATAATTTTATACATTTGACGTCTCTCATATTCAATCTTTGAAACTGAGCAAGAAAAGAAAATCTAATTTTTACTCACCAAGATTTTTATGTAATAATTAAGTTTAGCTTCCTTCTGACTTTTTTTGCTTTGTCATTTAATTGCATGGGGAAAAAAGGGCTAGGCTTGGTTATATGGTCAGAATTAAAAAAAATCATCTTCCTGGGGACCTTAATTTAAACATATTATTCCAACTAAGTGGTGTGAGACGTGGAATGCTTTTCCTTTCCAAAAATCAGTTTGTTTATGAACTTTTGACTCTATGAATTATTTATATTGTTGTTTAGATTTGGATTAGAGTCGTGGCTCTATAAGTAAGCCTGTGATCTTTGAACTTTCTCTGCAAGAACCAGCAAATTTCCTGCAACTTTCTTCAATCTTTCTTGAAGTCAATGAGTAAATTTTTTTTCATAGAGAGAATAACTTATAAATGAAAAAGTACAGCAATATTCAGGCACTCATTCCTGCCTTAGTGAATTTAGCTAAATTTCCCTTAATTTCATATTTTTTTGAGCTGATGGAAGCTGGAGAGTGTTTTGACTGAAGCAGCTCCAGCATATCCTAGTCAGAAGACCACCAGATAAATTTCAGCAGGTTCAGTTGACAGCACGACATCTATATCTGAACTTAGGTTTTGGTCATATGTTTGATAGGTTCTCTGCCTTTTAACTGTGACTACTGTACTTGTTCTACCTTATTTCATGAAAGTATTGAATGAAAAGTTCTCCTTAGAATTACTTAGTAGATCCCTGTTCATGCCTCTGTTTGGTTTCTTGCATGACCTCATGGCATTCTGAACCTTAGAATTCATAAATCTATACATTTTGGCTTGGTGGGATTTTCTGCTTACTTTTAAGCGAATATAGTTCCTTTATTTGGAGTGCTTGATTACACTTGAATTCTTCAAAAATTGCTAAATGCTGTAGAGACATCATTTTATCAGAGTAATTGTGCTAGCTTTCAATTAAGTGAGCCTTTTTTCTACTTAAATGAATTACAGGTTTTTGGATAAAATCCTCAGATGGGTGCTGTATAATATGCAGACTCACTGCTCAGTAACTTTTTATATAGCTCCTTCTTGCAGTTACACCTAAGCATGTTTTTCTATTGAATTGCTACTTATTTAATACCTGAACTTAATAAAATCCCTATTAGTGTCTTTGGTAACTCTTCCCTTTCAGAGTGGTTTTTTTGTTTTGTTTTGTTTTTTTCCTACTATCATAAAATGCTTGAAATCTAGAATCTTAAACTTTATACTGTTATCCTGAAATACAAAATAAGTAAAGACAGAAAAAAAACCATAAATGCTTGGATAATTTTTCTAGTCTCTGAAGTCCATAACTAGCATTGGTGACAATTGTAGAAATTGGAAAAAGCTTAATTAATCTCTGCATACTCTCAGTTGAAGTCTTGTTAACATTTCTACTGTACCTAGAAACATTGAAGTTAAAGAGATTATTTGTGAGAGATAAGCTAAAACTTAATTTTGTTAGTGATTGTTTTAGTTAGCTCTAAGAAATGAATGATAGCATGACTATTGGCTGAAGGAATGAATTGCTAGAGCACAGCTATTAAACTATGATCCAAAGCCCGTGGAATCTGTGGGAAGTGCTTTTTGAATGCAATGAATGTTAGATCACATCCTTGAATCTTGGCAGAATGTGAAGGGGAATATTATACCTGTGTGTTCTTTAATACCAGTACTAACTGATCTGTATAATTAAAACATTACTTCTTCAAACTTCAGATGCTCTAGCTGTTGTCATAGAAGTTGCAAACCATGCCAATGATATCATGAAGCAGGGGGTAAGTATTTTGATTCTGGAAGCTCGTTGTTTAAAGCTCTCCTCTTTTTAAAGAAAATGAAATCATGAATGCAAGGGCTATTACTTGTCTCTTTGCTTTTTCTCCCAATAGGATAACTTTCAGAAACTCATGCAGATTCAGTACAGTTTAAATGGACACCATGAGATTGTGCAGCCGGGAAGGGTAGGTCCTCCAAATGGCGTTCAGGAGATTTCAATCAAAGTGCGGCTCAGACATTACTGGAGGTGACATATATTGAGGAGAAAAATGATCCAGCACTTAATTATTTGGTGCTGATGTCAAATAAATACTGTTTCTCCATGTGTAATTTTTTCAAAGAAAATATTTATTTGATGAAAACTTTAAATTTTTTTAGAATGTGATTCCCTGCCAAATCTTACAAGCATTTTTTTTCCCCCTCAAGCTTCACATTTGATCTATCGTGGTTTCAAATGCAATATAGAAAACTGGAATACAAGCACACAGTCCTTCTACATTTTAATGAAACATAATATGAGCAGCATTCCACATTAAGCTCCGTGTCCCCCAGCCTCTTTGTTACATTCAATAGCTTTATGGAAGGAGGGGATTAATTTTGTTGAAACCTGATTCATGGTGGAGACAAGTGAGTTTACTAATGAAGGCTACATGTGGAAATATAATTCTTGTGAGTCACAATTTCGTGAATAGCTGCACTGATTTTGCTGAAACTTCTCATGAATCTTATTACTCATTTGGGTGACGATAGAATTAAGACCTGTGTAACCCAGCTTTGTTACCTAGTTATTTCTCAGATCCAAATAGTATGAAATTGCTGTCTTCCAGATATTCCCTACTATTTGGCAGTTAACAATCATCATCGTACAGAATACTAAAAGTATGTGTATCTATACACATGCATGCACACATTCCCTTTAGTAATAGAAGAAGGTGGTACTCTCTGCAATAAGTACAGGCCCTAATATAACTTTTGTTGTTTCCTGCCTATACAGGAAAATTTTCTTATTACAAATTTAACTTCATGTATCTTTCAGAACCAGATTCTTTTTTCTTCCTAATCCTCTGTGCTTGAAGGTTTGTTACTTACTGTCTGCATAAAAACAAAAACACCYTGAATCTTCAAACCTTGGTAACATTGCAGGTGTAACAATTTCAAGAAAAGTAGTAGTTTATTTGTTGTGGCTTGTGCCCTCAAAAACTGGGTTTTGAATTGTTTGTTTTAATTCACCAGGTATTTCTGAAAGAGGGAACGTTGATGAAGCTGTCTCGGAAGGTCATGCAGCCACGTATGTTTTTTCTGGTAAGGTGCTGTGTATGTTTGTGTGTCTGCTATTGGTGTAATTTTTAGTGACTCAAACAGTTGCATCACGTAAAAAACTGTTAACTTCAGCTGACTATGAGGGTACAAAAAAGACTGTTGCAAATTCACTTTCTCGGTCTAATTTAGAGAGATGATTTGTTTTATATGCAGTAACATTTTAATAGAAAACAATTTCTCAACAAAATTTACTATTTTGAACAATTCAATTTAAAGTTTGAGGAACTTCTGAGAAGATATTATCTGAGGTAGTTGGAAAACTAAAACAGTTACTCCAACCTGTGTGGTTCTACTAGATCTTAAAACCTAGAACCCTGCTGCTGCTATTGTATTCTCTTCTTCTCCCCAGCCCCCGAAGTCAGCATGCGTCCTGATGGAGCGCTGGTCTGGAAGTTAAGTTCTGGATTCTCTTCCTGTCTTTACTACTGTTTTGAAACTTTTGAATTTCTCTGAAGTTTCTGTTTCCACTTGAACCTCTTCTCTCTCCTATTTAGACAGTAATGTGGCTTGCTGTGTGTGGTTTGTGGCATTATAGGCTCACAGTCTTGTCTGAAATTTGTTTTTCGGTTACTATATACATAAATATTTTCCTAGGCAGTCATGAAGTGCACGTGCTAAGTTTTGAAGGGCTTATCTTATGCTCTGGAGACTCCCTTGTAGCATATAGAGCACTACTATAATTGCAAATGATATCAACCGAGGTAGTACTCTGAAAAATCTGGCACTATTTCAAACTGGACTTCCCAAAGTAGATGTTTCTAATTTAAAACTCCCTAGCTCGGATTTTTTGTTTGTTTGGGGTTTTTTTAGATGTCAAAGATTTGGCATACTTGTCTATACCTTTAGGCACTTAATAAGCAATGACCTTCATTGTATATTGTGAAGAGTTAATAAAGCCTGTGAAACATCTGATTATTTTGTAAAGAATTCTGTAGCAAATACCATGGGATGGTTCAGTCCTCTGGTCTATGTTTACGTTCAGTAAATGAAGCTTGAATCCATATGTTGAACAGCACAGAAGATAAAACACCTTAATTGCCGTTCAGTAAGTGCATCGTTTGAGGACAAGTCTGGTAGAAAAGGAAATAAACAATAGATGAACATTTAAACAAGTAAAATTCATATGGATAAGTTTGTCCAAATAATTGTAAACTGCTAATCTTAATTCTAACATTTCCTAGATTTGGGRATATTTTACTTTGTTTGAAGGGTTAGTTCTAATGTTCTTTTAAAGTAGTTTGTTATACAATATAGCTGTGTACATGAGAAACGTTCTTTTGTCCTGTTTTACAGCCTGGTCTTTGACATCCATGCAATGTTTACTCATGTGCCAAATTTGTATTTACAATAGAGACCTATTGTTATCTAAATTCATACATGAAAATGTTTCTTGGGTTCTAAGCAAAATAGTAGGATGCAGAAGATACCCTCCTGGACAGTTGATTTCAATGCCGTACAAATTTTAATATTTTCAGTAAAATGCATGTGAAATGATCTGTCTTTAAACAATCCTTAGTTATTGAAAAGTATTACCTCTGTATTACAGTTTAATGATGCCCTGTTGTATACTACTCCAGTTCAATCAGGGATGTATAAACTCAACAACATGCTCTCATTGGCTGGAATGAAGGTGAGTCACTAATGTCTGTTAAAATAAGACTTTCTCCAAATTTATTTARACTCAGGTCTTCAGATTTTCAAAAGGCATCTATGTTTTTTTGTTGGAAAGGGTTATTAAATTTGCTAGTGTTACGGACCAGTGCTACAGACTTAATGTTTGCATAATATGGTCTGTGGGGCTGCTATCTAGGTTTCCCTAATCAACTTTATTGTCACAGGATCATCTATACCTGCCTTCTCATCCAGTACTGAGCTACTTTGAAATAGTCTGCTTGCTTACTTATGCCTGTGCTTTGTTCAGACTGCCTCACTCTTGCCTTGTAACTGCTCCTTCTTGCCCACATCCAAAAGATTAGGTATCTCTGCCTGATAAGTTTTTGGTGGATCAGATCTGTGTGGTCTATAGAGATCGCTAATTGCAAAGGAAAAACAGTTTGATTTCTAAGCCTTTGTGAAAAGCACCAAAGTTAAGCTCTAAACCCCTCTGGCTCATGAAAAGGAATATTCAGATCATATATTGACATAGTCTCTAACGACAGTGGGAACAGGGCACTGTCACCTCAGGAGTTAATTATCTGTTCCTGTTGCAGAAAAGCATCAAGTTCATTTGAAGTTCAATTCTGGAACTTTCACAGGCAGAACTGTGGCCTCTTTTCTGTCAACAAGTGTCTTGTGGTGGCTCCAAACCACTCTTAACCTTCGAACTTAGTTACATTTGAAACTTAGTAGTTCAGGGTGGTCCAGCCCTTGGTGGTATGGGCAAGATGCCCATTCTGAGGCTCATCTGTGGGCTGCAATCTTGTCCTGTAGCAGCAGTGTCTTGTCCTGTAGCAGCAATGCAATTAGAAAATAAGGAATTTTACAATAAAAACTGAAGCAACTTAGAAGTACCATTTCAGTTTGAATTTGAAGTTTTCTTTCTTCACTATAGGTTAAAAAGCCAACCCAGGAAGCGTATCAGAATGAACTGAACATAGAAAGTGTAGAGAGATCTTTCATTCTTTCAGCAAGGTAAGTCTTATAAGTGCATAATTATTTAAAAAGCATGTGGTTTCAAATAGGCTGTTATTGTCCATATAGGCCGATTATCATTGTATGGCTTATTTTGGACTTACATAACCAAAAGTTACTCGTGTGCTAAGTAACTATAGGAGAATAGAGAACTGACAACTGAATTTCTGGAAATAAGGTAGGCTTTGTTCTAAATTGCTTATATTTAAAATCTGATTTTGAAAAGGTAAAGCTTTTTTTTTTTTTTTTTAATGGTCTAGCAGAAATGAAGGCTAACCATATGCAATCAGTTTCATAGTTACATGATTTTTGTAGTCTAATACAGTTCACCTTGACAAATAAGGAAGATTTTGCATTGTGGGTGATGGATATAAGCTCAAAATCTGTAGTAAAAGTGGCTGGTATTTGAGCAATCTGAGCAATAGCTGCAGATGGTAGATATTCAACTGTCCTCAGAATGGTTAAATATTTATCAGATGGAACAAAAGTCTTACTTGTTCTTCGTTTTCAGCTCACCTACACATTCAGAAACATTGAGTAAATTGAAATATCTTTTGCTGGCTTTTCTTGAGAAGCACAAGAATTAAGTTTCACTTCAGTGATTTTTAGGCTTTGCTTTCCAGTGACTTTTTTCTTTTCTTCTTCCAAAGTTACTGATACGCCCTGTCAGTGCACTAATAAGAGGGGATATGAAGCATAAGAAGTCATTCTGAGTATCTAACTAAGATAATAGCGTGATTGAATAGGAAATAGACCTCGGTGAAGTGCTGAATTGAACCTGAAACTATTGAAATGACATTAAATTACAGGAACAGTGCTTGTCTTTATCAGAAAATTAAATTCTCTGGGTAGCAGCAGAAGGATACATGGCCACTAACTGGAGCAGCTCTACTGAGCTGCCTTTACCTTTATTGTGCCTCTATTGTGGATTGTTGTTTTTGTGATGTCTGACTTGGAGTTTTATACGTTCTGTCACTTGTAACAGGGCTAATCTCAATGAACAAAGACATGTTTTCTCTTTTACTTAACAAAGCCTAGCAAGGGCAGACTGCTGCTTTTTCTGTGACCTTGTAAATACTGACATTAGGATGTCTGCATGAAGATAGCTATATCTGTAGCTGAGAGGGAGACCAAGGTTAACCTTGTCAAAGTAGCCAAAGGAAGTAGCATAATTGTGTCTAAGTAGTAGTTATTTATAACAACAGGTTGGAAAGGAGTATTGCATGTATTTTTTGATAGATTTATGTAAATGTTTCTTATGGCTCTTCTGCACTTTGGGAAAAAGATGCATTTGACAGTTTAAGGTGTAATTCTGCACCACTATCATATGACTGGGTCCATAGTACTTACGTGCCTTGGTGAGTGATTGCATATTGCATAGATACATAAAGGCGTTTATGGGTTTGCAGTAGGAAATCCAGATTCATCTCTCTCCATGATTTAAAATACTTCATTTTTACTTCAGTCATTAAAAAAAAAATGAAATAAAAAGATTCATTGGAACCTGTGAAAAGATTAGCATCTCAAAATACAACGTGCTTATATTCTACAAAATGTGATAGATGTCTCCTTTTGAAGAGTTGATTAAATGGTTGATTAAAAGCAACTTCTGTGAAATATGTCCAATGGGGAAAATGCAGAAAATTCTCACCATGTTGGCTGCTGCTTCTGACATGCTTCTGTGTTGAGTTTAGCATTACTAGAAGCTTAACAGCTAGAAGATGAGCTGCATATTACCACCTAAAACTTCTCTGACCTGCTCTTTTTTTAATGTTGTTGATCCTGCATCTTTAGAGAATATTCATCTCTATTATTAGTATTTTTATACTTACCAGGGGCTATGTGTGTGCAGCAGCTCTTATTTACTGAACAGTAACAGGTAACAGACTGCATTTGCTTGAGTTGAAGGAGGTGCTGGGGGGCTGCAGGTGCAGTTAAGGATTTTCAGATTGTTATCCATTTGTAAGCAAGGCCTGGATTTGATGTGGTATAAGAGGGGGAAACAAGTAAGAAACTACTGGAAATAGATACTTGCATCATTCACTAAAAAAAATATGCAGTTCTTATTGGCATGGATATGAAGATGATATCTTGTAAATGCATCTTCCTTTTGTATCTTCTTTGTGATGATATCACGTGCTAATGGCTTCTTGGCTTCTATTTGGCAAAAATTACAAAACTGTTCAAATTAATCACTTTTGTTTTGTTTGTTTGTTTTTTCAAATTATCATCAATAAGCATTATATTGAATGTATACCAAGGAGATTCTGAAATTATTCTGGGGACAGGGTTTGGGGAGGAGAGGAGATCAAGCTGGCAAAAAATTAAAAGCAGTAAAATGTAACTCAGATAATAACAGAAGTATAGATTACTACCTCAGCAGAATCCTTCTCATTTCAGGTTTACTGCTAATGACTGTGTTAGTATTCTATTTTATCTAGGCTGAGCTTAGGCTTCAGTTTTATTGAGCTATCTGTAGGAATGCATAATGTGTTTTCCGTGGTACAAAGCAATATCATATTAGAGATCTCTGAGGCAGAGCGACAAGTAAGTGCATCTGCACGATCGAGCGCCATACAGAAGTAAAGCTTCGGTCCTGCAAATGATCCAGACGCCTGGCGCGGTCTGAGGCCAGCTGGCCCCGTCTCTCCCGGTGATGGTAATTACGAGCTATCCTGGCAAGCGTAGCTGCGTTGCCTCCCCTGACATGAGGGTAGCTCGTCAAGAGGAGCTCAGCTGTGAGAGGTGCCCTGCGGCTCTGGTCCTGGCAACCCCGGGTGCAGCTCGGCACGCCTGGGGGAGCCCGACTGACTGCTCAGCGCCAGCGAACAGCTGCGCCCCGTGCTCCCAGCGCGCACGTTCGCCGGGAGCAGCGACTGCTGCGACTCTGTTCAGCCYGCTTAAGTCTTCTGCTGCACCATTAGCTAAAACCTCAAAAAAGAAAAAAAAAAAAGCCTACAATTTTAATAAAGTAAAACAGCTTTTGGAAGGATGCAACAAACGCTGGGCCTGTGGCAGGGCTGTGCGGGGAGGGCTGGGCAGGACAGCAGAAGCAGCACTGCCTTTTTTGCTGCAGCAAGCCATTCTTTCAATTCAGCTGCYAATGGAACAGCCTCTGCTCTTAACTTGTGAAGGGTTGGTAACAGCACTAGCAGCTTATATTAGCAGAACTGCCAACAGTGAGCTTTGCAGGAAAATATTAGGGCCTTAGCCATGCAGCTCATCGTGTGAGCAATCCCCCTGTAATCAGCACGATCCACGGATGCTGAATCTCCAAGACTGCACCAACCTTTAAATAGTTTTGGGAACCTAATTAAATGTGACTGGATATTGAAAAAGCCAAATCTGGGGCTATGAATGTTATGTAGCTAAAGCAGATTGTTTTTACCAGATAAGGAGGCAAAGGTAAATAAACTGAACAAAACGTTCCACTCGGAGAGTGAGATATTGGGACAGACAATAATRCACTGCTGCTTTACCCTTGTTTCTATCTTGTTTCCTATTCTTTTGTCCTGATTCTCTCCCTGTGTGCAGGAGATCTTTTTTCTCCTTTTGCCTCCTAGGTTTCCCCTTTGTTTACCTTACCAGATTTGTCCTCTCTGATTCTACATAGTATCCAATTTCATTCAGTTCACATTTCCTGCTCAAAATGCTTTTCTTAAAGGCTCAAAAATCATCAAAGCTTCCAAATTAGTCTAGCATAAAACAATAGCCATCAAAAATAATTGTTGTTGTGCGCCTTAAGTGTTGTGTCCCACATTTGTGTAAATCATTGCTTTCCTAATTTTTCTCTTTATATAGTTGTCATGCTTTATTTTTTGCTTTTAAAAAACAATTTATTTGACACTATTTACATAGGGGAAAAAAATGCTCTTGGCTGCAACTTCTGGCTGAAATTTCAGACCCCCTTTATAAGCTGGTATTGCATCTTAAACAAGCAATCCACCTCCTCTTCTGTAGCATCCAGGTCCATCCTTTGTGCTGGTGCAAGCAATAATTCACCTGCATGATGAACCCAGTCAGGAAATTGATATATAGAGGACTGCCTGGTTGACTACTTGCAGGGTTAGTTTTAACCTGAATTTGTTTTCCAGGCCAGTTTGCTACGTATACAGCCCTCTGCGTGGCCATGTAAGTGTCTGTTCTGGCAGGTGATAAGACCTAGTGGTTGAAAGGGAGGTTTCATAGGCTGTCTATACCACAGCAGCACAGAAATATATAATATAAAAGTGAGAGTCTGCCCATGGCCTCAGGAAACACTTCAACATTGCACTTAATCCAGTATAGCTGCAAGCTCCTGCTGTACTAAGCAGTCCTTGTTCTCCTTGCTTCCCATGCCACACCACATGATCCTAATGCTTTCCTTCCATCACACTTAATGATCCATTAGTTGCTGGGTGAAGAGATAAAGTAAGTTGATCTGATGGAAAACTGTCCTTTTCTTTGGGTTAGGTGATCCAGTGGAAAAATTGCAATAACCAATTTATTCTGAAGCTGCCTAATTATGTGACTTGGTAGGAGGGAAAAGTCAGGAGCACAAGACTGGGGAAGAGAGCAGGCCCCCCCCTTTATTTTTATTTTTATTTTTGGAAGAGTTTCACAGGATTAGGTATAACAAACTGCACCTTGAGACAGAAGGAAGGGGAGAAAAGTTTAGGGAAGTTTCAGAGCCCCTGTTAACAGAGAGGGCCCATGACTGTTCTAGGAGCATCATTTACACCAGTGACAGTGTTACTCAAGCTATTCAAGGGTCCTCTGAGGAGGAGGAAGTAATTACATACAAGCCTTGGAACAATCACAGGGTATTTTGGAAGGCGGAAAGGAGGGAGGGAATCTGCGCTAAAACAACAGACAATTCTTTTCTATTTGTCAACACAAGCACTGACATCATGCAGACAGTTAAGAAAAAGCAATGCTGCAAAATCAGCTTGAGTAGGAACAGGAGACAGTCTAAAATTTAAATTGCATGAGAGTGTTGAAATCCACATGTAATAAAGATAATGGCATCCTAATTAACACTT
>NW_028186856.1:1230254-1344669 GCF_003343005.1 Rhea americana | reverse complement strand
TTAACTCCAACAGTTCTGCTACAGAAAGAGATGAGTGGTTAGAAGCCATTTCCAGGTCAATTGAAGAATATACAAAAAAGAGAATCACATTTAATCCTAGTAGAAGTCTTGAAGAGGTATACCACACCATATGTTATTTTATTTCCCTTTAAATGTAAAGATTCTTAGGAGATGTTTAGAGAAACAAAAGGCATTTTATGATGAATAATAAAACAGAATAGTAAATTATGAGACTAGATGATGATAGAGCAGAATAATATTTCATAGAATTATTTATTTCAGAAATTTAAACTTTTTACTTCTAAAAAACCCAAACCAGCCTTCTCAATTCTCTCATTAATCTTGAGAAGAGAAAGATGAAATGAGGAGATTTTAATCTGTAGTGGCTACTAATAGAGATATGCTGGTAAAGCTTGGTAGTCACAAAGCCTTTATGAGCCAATTACATGCAGCTTTGTCTTTAGGCTTGTATTATAATGGCTACTGGTAAAACAGCAGATAAGCGTTATTTAAGATGATGACTATATATTAGAGAAGGCTTTCCAGCATTGTTAGAGTTAATCTATAATCACTGGTAAATATTAACGTATTTTTTATTACTCAATTTATGGTATTCTACCGGTGTTTTCTTAGGCAGATCCAGAGAAACAGGAAGAAGATAGCCCGCTAGGATCAAAGGCTCCTATCTGGATTCCTGATACTAGAGCCACTATGTGTATGGTCTGTACTAGTGAATTCACACTGACATGGAGAAGGCATCACTGCAGGGCATGTGGAAAGGTAGGCTAATTTGTAATCATCTTTTTCTGTTAGTCTTTCAGTTTTCTTGTGTGACAAATACAGATAGAGCCTGACTGCACAATAACTGTTTTAAGGGGACACTGTAGTATGACACAGAAGTGTGGGTTAAAAACAGCAGTTATTTAGAGTAAAACATATATGACAGACCAATGTTCAACTTCTAACCTATTCCATATTTCGTGTTTTGAAATACTATTTATGGTTGTCTCCTACTCCTTCAACTGTATAACACAAACCAAGGATGTTAGATGAAGTATTCAAAATACCTTCCTCACTAATTTTCATAAATGATTCTGGTTTTACATTAGGACCAAACTTATTCAATATTTAACTGTTAGGAAATATACAATTAGATAATAAGTCTTTATTTTTCTCAGAATACAGAATTCACTGTATTGAGACATCTGCATTGCAGAGAAATGTCAAGAGAACAATGACTTAGAGCTATTTCATAAAAACCTTCTGAATTCAATAGTTTTCAGTAACACAGACTCACTCTACTTTTCATGAATTGTTAACATTGGCTTATTGAGTTGTGTAATTCAGTTATTTTTCTATTTAAATTTTTATCATTTACAAAATTGTTGGTCAGCTGAGATCACTCATGGAAAAAGAGCAGAATGTCAAATGCATAAGGAAAAGCCAAGATGTTTTTCAGTATAAAATAAAAGTCTATTTGAAGTTCAGTTATGGCCCTAACAGTACTGAAGTGTACATCTTTGAGGYATTTGGTGATTTACAGATACATATCATGCACAATAATGCTTTTATTTGTGTACAGATTGTCTGTCAAGCTTGTTCATCAAATAAACAYGGCTTAGACTACATGAAAAACCAACCAGCAAGAGTGTGCGATCATTGCTTCAGAGAACTACAGAAACAAGGTAAAGAAAATCTGCCCAACTAGTCTCTCATTTCTGTAGCCCTTGTTCCCAAAGTGTGTGCTTCATCTTTATTGTGTTTTTTTTGCAACACTCCTTTGAAATAGAGAAGTGCTATCAAGGAATTAAGATGCAGAGATCTGGGAACATAAAGTGATACCTATACCTTTTTTTGTGAATTACGTGTTCAAGTGTCTAATTCTGTTTAATTGCCTGAGAACCTATAGCATCTGAAGTTATAAGAGCCCAAACAGCTTACTGTGGAGCAARCTATGAAGTGAATTTGCCATTCACTGGCCCTTCCTTGGTTACAGTCCACATGCATGCATGTACCCTGTGGTAAATGACACGAAGCTTTTGCTTGCTTTCTTCTTAGGTTAACCTGTGTTAAATTACTTTTCATTTACCATAGGGTACAAGTAGGCATTAAATTCCTTGTAACTTACCAGTGACATCACAGTGTGTTCACATGTAATTTTGTCCTTTTATAACATGTTTATATGCCCATTCACTTAAATTTTCCCAGCAAAGCTCCTCTGATAGCTAGAGTTCTGGGGCAGTGCTAAAGACATAGGCCTTCATCTTAATGAAGCTGAATCTCTTAATGTCTTTCTCAAGCTTCAGCTTATCTAGGACTTGAAAAGTAGGCATATCTGCACCTCAGTTCTGAGGGCATGATCTAAATGTTGTCCCCAAAGCATGTTTACTGAACACTAACAACAGGGATTTCCATATAAAGCACCATAGCTAGAGGCATTTTCAGTGAAACATTTTCTGGTAATGTGGTACTATTAATGCCTGCCAGCAAGCAAAGTTTGGATAGCCTTGTGATGATAACACTTCCTCAGAGAGGAGGTCCAGGGTCAGTTTGCTTCTCAAGCTGAGAGGATACAATTCCATGTCTTTGGAATAAGCTTCAGGTCATTATGTAGGAATAAATATAAAATCAATAAGGGTACTCCACCCAGGAAGGTGAGACTCAGTCCCGCTTCACAAGACTTGCTCTGAATTGTGTCCAAAAACTCTAGCGTAAAGCACACATTCATAAGCAAGGGCTGAAAACGTGTGGGCCCTTCCCTCTGGGGGAAGGGGCTCCAGTTTGATACAAGCTGTCTAGGGTCCTGGAGGAAACCTCTGATGCCTTGATGAAATAATCAGGCCATGGCCTCCAGCRTGCTAGGAGTAGCACCTTATTAGCTGGATGCAGAAGACAGCATCAATAGCCCTTGGGGTGGTGGGAGTCTATGAAGACGGGAAAGGGGGGATTGCCTGGGACACCTGCAGGTCTCCCTTGGACACTAGAGGCTGCTGTGCTGCAGGCAATTGCAGGTCCTTTTTAGCACTCAGAGCTATACGAAGAGCTGCAGAGCACGTGCAGTACAGCTGGGAATCCAGTGATTCTCCTGCTTTCCTCATTATTAACAGCACCTTCAAGCACAACTCAAAAAAAAAAAAAAAAAAAAGAGAGAGAGAGAGAGAGAGAGAGAGAGAGAGAATTAATGAAGCTTAGAACAGCTCTCCTCCTTCCAGTCTGGACTAGAAAGTAGTGGTGGGTGTTGCTAGAAAAGGGGGCCGTAGTGTTGCAGAAGTCTTCTGAGGGAGATACAGGACCTGCCTAGGGCAATGCAGAAAGACAGGGCATGCCCTGGAGAYAGGAATGAATTAGAGGTGTGTCATGGCATGATGCTGAAAGAGGAGCCCTACTGCAGCYGTACTGAGAAAAGCAAAGAAAAGGGTAATGAACTGAGGGACAGAGTTGGGGAATTGAGTTGAAGCAGAGACTGAATTGAAATGGATATCTTTAAAAATTTAAATYGTTTTTAACACTTGAATTTTTTTTTATCATGAATATGATGGTATAAACAGTTCAACAGCAAGAAAATAGGCTTTGAAACCAAGCAAGACCAATCTGTTTAGTTTTAAACATCTTGTGTTTTTTATGGCTTTATCATGAGTTGGAGGGTTCTGACTCATTCTGTTAGTGATAATACTGAGAAGTTAATTCAACACTGAATTTAATGTAGTTAGGAATTACATTGTTACAGGCAGATTGGCAAGAGATGAGCAGCCTACGTTTGAAACACTGCAGGCTGAATAAAAATATAATCTGCTTTTGAGAAAAATGTCCAAGGATCATTTCCTGTGTTTAGTCGTCTGTGACGTGAAAGCAATATATTCATCCTATGCATTTTAGATAACCAGTGCACTCCCAAGAGTGGATCTCCAGTCAACCATAAATCTCCATCCAGTGCCTTGTCTACAGTGTTACATAGTATTCCATCTGGAAGAAAACAGAAGAAAATTCCTGCAGCTCTCAAAGAAGTAAGTGCTTTATTAGTCAAAAATAATGCTTTGTTGGTATTACATCATCAGTGTTGATGATGGAAAAGTTAATTGATATTTTAGCTGTGTTTTCTACAATGAAGAGTTAAAATTCATTTGCAATATTGATTTGGGCCTCAGTTTTACCTAGGCAGGATCCTGACCTATGAAGTAGTACATAAATTGCATAAACTTCTTTGAGTCTGTGATTCAAAGATGTAGCCTGGAATAATAATTTCTTGTTTCCCATGTTTCAAGGAATTGTCATTTACTTCTGCATCAGTAGTAAATCAGACTCCCATACCAGCTCAGCAGTTAGCTTTTGATGAGAAAAGATAGAGCTAAACTCTGCCCACCTACACTGGAGGGCTTGGGAATGGGAGGAAGGAATTCTTCTAATGTGGGTCCTCCAGATGTAAATGGTCCTAGGTGTTTCAGTCCTCTCTTGTCCTCCTCTATCCAGTTTAAGTCCCARCTCTCAGTGGCTCCAGCAACCTGTCTTTCAGAGCAGATAGAGGCAGACAAAATTTTTCTCCAGCCATTTATGACTCATGCATCTGGGTTAATCAGCAACAATAACTTGAGATCAGGTTAGAATTTGAGTCTTTGACTCTGAATGTTTATTTTAAAAGGAAAAAAAATGCACAAGTTATGATAGAAGTGATGTACTAACTGTGTACGAGCTACATGGTTGATGGTTTAGTTATGCTACAGCTGTTAAAATTTTACRCAGTTAAATAAACCTTTTAATTTAGTTACTGATATTGACTTTGTGATTTCTTAGCCATTTGAACTCTGGTGGAAAGTGCCAGAACAAAACTTCATTTCAGTAATGACTACAGACACTATGTAAGTTCTTCACACAGTAACATCAACACAAAAGCAGAGCTGATTTCTTTTTTAAAAAAAAAAGAAAGAAAGAAAGAAATCCCTGTAGGTAGCAGCAGAAAGCCCTACATGTRGAAACCAACTTTCAGACCCCAGTAGAGGGGATTTAGCTTTCAAAGTTGTCCTTTTCAAGATGTTTTGGATAGTTGATCCCCACCTAGATAACGTGGTATGTCAGCAAAGCTGAAAGAGGCTTGGTAGATTCTCAGCTATTAACTTGCTGGACAAGTGGAAATCCGAGTCAGTTTTCTTACCAAGCTGTTAACTTCCTAAGACAGCTTGCTTTGGGAGTATTATTAACATTCTGTTTTCCAACAGAGCTTTAAGAAACACAAATATAAAATATGTTSATTGGTGCCTAAGATCAGGGCCTCTAGTTTACTGTAGTGCTTCACGTTCTGTACCGTAACCCTATTTGAGAGATACCCAACATGTAATTATTCTGTCTTCTAAAGATCAGACATCTTCMTAATGCTAGACTTCTACTCAGTGAGGGAGAACAGATATTACCTGAAAGCTACTAATATTAGATCAATTGAAATGTATCTGGCAAGAGAGCCCCCTTTTAAAAACAAGGAAAAGATAGTAGGGTTTTTGAATAGTGACCCACGATTGTGGTACAGCTCTTGCATTTCCTTTGCGTTGTCATTAGATGTTGGTGTCTACTCATGTTTTTAATATTGTGATACCTATCAAGATAAAAAAAATATTGTAAGTCATGACCAAGCTGGATTTTTCCCTATTCTTGAAAAGGCAATGAAAATACATAATAGGCATTATCCTTATGAATAAAGCTGCTATTGCAAGAACAGAAAGAAGCTTACCTGCTGTAACATATACTGCAATTTATCTATTTTATAATCATTTAAAATGTCTATGCATTTTTCTGGTATATGATACATTAGACTTCTCTGAGGTTCTGCTATATTTCTTTGTATGCAACCTGTGAGAGATTCTTAACACAACTTTCAGTGTGTCAGCTTTGGCTGTGCTGTATCAATACTCTAGGTAAGATGCAGCTCAGGCAATTAGTCTTCCTTAACACCTGCTAAGTTTTATTATGGCTGTTTTTATGTTCTGGGAAATATGTTGCTGAAACTTTCTGTCAGGCATTAGCAATTTTATAAGTTCTCTAGATACTTTGGTGGATAATTCTAGTGAAAACCATGATTATTAGAAAAATAATTTGGATTAAATGTAATTATAATTTCAGCTGCTGGCATCAATTGACAAATTAATCTCAAGGCTGAAAGCAGTATGACTTCCTAGCATCAGAATGTGTTTTTGTGTTAAAGTATGAACATGTTGCTTGAAGAAAAAGTACTACTTGAATATTTTTATCTTTAAAACTTTTCTTATTTGAAAGGAATTGTTCAAGATGCAACTATGTTTCTGCTTTGAAAGTCATTTTTAAACTTTCTCCTGTAAAGATGTGGCAGAATGTTGAGATCTACATTATTGGTATTTGAAACTGCTTGCAATTATCTAAGTACATCTGGCAAGTTAGAACTGTTGCAATCTGATAGGAAATTAGAGTTTGATAAGAATGTTGAAAAACACAGTGGACGAATCTCTATGGTGGTATAAATTGATGCAGTTCCACTTGCAGAGTCTTTGCCAGGCACCAGCAGGGCTGACCAGGGGGACGTTACGTGTGTGTTTGTGCCTGAGCGCTAGTCACACCTGTAACGATAGCCCTGTGACGGCTTTAACACACACACAGAGGGGAAAGGGGCCTCTGCTCAGAAATCCTGTGATTCCTTCTACTCTCCTAATGTTAACCTCAGCTTGTAATGACTGAGGCCTAGCTGGTGGCGTACTCTGGCATAGAGGTTCTTTGTTTGTTTTCTTAATCCACATTCTGATATCATAAAGTACAACGCATAAAATCAGATCAAATGAAAAAAATACTTAATATCAAAGTATAGAATAAATTTCTTAGTTCTCTATGACATTATCTAATTTTAAAAGGCAGTCTTGTTTAGCTAAAAGTCCCCAAAGTAATAGGACATTAGGAATCTCCATGCCAAATGATATATTTCCAGCAAATAGTAAGGATTCAGTTATATTGAAGGTAAAGATCAGTGTTTAGATTATAGTTCTTCTTATAGCCATTAAGATAGCTGTTTCCTCACCTGTAACTGCAAGAAGAGGCAATTACCTGAAACAGGGCAACCTGAGCTGTTGCTGGATAAATCAGTATGACACTGCATGTTATGTCTTAAATAGCAGACAAATATTTCAGTAAAAAATACACTCAGTGAATGAAGTATACAACTTCCAGCATGCACAATGAAAGATATTTTTAATTAAAGGCTATTTAACCTTACATTGACTCTCATGCAAGTTGCATTTGTCTAGCTGACACACAGTTTTCACCACCAGCCACATGTTGAAATTTTAAGAAAAGTGAAAGAGCTTTAAGRTGAAGGTATCCCTCTACTAATGAGAGAAAACAAAATAAATCAGACAGACACCACATGGTAAGAATTGTTCCATAAATCATTTCATTTGAAAGCTGGTAGGCAGAAGAAAAGATTACCTAAATGGTTTTCTTTGTGTCACGTCAGTGAGTCTTCAGTTGGCTACAGCAATTACTTGTTGATACCAGAGGCTGTCGACTGGCTGCRGTTCTGAGTGAAGGAAAGTTTGACTCGGTCATGTCTACGGGCTTGACACTGCTTGCAACCAGCAATTGTGACAGCAATAGTCGAGTCAGAAGGATAAGGATTCTTCTTTAGCTTTCGTTTTCTGAAGGTGTTTGGCTGGTCTCTGTCGCACCTGCAGCCGCCCTCAGGTTGCTTTGCAGTTCAGGATGGAATATTCCCTTTCCAAAGTAACTGCTGTCACCTACAGAGGGCTACATGTTGCTGTTATTCTCCTGTACTACCAGAACATGACCTGCATTTGAACAACTGTAACAGTGACTTTTGATCTGATGTCTTGAATGCAAGGAATGTAATTAGGACTCTAATTTATTTGAGTTGGCTTGTTATGTTGCACTAATTTTCATGGTATCTTGTCCTTCAGAATAATCTGTGTACAGTCTGTGAAAATTAAACAGCCGTTCTGCAGAATGCAGATGGATGTGCACATGCTTCTGGTGTTGTTTMATTTCAGGTTTCAGCAAATACCGAAGACTCTACAATGAGCGGATACTTACACAGATCTAAGGGCAGTAAGAAACCATGGAAACACCTATGGTTTGTTATWAAAAATAAGGTGCTTTACACGTATGCTGCTAGTGAGGTAAGAGACAACATACTAGAAATCAAATAAACATCCAATGATAATACTTTATTTATAACAAGATTGTTCATTTTTATGATCTAGAAACAAGCTATAAAACTAGATCACCTTACAGCAATTGATCTGATTGCAATATGATACTTTGAGAAGGCCCAGTGAGCTTGGTACAGTAATATGCTGATATAGCTATGCTGTTTCTGATTCCAGACCTAGCTTGAGTACCTCTGCACTGCACACCATTGCACAGTTGTAGGTATGTTCTGAGTCAGTCGAATACATGGGGAGTCTGTTTAGATGCATCATATTGCAATAGTGACAAAACCAACAGCATCTTGAAGTATCTCGTTTTGCAGTTCCATGAGGTATTTTGTATGCTTGGAAAATGAGCAAACTAAATCTCTCAGCTTCTCTTCAAACTGTCTCTTTCAGCCTAGAATTAACATTTAATAAACACTGCTGCAGTAGAAAATAAGAAATGCATCTTGTCTAATGGCTTTTTTATTTAGAATATTTAGTCCTATTGTGGTATGGAGTATTCTCTAACCAGTATATAAAGATCTGCACATACTAAGGATATTGTATTTTTCTCATATCTATAACATTTTGCAACATATATGGATGTATTCTAGAGTTAAAGTTTGAATTTTAGATTATTTTGTGTTACATATTATAGCTTGCTTATAGCTTTCAAAAGCAAAATACGCAAAGCATCTGTTTAGGAGAGTGCTATCCCTCATTTTCTTTAGAAATGGTAAGGCTCAACCATCCTGAGCATGTAAAGAATAGCCCTTCTTTACCACCACTTCATCCCAGTTTCCACCCTTAGCTATTTCCTTGTTTTATGGGGAATTGTGCTCAGTTTTATTGCTAGGTTGCAGTGTTCTAATGCAAACTTTGTTAATTTAGCACTTCTGAATTATGTCCAGAACCTGTAATGTTACTGCAACTATAGAATGGGCAATAGCAAATAATCAGGTAGTTCTAAAAAGATCTTTGATAATTACGTACACAAAAAAAAATCTTTGCAGAGATTTGAAAAATATTTTAGAGCACTATCTCTCTCCTGTCAGTTGTGAGGGAGATTTTGGCAACCATGAAGAAAGGCATGTTAGTCTCTGGCAGTCACCTTCAGTTTTCTTTTGCTTGGCTTCCTCTGAGATTGCAGCTACTCTGGGAGGCTTCTGTTCGCAGCTTATGATCACAAAATTATTTTTTTCCTGTTTTCTTTACACTAAGAAATAGGTCCTTAGTTTTTGTCTTGAGGAGCTGTTGCACCAGATTGCTTGGAGACTTTCAAGGAAAGGTTGTAATGACTAGTCCAATGCAGCTTTAGCCAGAAACCCCCACATAAGCCTTTTATATTAGTTGCCTTATTAGTGAACCCCCACTTAAGATTGTTGCCTTTGATTCAGAAGCTTATTGGCTGTATTCAAAATGACAAAGCTTATACTCTGATTAGTGGCATGAAGACCTAAAATACTAAATCARATTGCTCTACTTGATTTGTCTGTCTTCCAAAATCAAGAAATCCTGCATTCGTAGGAGACTTTTGTTTTGATCTAGAAGCCATTGTCCAAGTCTTCACCTGATGTGTCAGCATTTACATACGGTCTTTGTATTCTCTATCCATAAGCATTGCACAATCTGGTCTAGTTGCACAACAGTATTATGGAATTTGCCCAGGATGAAAATACTTTTTTCCAAAAATGCTGTACAGTATCTTTATAAACTAAAAGATAAGAATATCATAAAGGGAAGTAATTGGGATAAATGYAGAAGGAAAAGGCCAGGTTTTGAAATTAAATGAAGAAAACCCAGAYGTGTATAGGGAGGGGAAGCATCATACATGTTTGCTGTGTTGTTGCTCTTTCCTAGCCAATGACTTCTGAATACTCACTTTTTTTTTTCACCTTGTTAATTTTCGGCAACAAAAAGCAAAGTAAGTTTAGGCATCGAAACAATTTGGAGTACAACTGTAGTGACTGAAAACATAGTCTACATCTATAGCTATTTCTGTTAGTGTACTCAGTAGAGGCAATAGCATCCTGGATCAGTTTCTCCAGGAATACTTTCACCACTTCACAGCTCTCTTCACTGATAAGCCCAGAAAGACTTTTTACGCGCCACAGTGAGCCAGCTTACAAACACTGGGTTTTGTGATGCCCTGAATGTTATCAGAGAACACCTTATAATCTCATTTAGTCTCTCCATTGCAGCATTTTTCAGACATGAAAACTTACCAAGATTGCTGGAGATGGTACTGGGCTAGATGGACCTTCGGTCTGAAGCCATGTGGTGGCAGGTCTTTTGATACACAATAAGTTCTTATTGGGCAGAATGAGGAGACTAGGTGGTGAGGGAGAAGACTTGTGTTATCAGCAGAGGATGAGGGACAGTTGAAGTCTATAAGGTTTTGTTATTTCCTATTCACCGATTCATGCATGGAGGCTATAAAAGCATTTTGTGCATGACTGTTTGTAATAACTTGTTTGATCTGTTGCAATGGTATGGTGCATGAATATAGTCTAAAAGAATTGCTCAGTATATCTTATGAGCTCTATTTCTGTCTTGTGTTGTTTTTTGTTTTTTTTCTGAAATAGGATGTGGCAGCGCTAGAGAGCCAGCCTTTACTGGGATTCACAGTCAGTGAAGTAAAAGACGAAAACTCAGARTCCAGAGTGTTCCATTTACTGCACAAAAACACTTTATTTTACATATTCAAAGCAGATGATCCTCATTCAGCTCAAAAGTAAGAAACTATTTGAATTCATTCCTGTTACTTTTTTTTCTAGGGAAGATGTTTCAGAAGTCATGAATGTTAATATTCATGGACTAAGTGTATGTATGAAAAATGCATAATATGTCAATAAATATTTTTAAAAAATAAAACTGTTTAAACAGAGGATACTGGTTTCGTTAGGACTTCTTAGACAGAGGTCTAAACCAAGCAAAATCAGGCAAAACCTTCTCATTTTTGCTTTAAATGAAGAAGCAGATTTTCCTCTGCAGAAGAATAAATATAAGAGAATGGAAAAGTGTAAGATAAAATATTAAATCTGTTTTATTGATAAACCATTCTTTTATCTCTATCCTTGATCTGTTCAAATGAAAATTGAATGTTAGTTTTGCAGAAAACCAAAAAGCATGTTTTAAGAGTTAACCAGTCTGTTTTGTTTTACCATTTCAAGCTATATAACTCCTTCAGGTTTGTTTGAATTTGTAAAACCATTTATCTGTTTATATACAAAATAATCTAGAAACTTCATCATTAATTAGGTGAAAATATTTCCTGTTAAGTCATGGAATAAATTAGAAGTGAGCACGCAAGCAATGCATTTACATATCTTGCCTATGTACCTAGGTTATCTGACTGATTTCACTGCAATTTTTSCAAATGAATTTTACATTTAAAAAATAGATTTAATGGGCTAAGTAGTCCATTATTAATACTTAAACATTAAAAAGTTTGTCATTAAAAAGTTTGTAGCTATAGTTTGTGCAAATACCAACATTCAAAAAAACAAAGTACCTTAATAATGCTTTCAAAACCTGGAAGCTTTTATTTGTCTTTTTTTTGTCTCCAGATGCGCACAAACATTTTATTGTTACTTAAGGCAGTATTTTCTTGTTTCAGTGTGCCCTCATTTGTACTATATGAAATAAAATTAACCCAGTCCAAGGCTTTCAATAGATTTGTTTTCCTATTCAGTCAATGGCTTTTGTAACCCATAGGAAAACTTGTAATTCAATGTAGTCTGTTTTACCTAGGCTATGAATAAAATTATGTACCTTAAATTGCAATGTTTCTCAAGTATTTAATATCCTAGGGATATTTATGCTGAACTTACAGARTAAATGCTGCTTTGATAGCATTAAAAGGAAAAAAAAACTATCTACCTCTACCCCATGCATGCATGCATGCACACACCACCACCAYCCCTTGTTGGCTTGTCTTCCTCTATAGGCACTCTTTTTCCCTCTTAGGGCCAAAGAAATATTGGATGTATTTGTTTAAGTGCAGTAAACAGATGCTTACTTTTTAATGAGCTTTGAAATTTGTGAATATAGTACTATGTTCAATGCTTAAGGTGTTAATAAATGTGTTATATTTAGTGCTTTGAACATAATCAGTCCTTTGAGCATTTTAGTCATTTTTAATGAATATATGGCAGTGGAAAATAGAGTAAACCTTAAAAAGTAGGGCACAGAAGTTTGAACTGTTTTCAGAAGATGTGCATGGGGTATACACATGCTTAATATGTTCTTGCCAAAAGCTTGAATTCAAAGATGACTGACACAGTTAAAMTACAAACTTGAGGCAAGGAAGGATGTGACTAATGCACCTTGTATTTGCTTTGAATTTCCAYGATCACAATCATATTAGTCGTCATCTTATTCAATTCTTGGAAGATTTTCAGTCAACATCAAATCAGTGTTTGCTTATTCTTCAGTATGTGGACCCCTTGACTTTAAATGCACACGGTTCAGCCCTCACTCTGAAAACAGCAATCTTCTCTTACTGTGGTTGTCAATGCAGCATCAAAGTACTTGAGAAACAATTTTTTATAGCATCTTTGAATGTGAGGATGTTTATCACCCCTGTAATAAAGTAGGAACTTTATTCCCTTTACTCCCAACTTCTTGAAAAGCTGTGTGTGTGTAATTTCAGGAGGGAAGAACTATGAGAAAAATAGTTTCTATCATCTGGCCTTGTACTGATATTTAACAGGTCATTAGCAAGCTTTGAATGTTTGGACTCTTGGACRAACTTTTGGTATTTGAGTTAACAGAGCAACTGGTAGTGGATGTATAATGTTACTCTGTGTGTGGTTCTTCAGCAAGTGGGCAGTATGATTTGAACTTTTACCAGCAGCTTCCTAATACCTATTAATTTTTTAATAGGTGGATAGAAGCTTTTCAAGAAGGCACCATATTATAGTGGTGTCAGCACCGTGTCTGAAAATCTAAAGCAAAATGTCTGGAGACGATGCTAGAATATACACCGTACAGCAACATTGTTCAAAGAAATGGAATCCTGCCATGTCAACCTACACAAAATTGTATATTTGTCAGAATTAGGAATTGTTGCTTTTTTAATGCGAGGTAATATTTTTTAAAGAATTGTGTGTATTTCTGTGTTGATACAAAATGTGTTATTTATTAAATTCCAGTGTTTACTTTAATGGTCATAATTATTTGTAAAGTCTGCATTGAATTCCAAAATGCCCTTGTCTTCAGAATGGTAGATGGTTGGTCAAAATATTTTTAGATTTTTTTTTTAAGCACAAACTTTATTGCAGTTGTGTATTTCCTCATGATTTTTATAGATCTTGAATTGCTGATACTCACTCTGCAACTTAGCAAGAACAGATCAGAATAGGAATTTTGAAAGAGATTTTAGACTTTTGTTTAGTTATATAAAACTCCTTTATGAGAAGCTGTATAATAATGCTGCTTTTCTCCTCTAATGGCAGCTGAAGTCCTGTATACCAGTACAGTAAAGCAGTACAACAAATTCTGTATCACAGAAGCTCTTGCAAAGTACAACTCAATTGTTAAAAAAGAGGAAAGGGAAAAATATTTTAAAGCAGACTTTGCAATTTCCAAGATAATGCACTAGAGCTTTTACAATACTGCAGAAACCAAAGAGACTAAATTAATTATCTTTTTWAAAAAAAATTRCAGGATATATATTTTCTTTTATGTWCCAGTAGTAAATTAAAGTAGAGTCAAAATTAATTTTTTTGCATACAGAGAAAGATTACACATCTCAAAATTCTTCATATTTAATGAGTTCTGTACACAGTATGAAACACTGTATAAAGTACTGCTCAAAAAAATTAAATATATGCCCTTCCCCCAAAATCTTAAAAATGATATGCATAAATATTATGTTTAAACTGGAATTGCCATAGCAAGAAAACACAACTTTTTACTGAAGATGCATATCATTCTTTGAATACCTTTTTGTTTACACTATGATTTGTTCTTTTTGACACTTTAAAACACTTTTTTTTTTTAACTTTAGAAAACTGTCAGTATACCTCATTAGGAAATACTTACTGATAATTCTGGTGCATTTATTCTATTTAAATTTTGAAAAACTGTTAACACTGTAATAGCATAAATGGAACTAGAACTATGAAAAACACATGAAAGGAAGTCAAATGCAATGCATATGTAGCCTGCCAATTAATTTTACTGTGTGTTACRTTTTTCAGTGATCATCTGGATCAAGCTAATTTCAGTAACAGGATTAAGAGCAATTGCTGGTTTAAATCCATGTTGACAGTTGTTCTATGGTTGGACAAAGTAGAACTGGGAGAGAATTTGGGTTAGGGATTTCCTGTGAGTTATCCCCAATTACCTGTGTTGATGGAAGTCCTAATATAGACAAAAACCAGGGAGCACCTATTTTTACTGATATATTGACTCATGTCCTGGTTCAACAGAGTATTTGCAATTCGTTTACATTGAAGGATCTGGGGTTAATTATTTGATGGAACAGGAGGGACATTCATAAGTAGTGACAAATGGGGGATTTAACCATATTTGATTAGAATGATTGTGAACTCTATGGAACTTACCAAAGCCCGGTCTACTGCAGCTCGGTGCTGGATGCGGCTTYACAATGTGTAGATGACACTAGAAAACAGGTGATAGAATTAGTAGTTAGCAGTTATCACAGAAAGACTTGGAATGAAAATGCAAACCAAAATATTGTTGTTCCTTCAAAGTAATACCTCAGGATCACGTTTAAGATATTAATATTAACAGCTCTGAGGAAGCTTGCCTTCCAGAGCACCTGCTCAGTTAATCAGGGAGTTTGGAAGCCTAATGCTTTAACTAATTTTATTGACTTCAAGCATTTCAGAAGTCCTGAGGACCTTTCTGAACCAGGGCCTTAAGGCTGTTGATCTGGCATYTGTCTTCAACACTGGAGATTTGACCAGATAGTGTTTGAAAATCAATGGGAATTAGATCAAAGCCTTTATTTACACATTTTTTTAATGTGATAAATATTCTTTTTTRGTTACATATTTAAAGGGCTTTTATGTAATTTTTCAGAAACAGCTGCTGACTGAAGCCAAGTAAGCTATTAGCATGTCTCATCAGGTGATTTCTGACATGCTTTTACTGTGTCCAAAGTAAAGCTGATACTAATATAACATAGATGTCATGTGGTTCTTTCAATTGATGTTATCAAATGGAAGAACTTCTTAATATTTTTATATGAACTACACACCAGCAAAGATGGAGAGCCTTGAGCTTCTAAATAAAAAATATGTTCATGGCTAGAAGCAAGCTAATTTTGTTTTAAATTTATGGTTTGATATTGATTTCTTCAGTGCAAAATTGAAACAGAGCAATAAAAGTCAAAACACAGTGAAGTGCCAAATTCTGCTTCATGTATGGCATGAAACTACCTCTAAATGGTTTGGTGCAGAAYAGGAAAATATTTTAGTGTTCTATAGAAGTCAGAGAACTTCTTCCAGAAGCAGTTGATCAGCCAAAAATCTTGAGACACAAATATATTTGAATAGAGCCTTAAAAACATTAGTAGACATGCTACAGTCTAATTATGTATGAAATAGGTGAAATTTTGTAGTATAAACATATAAATATTTTTTTGCTTTCTCCAGCACTAGTGGTTTGTATCATATGAAAAAAATTTCCAGGACCTCCAACATAGGTATTTTCATAATGTTTTCAGATGACTGCTTTTCAAACTGTTACCCGATTTCTCCCTTCTGCCCTTTTATTCATTACCACTGAAGATTAAGTAGTCACTTCTACATTTGACTCTTACATCAGCAGATTTATGAAACAAGACCAATAGTTTTTAAACACCTGGCTACCTCTTATAAAGATCTATAGTTATTTAAGGTTGGTTAGTAGAGTATGAGACAAACATTAGCATTGAAGAGTAGTTCTAGCATCCTTAATCTTGGATAAATGAAAGGTTTTTAGGATCCTAAATCATTGACTTAAAACTTCTTATTGTCCCTGCAGTACTTAAATGAATGGATGAACAAATATGGAACATACTTTACTAGGGGTTTTTTGTGTATGGAAAGTGGACTACCAAATTATTTAAATGACATCACAAGGTAAAGAGTTGGTTGGAGAGACATATTCAATGCATTTGTTTGTCCTAGCTCCTGTTGAGTGAATTTACCATCCAAATAGACTTTTATTTGGAACAGTCCTAAATTGTTCTGTCTAAATGGAAGAGTAGAATCTTTATTTTGTAAATGAAAAGTGCCAAAAGTTGTTGTAAATATTCTTGTGGATATGTATCATTTTTGTATAAATAAATTCACATTAATTGAATCTCTGTTTTTTGGGAAATATTTTCAAGTCTTTTATGTGTTAGGCAATTAATTTATTAATTGATTTCCAAATGACATAATTTGTTGTTGTTATCACACATGTCTGTTTTAATTAAAAGTCTGTATTAGGTTTGGTCATTACAAACATTAAAAACTTTGAACAGGTTATATGCATGGGGTGGCATATTGCTGCTGAGTTTACTGCAACCTGAAACACGTTTTAAGTGAATTGTCTTGCTCRTGTTAACCGAGACACTATACACACTCTTCTTGCAAAAACTGGCATCCTTGCCATGAAAACTATTTTCATCTTYCTGCCTTGTTGTCTTTTTCCTATAGCTGCATCTTGCTGTCARGTACTTCACTTCTGTTCCCTCAAAAACTGAAAGACTATGTCTTCACAAGTTCATGATGTTTCAATTTTCTACAGAGCCTTTTTCTCAACAGGGTGAGGAGCCTGTGTTTTGGGCAGAAGTGATGACAAGTGCAATCCAGTTTACTCCTGAAACTGCCCCTGAGCTATGGGGAAAAACAGCCCTTCTCAGTAGGGTCACCTGGACAACACTGATGCCTGAGACTGAGTTAGGCTCCCTGTGCCTATGCGCTATAATGCAGTGTGATTTAGAGGTATATGAGCTGAAATTATAGCTGCAGTAACAGCTGAGTAGGATAAACTAATCCAAAGAGAAAGCACTTAATTAATGCAATGTTCTTGAATATTTATCAGTGTAGGTAAGACAGTTTCAGAACACAAGAAACAGAGTAAAAGGGCTGCTACCTCAAGTTTCCTGGTTAAAATTGCTCGGAAAGTATTTTTGTCCCTGATATTTGTGAGGACATGGGATTTTACTTCCCTCTCCCTCTTCAGCCACAGATAAGTAAATTTACCCATCGTAGTGCTGTGGTCATGTTTTTCTTTTTAAAAATAAAGTAATCTGATCATCCAACTCCCAGTGATTACTGCATCTGATAGGCAAGCTAATTTGTTTAAATTAATTCTTTAGCACACACCTGTGGCAAAGAGAACAGCCTAAGAAATAATCATTCTAAAGAATTAAAGTTATTTATGGCAAGGTTGAATGAAGGATGTTACATTAATAAATGCTTTTACTGAATTCGTTTCTGTTGGGTCAAAGTGTGTCCGTATCACATAGTTTCTGTTGGCGTAAGTATTTTAGTGGAGCCTGCATGGAAGAGATTTTTCTGTCAGCTTAATTATCCTGCCTCCTTGTGCTTCGCCAACAGATGTTGGAAAGCACTTTTTTTGATAACATTGCAATAACAACATAAAGGATTTTGCTTCCATGAATGTTTTTGGTAGGGATGTATCTCTTTCTTGTAATTCCGGCTGACACCGCTACATGGATTGTGTCCTTGTAATACAGACCAGTTATGAAGTGGGTCACTTAAAAAAATTTAAACACTTTATTGGTTGCAGTGTCATTTCTGCTCTATTGAGGATATCAAAATGCTTGTATGAAATTAGCTTTAGTGCAAGTTCCTTGCTATTTGTTAAATTAAATTGCAATAATCTTTCATTTAGAAAGCTCACGTGCAGCTCAGGCTACTTTCAGAAGTGGTAAGTGAGGTAAATTGAAAATGCTACAACAGCCTACACATTCAGGAAATGGCTAGGAATTCAAATGCTCCGAGTTAGATTTCTTCCATAATGATCATTTGCATTTAGCTTTAAAGAATGTGTTCAGTCAGAACACAAAATATGAAGCTTACCAGTACTGACTGAACTAGTGATCTTGAACAGAATAGGCTAGTTACAACTGCAGCTGTGGGTCTTCAGGTGCGTGGAAGGAAAAGCAGCAAAGGAATTGGCAAGATAAGAATGTGAATAATTTTATTAATGCTAACATATAAATTGTTTGTATTCTTCAGGGTAGTTCATATCTCTGCTTTTCAGATATTAGTGCTGATGTTATCTGGTTCAGTATAAATTATACAAAGTAGTCTGAATGTTTTTTAAAAAATCARTGTAATTGTGTACATAGCCATGGTGGGCTCCATGACTCCTGCTGATCTCTAACCACAGCCTACAATCTTTGCTGAACAGATGGAAAAGGAAGAAAAACAGGTGCACATTTTAAAAATAGTCACTACTACTTAAAACCAAGGTCACTAATTAGCATACATATTGGTAACTTAGCTTTGCTCAAGAAGAACACAGAGGTGTAAAGAAGCGGAACAGCAGTGCCTTTTGGGCATTCCAGGTTTGGTGCCTTTTGGAAAGCTTTCCTCAAGGAGGGAAGGCACCACATGAGTTCAGTCTGATGAGCAAAGTCAGCTTCCTTGCTACCTTTTCAAATGCTTTTCAGAGCTGTGTTGACTTTTAACTGGCATTTTTTTTTTCGTGGCCACCACTGACTGAGCGTAGCTCTTTCACAGAGGGTTGGTTGAACTTCCAGAGTAACTTCTAGGGTAACTCATGCAGTGATGAGGTAACTTATGTCTTTGCCGGCTGTGGATGTAAGTCGCACCATCAGTGACTTAGGTGCTCACCGTACTGCAGACATTTTGAACGGTATCTGCAAAATTGTAACCGGGGTATTTGCCTCAGTATTTGCTACYCCCAGCCGAAACCTGAGCTCGCACCACTAAACACGAACGCTCCGCAACGCTTCGCCGTCTCTTACGGCGCGGAGGGCGGAGCCGTTGCGCCGTTGCCCTCCCGCGCGCACAACCAGCTCCGCGCCCTACCGCTAACGGCCGCCGGCGCGGGGCACCCCCTGAGGGGGCGCGAGCGCGCCGGGTAGCGAGGCCCCGCCCCCGCCATTGCGCGGATCGCTCCTCCGCGCGCACCGCAGGGTCGCCGGGCGCAGGCGCGGCGGCGGCGGCGGGGCGGCGCCGAGGGGGCGGGGTCGCGAACTCTGACCTCCCGCAGCCGCAGCCGCCACCGACAAATAAGCCCGCCGGAGAGGCCGCCGGGAGCTGGGCCCGCCAGGTGAGCGACTCCCGCCGCCCGCGTGCTCCCGCCGGCTAACGGCTCCAGCCTCCGCCGCTCTTGCCTCGGAGCGCTGCTCGGCCCGGGCCCGCCTCGCCTCATGCCGCTGCCGGTCCCGCTGGGCGGCTCCCGGCGGCGGCGGCGGCTCGGCGCCCCTCGACCTTTCACCTACAGGAACCGCTTGCGGCTCCCGCCGCCCCGCATCCGGGCTGCGCCGGCTGCCGCGTCCCGGCGCCGCGGTGGCGCTCCGCGGCCTCCTCCCGGCGGGGGTTGGGAGGGGGGGCGGTGGCCGCGAGTCCCCTCGTGTTGGGCCCTTCCCCCCCCCCCCCCGCCATTTTGTGCGGGGCGCCGCTCGGTGGCGGCGGCCTTCTCCCCTTTCCCTGCGCCGCTGCGACCCCCATCCCGTCCCCGGCGGAGGGCCGGTGACAGGCCGGGCCCGGGCCGAAGTGTGACGCCCGGCCTCTCTCCTTGCCCTGCGGCACGGTCCCCTGGCAGGGGCCTYGGGGCCCTTCGGCAGTTGTGTGGCTCTGGCTTGATCCTGAGTGACTCCGTCTGTTGCTTGCGTTGGGGCAGACGACCCCGTCGCCGCTTCTTATTTTGAGTCGATGGGTGGGATTATATTTTTCCCCTCTTTACATTACATGGGTTGTTTGCGGGTTTTTATTTTTTCAGGCAGTACTGCTCTGAGTTGTTGAAGAACAAAAGCACAGCCCTGTATCTCATTCTTTTTCTCAAATTTACAAATTGTGGAGGGAAAAGAGATTATATACGTTCTACAAATAAACTGGTTTTACTACAAGATGAGTGTGGCCCTGATATTTGAAAAACTGAGTGGGGCTTTCTCTGATCTGAGGCTGCTAACAAATAGTGTTAAAGGTAGACTTGGGAAACGCAGTGTAGTAGAAAGAGCTATATATCCCCATCTATTGCAGAAAAAATAAGATGGGAGGAGGGAAAGGTTATCTCTAGGACAGCTCCCTGTTTTCAGAGTCAGTATTGTGGAAGCAGAAATAAAAGCTTCTGGTTGACTCTCTYTTTTTCTGCAACATTTAGTAATTTTGAATGGCATTTTCTATAACAGCATTACAGAGTTATTCTTAAGTTAGAAAAGACTTTTTGTAATCCACAGTAGCCAGTTATGATAGGAGGTATCCTAATCAAACAGCAATTAGCCCACAGCTTGCTCCTTGCAGTCTGACTTTCCTGGGGAACTTTTGTCTGAGGGAAATCCTGAAAGTCTGAGAAGCCATTCGCTTCTATCTCAAGGTCTTCAGAGACAGTGCAGTCCCTCTCTTATTGTATGAGCAAATGTTGTCATGTGATAGTGTACAAGGATATGTGCAGGACATTGAGATCATCTGATGGGCAGAAAGTGGAGTGTATTGTCCTCAACTGCTGTTGTAGTATGTGTAGCGTGTCCCATCTGGATAATTAGACACCGCTTGCTAAATCTGCTAAATGCTGCAATGACAGMTCAAGGTGATGCTTCTCATAAGAAAACAACTAATAATAGGTCTATTGTCTAGCTCTAACTTTTTCGCTCTTCACTTGGGGCACTTATGAACATTTTTGTTTTTCTTGCTAGTTACATTTTCATGTGAAAAGTTGTTCTGAAGGGAATTAAATTGGTGGGAGTTCTGATCTCTTAAGAACAGCGATAGCTGAGGCTYGGTGTGTGTGGGGAAGGAGTGGGATTTTAAGTTTACCCTGTTTTACTTGTCAAGTTTCATAGCCTCTGAAGACAAAGCCCAAAGCAAGGCAATGTAACTGTGAAGTTGACTCAGGTGAAGGGTGGGGTGTATTTGGACTAGATGACCTTCAGAAGTAGCTTTCAATGTGAATTATTTCATGATTATATTCTCTGATTAAAGATGTGTTGAAAGAAATGAGCACTGATACTGTAGCAGGCTGTTAAACAGTTCAAGTGCAAAATATACTTACAAAATGCTTAAAGCTAATATGCTAGTCCAGAGAAAACTGGCTTTCATTCATAGTACGGAATCTAAATACGTAGTCTTGTAAGATCAGCCTGCTTTTCTCTCTGCTGATACTTAGTTTTCATTTTGTTTTATTGTGTGCTTATAATATTATACAATTAAAAAGTATACTGCCAGTGAGGTTGCTGCAATTTCTGTACAGTTTGTGAAGGAAAGCAGTTTCCCTAAAGAAGGCAAGCCATGTCTAATGGCAAGATCAGGAGAAAAAAAAATAAAGGGGGGGGGGAAGAAAAAACCCAACAACTTTAATATAGGGAGCTCATCTGTGCACAAGGAATATAGTGATGTAGAGTCTAACTTGTACACATTTATTCTACTGATAAAAGAACTATGGATTTCAACTGTCATTGCTACAGCCTGTGGGAGGACTGCAGAGGACAGGAGGACAGGTATCCCTTTCCTGCTTCAGCAGCCATCCTGGCTTAAGCAGTGTAAAAAGTAACCTGAGTTACTAATTGATTGCTACCCTGAGTTTTAATTGAAAGAGGTTAGAGAGTTCTCATGTGATTAGCTGCTTKCACAGACCTATGAAGATACTAACATCTAGCATAGGGGAGATGGTTAGCAGTTGAGGGCAGGTGTGGGGGCTCTCTGACTGACACAGCCAGACCCAGTCTGCATGTTCTTTTCAGTCACAGTCAGTCTGCAGCCTGAAATTTAGGAATGAAATACATATCTGTAGTTTTTAAGGCATCCAAGAAAACTAAACTGTTTAAGTAAGATTCTGATGATACAGAAAGTTCAAATTAGACCTTTAAACCAATTTGGTTAGATGAGTGAACTACTCAGTGGTGTCAACCTGCCTTTAACAATACAAACTTGCATGTACATTAGTGGTATGAGGTAAAGTGTCACAAAGAGTATTTCATGAAGTGAGCATGGCAGATAAAACTGCAAAGGTGCAGTTAACCAAATTCTCATTATGTATGTCCATATGTCCATATCCTTATCTTGAAGTCATCAGCCTTTGATTCCAGAGGTTATTGTGTTAAACAGTACCAACCAAACTCCCAAAGTAACAGAGCAACAAAGGATTTCTCTTTTGAAGAAGCAAAACCTATCCCACAACTTCAGAGAACTGGAAGTGAAGAGTTTTGAGTTGTGAGAGTCCCGTAGTGCTGTAGATCATGTACGGAAGTGCATTCCTTTCGGAAAATTGTGGTATAAGAACTGCCATTCTGCACCAATACTTAGTTTTGTTACTTTGGGCCAGGCCTTACTTGCACTAGTTCTATTCAATTAGGTAAAAATGTACTCTAGCCTAAGCTACGCATTTTGTCCTCTTAGGAAGTTAAACCAGTAACTTACCCCCTCTCTCTACTCCCCCATCCCCCCCCCCAAAAAAAACCCTACTAGTATTAGCATATTAGCTATAATTCACTGTTATATTACCTCAGATAAGTTGAGATTTCTGTTTATAGCCTGAGAATAACTGTGCTGTGAAAACTGCCCCATTTATTTTGGTAATAGGTTTCTTTTGAAGTATTAGCAGGACTAAGTGTCWACATGACTAATGCTTTCACTCTTTACTGTCTTAATCTGAATATTTTTTACGGAGTGCTTTGCTTGCCATCCTTGATTATCCTGTATCTAACTACTAAAACTTTTCTGACTTTTTTTTCCTAATATAGTTCTGTATTCTTGATGTAAAAGATTTGGCATAATAAATGATGTTTCAGTGCACAGCTTAATGCAAAATCTTCATGGGCTACTCTGTAAGCCGCTTATTTTCAGGTTCAAATAAAAAGCTACTTTAAATTATGATATAATGAATTTCCAGTTTGCATGTTAAATGAGAATTTTCTGATTTATAGAGACAGCGTGAGTTTTTGAAATGCTTTCTAACAAAAACTTTGATAACATATGCCAGGAGGAGGATGTTAAATAACCTTACTGTGAAACCATGGGGAAAAATATCTCTTGGAGTTATGGACACTTAATTAAACTTTGAGTAATCTTAGAAGCAGAAGGTCATTCTTGAAGATGATGATGCTGGAAGTCTTTGGGACCAGTACTGTACCCTTCACAGTTGCTGCAGTATGTTTTAGGCGTTGCAATACGTACCACTGTTTGTAGGAAGTAGGGGCAGGAGGGAGCTTGCCCTTTAACACAAATTACCTTGTGGAGTTGATAAAGTGAAAAGCCTGGGAAGAAGAGGATGAAGACRGTGTTTTTAGAGTTTCTTTTGAAATTGTGTCAACACTAGTTTAAAGGAAAGATATCTGTGAAACTCCATATTTTTCCCTGAAGTAAATTTCTGTGGAATATAGGAACATGTGCAGGGGAGAGGTAAAAGTAATACTGTTTAAGTTCTAGATTTGAAAGTCCTTTTCATAGAATAGCTTCATTTATTGACTACCTTGCCTGTGGCTGTAGTTCAGTGAATGCCCCAAGCAGTCATGTCACATCAGGCCTATGAGTGCAATTTGGTGTTGAGCATGAGATGGTGTAACGGTGGAGGCTTATTCCAAAAGAAATGGTCTTACTCCTGCTTCCACCTGCTTTCCTTGCGTCACACACAATTGTTGTGTTCTGTGATGGATGAATAGAGCGGGGATGAATAGATTCAGAGCATCAGCTTACCTTGCAGCTGTASAGCCCCTAGATCGAATACAAAGAGGGAGAAAAACCATAGCTAGGCATGCGGCCAGCTCTTTGCATGAARGGGTGTAATGGTGCCGTGGTGGATGTGATGCCAGAGTGTCCTCTGAAAGGTGTATTTGCACTTGTTCTGTTGTGTTAGCACAGTCTGTGCGTGGCTTCGCAGGAGCCAGAGACAAGTGACCTGGCTGAAACTAATCCAGCGGGGCGGGGGCAGGATGTGGAGTCTTCAGCCAGATGAATTTCCTGATCTGGTTTGCTGTGCAGYTTTGGCCTTGGTACAGGGAACCAGTTACTTTTTTTGTGTAACCATGCTGGATTTTGTCAGCTTCAAACAGAGATGCAGTCTATGCCTGAAGTTATAAAACACAGTTAGACCTGATTAAATAGCTCTGTCCTTACCAAGTTCCAGTGCTTATCTAGTGCTTGTGTGAACTGGTTCAGCTTGCAAACAACCCTCTTCCCCCCACCCTATCTGCCCCCAGTTTCTTGCAGGGCTGGTGAGTTGAATCAACTCTGTAGGTGTTAAGTCAAGTTCCAGAGATGGTATAATAAAAGTAGCCGGTGCACGGCTGAAAGGGAGGCTGTCCCCCTTGGTGGTCTGGATTGTAAGAATAACTCGGTGGTTTCCTAAAAGTTCATCCTAGCAATCCTTTTCTCCTCCTGTAGTGCTTGCTTACATGAAAAAATAAACACAGCAGTTTTAAAGCAGTGAGAGCAGTGACTTAAAATGAATTGTACAGCCATGCTTACAAATGCATCTTTTTTGCTATATGCCTTTTACTTATTTCCTCATACTTTCACAAGTGTCCAATCTTCTCTTGCTTGCCTGTAATTCTAGCTACTTCAGGTTTTTTTTCTGTCTTACAATATGTGTRTTCTCTAAATCTTACTGTAATGCAAATAAACAGTATCTGACTGTGTGTCAAGAATTGCATAAATATTCCTTAGTTCATTGAAAGAGAGAATGTTACTCCTTTAAGTCTGCCAACTGTTCTACCATCTTGAGCAATATGGCTTACAGAGTGATAATCCAAGAATAGCTGGTTTAGGTTCCTGTGTTCACTGGGCTTTTCTTGTATGCAACATTGAGCAGAACATCATCATTTATTTCACAAATGTGTTTTGATTCCTTGGCTTGATTTATTATTTATAAAGCACTGCAGAATACTGTTTGTAATTTTAAATAGCCTTGGTATTTAAAACAAGTAACAGAAATCCCTGTGACGTCTAAACATAGAGTGATTTTTTAAATGCTTTTCATTTTACATTCATTAAACAAATTTTGTGTAGTTTATGCTAAATTCTTAATTAGGACAAGGTGACATCTGGGAATGAAAATGAAGGATAGCTTCCATTTTAAGATACAGAGTAGATTTAAGCCCAGTGTGATGACCTGAGCTGGAATAGCAAATCCTTAGTTAATTTTCTGAGGTCTGTTGAAATCATTTAGTACTGAAGTAGTATGACTTTAGAAATAGGCTAAGACAATTTCTTCTAGGAGGGATTTTTTTCCTGTCTTTCTTCCCATTATGGTAGTTTTTGTATCCCCTTAGCAGGAACTTCATACTGTGATCATTAAAGTTGTACAACTTTTGCCTTTGGACAAGGGCATGAATTAAATGTTGATGTCTTATAGCTCTACCAGTGGACAGGTTAGTGTTCCTGATTACTGGCCCTCACCTCTGCTGCGTGCTCTCTTAGGAGTGCTGCTTAACCCRTTTCAGCTGAAGTAAGCCAAATGGAAACAATTTGAATAGTAGTTCTTTGCTAACTTTGACTAAAACATTAAGAATAATGCTGGTATATACAAACTGAGTAAGAGGCAGAGAAGGTGGTTGAATAGTTAATGCAAGCTAATGAATCTCTTCCGCCAACACAGCAGCTTGCAGAAAGTAGCGATGGAGCACCGTTTGCAAGGATGCCAGGTTCAGCATCAACAAGTTTGGGCTAATGACAGTGATGTATTTAAAAATAATAATTGACTTTGCCTGCCAGAAAGCCTCACTAACTCATTTAATGGGGGCATAAACAGACAATATTTGCAGAGTATCTATACACAGAAAGAGATTAAAATTACATTTCATTTGAGTCTGAAGATTAAGGAGAGATATGATGAAAGCCTTTTAAGTAATGCAGAAAAGATCCAGTGCCTGTCTTTAATCAAAACGCCTGCTTTTAGATGCTGCTTCCAATAAATGGGACTGGTTCAAAAGAAAATAGATGGATATATAATTCTTCCTCCATTAGTTTCTGTTTCATAGATGCTTGAAAGAGCTGGGTTTTTTTGGTTTGATTATATGGGATGTAATATTGCCAAGCACTCAAGAAATAACTTCAGAAACACATGCAGTGATTATACTTGGTAAAGTAGGTGTAAATATATACAGTATAAATACAGGTGCTAATGTTTGTGTTAGTCTTTACCTCAAGTAATAGAAGAAGGGCTTTACTTTTACACTCTCACTGTGTTGGAAATTTTCCAAGAAAGCAATTTTGCCTGACCCCAGGAATTAACTATTGCTGACAAAAAGTACGAACAGCTCACCACAGACTGATGGAATACCCAGCTGCAAAAAGAGAAAATATTGGACAGTTGGGGAGGCAGTGATCTAACCGTGTTGGTAGTCAAAATATTGTCAGTTTTCTACAAACAACACGTCTCCTTTAAGAAGAACTGAAGGGGGATCACGTATTAGTTTTATGTAGTTTTAGAAAGAGCCTTTACAGTCTTAATGGCCACTGTGCAAGAAGTTATAGAAGCAAGTCCTTTGGGAGTTTAAGCAGAGAGTGGTATCACTGACTAAATGGTCACAGAGCAAAGCATTTCTTTATCACTTCACTTTCACTGTGAAGTTTCTGAGAAATACAGACAAGAAACTTTATATCTGACGTGAGAAAGGGAAATCAGTAGAGCAGCTGAATGAAAGAGATGTCATGGTAAAATAAGAGAGTGAGGAAAATAATTTGCAAGAGTGTTCAGAGTAGGATATGAATCAGGTAAAAGTCGATTAGTCAAGCTTTGGTAACAACTTTTCTTAGTGTTTGGTATCCTGGCAGGAGTTTTGGCTCCTCCCTCCTCTTGGAATAATAATAATATGGTTTGCAGTTCATACTTTTTCATATATTTAGTTATGGGATATTTTAAAGAGGATCATAAAAGTATGTGTACTTTGTTTCATGTTGTGCTTTCCAGACTCTTGGAATTTCAGATCTTATTGCTTTATTTTTGTAGATAGGATTAGAAAAGAACTATAAACATAATCAAAAATCTTCAGCGTGTGGATAAAGTTTGGTTTATCTTGACTAGTTTTTTTCCCTTGAAAGGAAAGCAGAACAGTCTGAGTCAAGAAAACAGCAATTATTTGAATCAATCTTCTTGTTTTCTATGTTAGTAGTAAAAACCAACATTTATGGCTGATGGTTACACCTGATGGATGCTTTGGAAATGTGGCATGATTTGGACAAGTCTAGAATAAAAAAGCATTTCTGAAATCACTTTAGATGGACACCTTGAAGTTTACTCGCAGTTACTGAAGCTCCAAGCTCAGACAATGGATAGAGTTAATCTAAATCCTTTTGTTCACTGGGGAATTTAAAGTTTGTTCTAAAGTACCTAGAGAACATTGCCCAGGTTGCTCCAAGTTTAGAGTGTGTTAATCATAAGACTTACATGAAGCAATTCAGTATTTTGGAATTTTGGCTAGAGAGATTCAGGAAAACAAGCTTTTAAAGCATGAAAGTATCTGGTGCTAAATATATAAGTTTACATGTGAGAAAAGAAAGCTAAATTTTATTTTTCTTTTTAATTCATTGCAGGGATCTCTAAAGAGTGATTATGCATACCTGATGTGAAGTATAATTAGATACCTTAGGTAAGCTGAAAGTGAACTATTAAACTTACAGCTGTCCCAGAGTTTCTTAAGAACTTGTCTGCAGCTAGTTCTAGCTGACCTATCTTAACTCCCATCTCTCTAATGTCAAGATGCACAGTCTAACAGGTCATAACTGTTCAAAGAGGCAGTCTTGCTGCTTTGCAGAACTGGATGTGGTGCTTTGTGACTTTGCAGTGAGCTGCCTCAGGCAGCTAAACAGGCTGAAAATAAAGGTTACAGCTTCACAGTGCAGATGAACTGAACTAACAACTCTCTATCATTAAGAATGAAAAAGGAGTTTTAGCTCCTTTCTCATTTTCCTTTTGACTCCTTCCCCTGACATCTAACCACCTTCCCCTGACATCTAACCACGTGTTCTTTCTTTTGGCCACTCTAGAATTAACTTGATTGCAAAGCAAAGTGATTCAACATGCTTATTTGGCAAATGTTTGGTGCTTTTCTGCTAGGTCGATTTTTGTCTTATTAGCGAGTTGAACGGCTCACTGTGTGATCACAGGAACGTGGGAGCTTGCTCAAGACGAGCAGGACCTCCTCGCTATGGCTGAACTGKAATTCTGCTCAAGCTGCCTTTGAAACCATATCCTCACTCTACAAATCGGGAAGAAGTTTCTGCCAGTTCAGTTTCTTGAACTGACTCCTAGGGGGGTTAGGTGTATAGCAATGCCAGCACAAGGACAAGATTAAGAAATAAGGCAAAAATGGGGCAATGGAATAGGAGTGCCCGTTTCAGCTAGCCGTTTCATCAGTTTACTTGTGACATTAAATGGTGCTTCAAAGTCTGTAAATTAAGCACTGAAGTTTGGGGTTTTTTCACCAGTATAGATGATATTCTTCAGAGCAAGGTCTCCCAGTGCACTGTATTTTAACATAACACATTTCAGAGTAGAATATCRTTGTTATGAGCACTGAGTTGGTCAATTAGTGCCCTTGTGTTTAGGGATCACAAAGCTAAAAAAAAAAAGAAAAGAAAATAACTACTACTCTCGTGTTTATGCATCTTGAAGTTGCAAGTGGCAGAATTGAAGTGCATGGAAATTCCATGTCTTCAGCCCAAAATTCAGCCTATGGTCTACTTTTTTTAAGAGCTCTAGTGCATAATCAGAGACATCTGCACAACTCCTGCAGTCCTAACTGTCTTCTCACCTGTAGTACGCAGGTATCTGAGTTGCTGTTGAGCTAGTTGCTGAGTATTACTGTTTACTGCATGGCATTTAAATACAATTTCAGAATGATACACTAATCTGGTGATTCAGGAACTAATTCAGAAGTAGCTTCACCCACATATATACTAGCAGTGAGAAGACTGGATAAAGGATTGATTCAGTAGGATCTTCCAAGCTATGTCATTTCTGCTTATAAGAGGTGTTAATTTAAGAGTTTCAAACCAATCACTTGCTTCTAAGTATTGCTCTGTGACTGAGATACCTGAGTACAATAAATCTGCAGGTTGTTCTTGCATGCACAAAGAAATTTCACCTGCTGGAGTGAAGCTAGAATAAGATCATATCCTTATAATCAGTATAACTTCATAAATCAGGCGTGATGTACATCAGTCTTAAAAACCATGTGTGTTAAATAATCTCCAGGGGGATATATTGGCATATATCAATTTTAAATGGCCTTAATTTAGTTTTGTGTGCAGGCTTTTTTCTGCACAGAAGCTTTAAGATGCAATGTTGCAGTAGTGTAAATGCAGTACCATGTTCTGTGCGTAGAARAGAACTAATTCTAACTTAGAGCTTATGAATTTAACAGTTCTCAAGTCAAACTGATTTAAATTTCACAGCTTCTCCATAAAAGGTTTATCAGCATTTATAAATGAAGCACTTTACAGCTCTGCTGTATAATTTCAAAAACTTTGTAGTCACAAGCTTGGTACCTTCTTAGAGGTGTATATATACTCACACACACACGCTCTATGCTACTGCAGGTTTAGCTGTAATGTATTTAGTTACAATATTTGTTGAGGCATCTGATTTCTGTGTATTGGTTATAATAGCTGCATGTTAAAGCTGGTTTGCTTAATATTTTCTGTTGAGTACCAACATGATTTTCATGGCTGTCTTTTACTCGAGGTAATCAAGAGTTGGTCTAGCTGTATCTGTATCAGATACTAGATTCCTTTCCAGAAATTTTCCATTGCTAGTAATAATACAGTTGTAACAGCAAGGGCACTGACAGTTAGCATTTTTATTTTAGTAGGCTCAGGTAAGGAACAGCTAGTTAATAGTCCTTGCAAACTTTTAAAAATACTCTGTCAACTTACCATGGCAACTGTTTAGTGTAATCTTGCCCATAGTACCTGCAGATTCACTCAGGTGATTTTTTTTTCCTCTTTTCCTCTTCCATGGTGTGTATGTGCCACATGCTTGCGGCCAGGCTGTTTGCCTTGCTTCCACAGCTGGTTCTGCACCCATGGGCTAAGTAAGTTTCCTTGTGCTTATTCCAGACCGTATGAAGAGGTAGGACAGCCACAACCTATTCTCCAGACTCCTTTTAGTTTTGAGAGTTCAGTCTTGTTTGTATGCTTGAAGTACTCTATTCAAGCAAATTTACTGCAGATGGGAGGCAGATGGCTCTTTTGGATAAAGTTTCAGAATTTATCACTTCTAATTGCTTGTTTTTGCCTCTCTATCTGAAAGTTACTTCCATGGCTGGAACATCATGGTTTGCTGTATTTATAGTCCTTCACTGCTTTATTGTAAAGTAAAATGTGATAGTTTAAATAACTTCCAGCATTTATTTAAGCTAGCTTGTTTTATTAATACTTCTTAGCTGAGAAGGCAGTAGCATCCAGTTTAGGGATACTAGCCAGTGGGTGCGAAGTGTTTTCTTAAAACACACACCACTTGATTCCCAAGATCACACTTCATTTTCTACCAAGACAATGCTGCAGAAGTGTGCATCTGAACTGCACAATGATTTAACTAGTAACACAGAATGACAAGATAATCGGTTTGAAAGCTTTACATTCTGGTTTGAGGCTTCTCTGTCTCAACAAGTCTGGGACATCCGTAAATTTGTACTACAAGCTCATAGCTGGTGAATCCGTGACTAACTATGATCGAGAATTTAAGTTTCAGGATGAGTGTCCTGCTTATTTTTGCAGTGTTTAGAATTAACTGCTTGTAAGAAGCTAAAGAAAATAAATTATTTTATTTTATTTTATTTTTGTTTTATTTTATTTTTGTTTTGTTTTATTTTCCTAAGATGCATTATCAGGGGTAGAGTCAAGCAGTTTTGTTGAAAATAACATTCTTAAAGGTGACTTTATGTGACAGTTGAGGTTCTTAATGATGATGGTGTTAAGCGACTGCCCTGTTTTACTAAGGCATTGTTTCTCAGGACTGTACCATTTGCAGCTCATTCTCTAAAGATAATAGCAGTTGAGAAAAACCTCCTTAAATGTGCTTTGAATGGGGAATTCTTCAAGTCCTGAAGTAACTGAGCTTGAGAACTCTTGCAAACACAGACTTTTTCTTGATTCTGAGATTCACATCTCAAAATCTTTTCTGACCAATAAAATTATTCTGTTCGGGGAAAATAGGAGCATTATTTTGTTGAAGGAATATTGATCTAGTTGGGTTCTCAAAGTCTGTTGTAATTCCATTAGGAATCATCACCTTTGAAGCATTTTGATTTTAAAGCAGTTGATAATAGATTGGCTCCTCAGTGCCCATTCGGTTTAAAATTTTCTCTAGTTTCATGGCATTTAGACTGTACTGCTAGACTTCAGTATGTGTTGGAGGTTGTAACTGCGCAACACTTTTTTTCTGTTCCAAACACCTCCTTCCTTTTTCTCATCTCTAATATAGAATTCTTGCAAAAATCATGTATCAGGGCATGAAGTCTCTCTTAGAGAGCTCTTCTGCTGCTCTCTTTAAGACTAAAAGAGAATATACTAATATTGCTCCTAACAATAGGAAGGTTATGGCCAATTCTGGATTTGAGAGTGCTGAATATTTTAAGTTTTGTTTTGTTTTGTTTGTTTTTTGTTTGTTTTTTTTTTTAGTTTTGGTTGATAACACTGTTTCTTTCTTATCCTCTGAATTAATAGTGTAAAAGTACCTGCTTTCTTACAGCTGTGTGTCTTGCTGACCAGAGGTATTTCTTGTTACACACAGGTTTTAGTACCAGTACAGAATTCTGCCATTACCAGTACAAATTCTCACTATGCTTTTGGTGAGTATTTGGCAAATATGGCAAAATAGTTGAGAAGACAGTCCAAGTTTTATGTTATCTGAAACACTATCTCATTAAACAGAGATCCACAAGAAATTTCCATCTTTGTTCTTCAACTGCTCACTTCCTTGAGACTTGGTCAACAAAGAGAAGTTGGTGTGAACTCTCACCACCCACAAAAGAGTTTGCTACAGCAAAGACGTGTCTTTTTCAGGGCATAATCAACAACACAAGCTTAAATACATCCTAAAACACAGGTAAGAGTTTGCCTTATGAATATGTACCATGCTGTGGATATATAGCCCTGTAAGTAAAACTTATTTTCAGAGCATGCAGGTTGATTTGTCTGTTAGTGCATGGAGCATCATCTGGCTGTGAAAGCACAGATCTTGCTAGGAGTCAAGTCCCCAGGGGTCATGGACAGATCCATTGATTTTACTGACTCTAGGAATCATCAGAAAATTCAGAGAGAATATGGCCAGAAAGAACTGTCTATCCAGCTTGAACAAATCTGTTTTGTTTTTTGGATCTAGTAAATGTTCCAGTTCTGATCCAAAGTGTCTGTCCTCTAGGCAAAGTAACATGGCTTCTCCATTGCAGTGCGTCTTGGGAGAAGCCACCAGACAGTACAACTTCGGTGTTCACTGTCATTCTAACTAAGGCTGGGATTTGTAGGGCAGTCTTCTAGTTTATTCATAGAGCTTGCAGAGAGGATTAAATTTGCCCCCTTTCCCCTTTAAACTGTATTAAATATTACTATCAAATAGCTCATTATGCCAACCATTTTAAAAACCTACTCCAGTGGATTTAGAAGATTTAGAAGCTTCTTTTAGAAGGATTGAAGATTTGGATGTTGAAATGTGTTGTTTTATGCTAGTAAATGCTATCTATTAAAGATGTCTTACAGGGAGCATTTAAGGAGATTTAAATACTTTCTAATGCCTTAGTTGCTTGAAGTAGTGACTGTAAGTGAAACCTGTATCTCAACAAGCACTTAAAATTACCTTACTGTAGTTGTCGTTCTCAGGGTTACAGTATCAACATATATTGCATGACCATCGTACTTTCCTAGTAGCACAGACACTTATAAAACCTGGCATCTCTGTTGACAAAATAAAAGGTTTCTTTGTTTTTTCTGCCCTTTTATTATCTGAAGTAGGTGAGGCCCACAGGCTTGACCTTAGCAAATAGACGTGGCCAAGATTGCAAACTGGATGTGCCTGTATGCCATGTTCGCAAAAAAAGTCGTGGAATGCAAGACTTGGAGGATAATGACAATTTAGACTAGTGTATCTTCTTTACGTTTGTGTTGCTAAGTGTAGTTTGGTTCTGTTTGGCAGGGAGAAATGGAGAAAAAACATAGAATTTGCATAATTTTGTGAACTGTTTAGTTCTTGAACTTTTGTGTCGGCAGTGAAAATCCATGTGGTTTCAAGTCAGCATTCTGACTTATGATAAATTTGAATTGTGATCAATCCAGGTGAATGTTCAGTTGTTTAGATTTTCTTAAAAGTACTGTCATTTTCAAAGTTTTTGTTGAATCTTAGTGTTTGGGGGAGTTGTTTTGTTTTGTTTTGTTTTGCACACCTCCAAAATGTAATTGCTATAAATTTTGAATGGTTGTTTTCTAACTTACTAGGATATTAATGGTGTTGCATGTGCAACTTGTGTATGTAGTGCACAAAGTGTATAGGGAGAGGGGTTTTTTATTATATTTTTAGCAATTTTAATGAAGCAGTATCTGGCTGAAGAAGGCATATTAAATGTTCCTTACAGACCTGTATCTGCAGAAGTGTGGGTTATAGCTGTAATCCAGTTTTGGTATAGCGTTAGATGTTTTGTATAACACCGCACTTTGCAAATAAATGGACTGAGGGTTCCCTGTCTTGGAAGATTTACAGTTAACATAAATAGCTCATTATTGTTATTTAGCTAATGGAAGACAGGGACCAGAATTCTGCCTGCGGAAAGGCTGAGGAAAATACCATCAAAGAAACCTTGCTCGCTTGCCTATCAGACACGAGCTGGGAGACCGACTGTTTCATCAGCACCGTAGGGGAGAGCTGGGCTGTGGGGGAAGCCAATGAAGGAAGCAGCTGGAACTGAAGCGTAACAAGCAGGGCAAGGCAAGAAACTGATTAAATTCAAATAGCTCTGTGAAAGTGAGTACACAGTAAATGTAGCATCATCAGTTATTTCAGAGAATTTGAAAAGAGAAGGATACTGTGGTTGTAGCTTCAGGAGAAAATGTTTTTCTTCCTAAAAGTTTTAAGATGTCATGAAGCAAATGGAGCAGGGTGCTCCACCAAGGAAGGCAGGGACTGGAGTGACTGCCATAAATCATACTTTGTTATGGGAAAGGTTATAGATATGGCTTTTCTGATGGAAAAATAATGGTATTGATGATTTTTTTTTTCTGGAAAACAGAAGATGCTAGAGATAGTGATTATAGAATGGAGAAAGGATTTCAGATTGTAGTATCTGACCAGGCTGACGTAGGGAAAAATGTATTCTTCCCTTGTACTAAGCTTGTAATCATTATTGCTGGATAAAATCAGATTAAGCTATCTAAAATGTATATTCTTGTGCATAGCCATTCAAACTAGACCCTTAGTGAAGCAAAAATTGTGTTTGAAATGAGATAATCTTTTATTGTATTCTTGAAAATATCAACACAGTAGGTCTATGTCGAAGCATTGAAAGGATTCTTCAGCTATTTAAAGAAGAATAATTTGCAAATCAAACTGCTTTAAAAATACTGTTATTTTTGTAATTTCAAGGAACTCATGGCATTCCCCTAACTGAAAAAAGTAAGAATCACAGAGCATTTCAGGTCGGAAGAGACCTCAGAGGGTCTCTAGTCCAAATGCCCTCTCAAAGTAGAGTCAGAGGCAAGGCCATCCTATGAGATCAGACCCCATTTTCAGAATTTTAGTTTTATACTCTTCGTTTTCGGTAAAGTACTGTTGTATGTGCAATATTTCTGCTATAGCAAAACGTCACAAAGCAGTAACATCTTCTTGTAAAACAACTTTTTGCAAGAAGTGCATGTCTGTCAGTGCTGAAGTTGGTCTTACCTAAGAGTGTGTCTTTATTACTGAATAGTTCTCTAATTCGCTTTTAGGGAGTTGAGCTTTTTTGTGAATGAACTAGTACAGATTTCTGGCATTGGGTGTATAGACAATGTGTTATTTTGTTGCTAGTATTTTATTTAAAACGAGAGAGATTTTCAGGATAGATGACATGTTCTCGGCTTAGTCAAACGAGATTTCTCTTTCTAAGAGCAGAGTGGGCTTCCAATGAGCTACTTCACTATTCGCACAATTGTTTGCGCGAGTTTAGTCATCACTGCGGTAGGAGACAGTTCACAGAAAGTCCGGCCAAATGAAAGCGTGAAAAAGCAACTCGATGCATTTGTTGCACAGCTAACTGCTTTTTTGCATATGTAGCTCCTTTCATTAATATTCTGACTCTTTATATGGTTACGTGATGCCTGTAAATAATTTAAAAAGCTGTCATGCTATGTAAAAAAATCTTTTAGACCGACACTGTTTATTCTTAGGTTCAAACAGGAATATGTATGTCAGTATTAAACATCTTTATGACTTTGTCTGCGATGAGAAGCCTGTATAACCTAAGTATAGTGTATTTGAAGCAAAGTAAATTTAGTATATAGACAAATCTTTTAATATTTGGCTTATATAAAAATAGATATTACAATGTTTTTAATACAGTTTTTAACAGAAAATTAAGTATTTATGGTGCTTCACAGCTTAATTTCTGTTCCTTTTATATACTGCCTAAAGTATATTTGTAGATAGATATCCAAACAAACAAGGCTTAGATCTGAATACCTAATATTGCATTATATAAGTGTCTGTTAAATCCTGCAAAATTCTTGGGAAAATTTGGACACTTTACGCTATAGCTGCAGTGTTGATGGTAGAACAATCAACTTTGTTTTTTTATTTGTTTCTTTTGTTAACACATCTGGGTTTTGCCTTCCAGTAGTGCCTTATAATAATTACAAATCTGACCTTTAAGCAATCCTGTTAAGCCTATAAAATCAGTGCGAGTTCAGGAAAAGTTGGATTTTTTTTTTCCTTGATAYGTAGCAACAGAACTGTTGGCAAGGTTCCAATTTTTAAGATGTTAATTACACCCTGCTAATGTCCTGGCCAGTAATACCCATCTGCTGTCAAATTGGAGTTTATTATATTGTTGCTCTTTGGGAAGAACAGGAAATCTCCATATGAGTTAGCTGTGTAAAATGATAAGTTTGCGAATAGAAACTAAATGATTAATTGAGCTTTAAATTCTGCAGGAATGTCACCTTCAAATAACTGTGAAGATTCTTTACTTAGATGAACTATATTTTTCCCAAGATATTTTTACTGTTGAGGCTATAGATGTTAAGCATCTTCTTTCCTTTCTTTGACAGGAAATTCTGGTGATTAAAGATCATGGCAACCATAGAGGAACTGGCCCATCAAATTATTGAACAGCAAATGGGAGAGGTACATAAACTTTGAGTCCTATCTAAAAGACTTTGAGTAATAAAATGTACAGGCTGATAAACAAAGCCACAAGTATACCTGAAGCTGCAGAAGACCCTCCCATGGAAGAACTTCCTATGCCCATTTTAAAGTTATAGTGCAAATTCGTTCTTGCCAAAATTTATCCACAGAAAYGAAGCTAAAGAAAATCTAGCAGTATTTCTAGTTAAGTGGCTAGTTCTCCAGCTATGCTTTTGAGGCCTGTGGTAGTCTCTAGAGAGTGCTTCAGTTGTATAATGATTGCTTTGCTCGCTCTTAGTTACGAATTTGCCCTCCAGAGTTTTCCGTACATACTTTCACTTTCCAGTTGAGCAATTGCTTCAATTGTCTTTTTTTTGTTGTTGTTGTTCTCAAAAGTAAAACTTTGCAGTGCTCCTCATTGTAAAATATTTGTTGATGTCATAAGTCAGGGGGAAGATTCAGTTCTTGTTTTTGCCAGCTTATATTTTTATTTTCTGTAACCTGTGTACAGAATGTATGTACTGCAGTCTGAGTACATCTAGGGATGCACAAATAGATTGGAAGTCTGGATAAGTATATAAATACCTCTTTAGAAAATTTAATCGTAGTGTAGTCTATTTAAAATTAGTACTGCTTTACATTAGGTAGAACTAGAAAAATGGTATTTATTGGCTTGAAATATCCACTCTTGGTTTCCTGTCTGGTGTAGTACATAGAGTTATTTTTCAAGTAATTTTGCTTCCTTTCATTCTTGATTTCAAATAGAAAGATGTAGAGGGATGTTAATCCTCCTTTATATAAATTCTTATGCCTTTCATTATTGTAGCATCTGAGTTGCTGCAGCTACCTCAAAGGACATGAGTGTTGTATGTCACATGTGGTACATTTATTGTCTACTTCATCCTCTTTATAGGATAGCAGGGTGTCTAGTGTGGTTTTATTTTAGTAACATAATTCTTTGGGGAGGTCAATGTATGACTGTATTTCATGTTCTGTTTTGTGCAGAAGAACACATTAGCCAAAGCTAGTTGAAGTATACATTTCACTTGCAAAAAAGGATGGTGAGTTTTATGATGTTTTTTAGTCTCTATGAGAGTTGTTTTTCCAGTTATAAATGTGATTCCATGAGCCAGTGAGCTGATGCAGTGTTTCAGTGCCGCTGCGAAGGGAAGGTCCTCTTCTTGTTACTTGCCTTGTGCCGGTAGTTGCTAAATTGTTCTGGGAGCTGATTCAGCTTCCGACGCCAGCAGAAAACTAACCCAGGCAAAACAAGTGGAAGGTTTTCCGCTGGGTTAGTGAGTTGAGTGGTAGCTGAGAAGGCTCTGGTGTGTACCAGAGCCAGCGTGCAGGAGGCTGCAGCCCAGAGAAGGGAAGCAGGGGAGAAGACGACCAAGGAGCAGGGGAGCAGTTTGATGTGTTTGTAGGTAGGGAGTTGCAGGATTGTCTCTGATCATTCTGGCACTGCAGCCTTACAGTTTGCGTGGAAATCGTTCTGTCAGCAGCATAGATTAGGATTTGTMCTTTAAGAAGGTCCTGCCATGCCCAAGACTGGTCTTTCTTTTTTGGCAGGGCTGCTGCTCAAGCATTCCCCAGTCCTCGCTTAGCCACTTACTCTCACACTGTGCCAGTGCTCGCAATGCAGTGGTTTAGCTTTCTGCATCACTGTGTGGTGGACAGAACGGAAAAGAAAAACACAGGATAGCAGAGGAAGCTCATTTCCCTTCCAGCTGGATCAGTTCCCTTATCTGATACAAAGTGGAGCCCRTCCTGGCACAAAGCAGACAGGGTTAGGACTGAAAAGAGGGCAGTGCAAAGCAGCACTCGCCAAGCCAAAACTGCTGTTAAAGGAGTGCTCCTGAGTGCACTGCCTGAAAGGGAGAGCCAGCAAGGGAAGTGATCTTAACAGGGGCCTTCGCAGAGTATCTTACATAGGATTTATGTAAGTGGAATATGAAGGRAAAAAAAGTTTTTCCCATTCTTAAAAAAATGAAAGATGCTCCTGTGTCATGTTAAAATAATCATCAGAAGTGTTCTATAATGTAGTTCTGATTTCCTTATAATGTTAGTTCTTGTTCATGAAGCATTTTAAAATACAAAATTATTGTGAATATTTTTATGATGATATTCACGAAGGTGTTCTTTTGTCAGACTTTTTTTTTTTTGCATAAAAGCAAAATTTACTAAAAAGAAAAGGGAAGAAAAAGGAAAAAAAAAGACATAATTTATAGCCTGACCATGAATCTGCCAACTATTAATCGTAYTTCATTGAGTGTTTGATAATTAGTATGTCTACATCAAGATCACATTCCTTAATTCAAGTTGGGAGGCTGTCTATCAAGAGCTCCTCCAAATCATCCTTCTTTAATCTGTGGTTCTGTACACTGTGTGTGGCCATTTGTTTCCGCAGTCCTACCAGGTTACAGTAGCAGAAGAAAGTTGCATATTTGTCTAAACAGAATCTGTCATATACATGCAAAATACAATTTTTAACATTTTTTTAAACAAATACTGTAATTATTCTAGTCAATAGTATTTTTTAACTGCAATAAAACTTTTATTCCTTATAGAAGTAAAAATGCAAACTGACAGTTTGTGTGAATGATAACCAGTTTTACCTTCTGCAGCACATAGATCATGGTACTTTAAAAGACCAAGTGTAAATCAGTCCTGGAATATGTAGCTAATTTTGTACAGCAAAGACAAATTCACATAATACCCCGGCTGCCTTTAAATCACCACATGTACATGTATATGAAAGGCTGATGCAAAATTTTTGTGCTTGCGTGTATCTCTTGCAAGCTCTAAATTTTGCTATATAATGGACTCTTCTTTGTCCTTTATTTAAGCAGAGAGTTGGATGAAGTGTTTGAATACTGACAGTATTTGTAGTTATGAAAAATACTATATTTTTCAAAAGCAGTGTTCAAAAACTGCTCGGGCAGTAGTTTAACAAGGATTTCTTTTGATTCTGCTGGCAGTTTAAGTACTCCCTCAGCAGCTTCATTCCACCCATGCACTGGTTTGGATGCATCTCAGCATTGTGGACACCTGAATTGAAGGTTTGATCTGGGTTAAGAATAGCCTCTGTCTGTCTGTCTCTTGCTGGGTAGTTTTTGACCCYGCAGTGTCCTAGTCCAGAGCACTGACTGACTAAACAACCCGTTTTGCCTACCAAGCTAAAGGGTTAGCAGCAGATAACTCACAGGAGCTGAGACGAGTACCGAAAGTAATGCCTTTTTGGTTGGCATTTTGAAATTAGCTTAGGCTGATGGCAGTTCTGCCGTAAGGGGAAGGCTTACCCACCACCCCTTCCCCTTCTCATGCTCGCCTCCGGCTGCATTCTGGCCTCCTTCCTTATGCTGGTACAATGCACGTACGTGGCGGTTTGGTCAGCAAAATCAGGAAACTAATCCAGCAGGAACAACAAAGCTTTCAACCAGCCACTAAACTGTACCCTTACTGCAGATACAGATATATATTCTTTATATTAATCCCAGAAAAAAAAAAGTACAGTGGAATAGGAATGTTTTTGTAATAGTGTAAATGTTGGGAAATATTATTAATACAGAATTGCAGGATGTTACAGAATTTTTGAACTGTGTAACTAGTTCTGGTGCAAAGAGTTTGAGCAAGTTGCTAGGGATTTTAAGTTAAGTCAAAAATGCCAGTCTGAAGGTATATGAATACCCTGTGAAGACAAATACCTCRTTTGTACTACAGTGAGTCCAGCTTTACTGAAGCCTGTGTAAATAGCAGTTGGACTTCTTAGTATTTATTGACAGATAATGTAATGGGTARCACTTTCCACTGCATACCTTTGCATTATGGCATGTTAAGAAATAAAAAATATTCATAATAGTTAAAGCACTTCCACAAACTGTCTCAGAGCATTCACATGGAAGTTTAAGTTTGTTTTAAGATGCTTTGCTTACTGACCTCACACATTTCATTAATTTACTCTGACTTTCTTGACAGTTCTCCAGTATAGAATTCTGTTACTCTGTTTTTACTGGTTCAAGGCTTAGCAGAACAGGAAAGGACAACTGCTGTGTTACCACACCAAAAATTCTTTTGTCACTTTCAGTAAAGCATTGAGGTAAAAATAAGTTAGTGCACACATACATATGTGGCAAAATGTGGCACAGCTATGATAAAAGGTATCCTGTTAGRTATGTCTCTCATACATATCAGCAGTTATAACTCAGAAAATAGTCAATCTGATTATGTGGATTTGTCAGCAATTAATAGCTTTACCAGAAATGCTTCTRTATTTTGTGTTGGAAGGTGTTATAAAATGGCTTTAAAACATTGAAAATAGTAGAATTTTCTAACCTGCAGAATTAAGCTATTAATTAGATTCCTTTTACAGTAAAAATGTCACACTCCTCAAGCCTTCTGCAGAGCAATCAGAAGTGGTGAAACCATATGGTAGTACTGCAGTACATCCYTTGTCAATCCACTGTATTTGTTTCTTCTTTTTAGATTACCCATTCCCAAGGATCTGTTACGCAGACACTAATGGATGGGACAGCACAACGAATACAGATTGTCCCTGCGGATTCAGGCCTCTCTTTACCACAGCGCATACAGGTATGCTTTGTCCAGTATATTTTACAAGCAGTGCTGAAGTATTTTTTTTCTGCTAGTTTTTACATATGATTCTTTTTTATTTGCTTCATGTTATTTACTGAGATGTAACTATTCAGTCCTGGATGGCAGAGATCATTTCTATATAAACAGGAGTGAAAGGTCTAGAAAACATTCCGGCACTGTTTCTACTTTTCAGATCTGGAGAATTCCCTCCTGTTTGGGATCTGTTGCCTACATTAGTTAAAAATTGTGTTAATTGGGTCCAAAACCAGCTAATGAAAGACTTTTCCTACTTTTCTGTCTTAAGAATTTTAAGATTTACAAAAATTAGAAACATGGAACAGAAAAGGACTTTTTCCAATACCATTGCTCTTTAAAAGCTGAATAGCTTTTAGATTTGGTAATTCAGCTGAGTTCTTAGAACATTTCTATACTTTGCAGGGGAGGGAATGCTGCAGGGATCATAGTAAGCAGCTATATTTTTGGTATTATTGAAACAAGTCATAAAAAGTACTGGCAAGCTAAAGCCTGAGAGTGCTTTAAAGCATGTTGGTTGTTGGCTGTCTCAGCCAATGTTATGCATCCCACTATACTACTTTGTAGACTAGTGAGGTAATAGTCTCCTGCATTTAGTTGAAGGTAGGAAGTTTTTTGGCACTGTGGGTAGTGAAACCATAATCAGCACAGATGTGTATGTATATGGAGATGAAGAGAATTTGGGGAATAGAATTTTACTTTTCATCCCTTAAAAGTCAGTGTGAGTCCCTGCAAGCACATTGTTTTTAAATTTCCTCTTAGAGAAAAATACAACTGCRGAACAAATTTTAGACTGTTGTCAGATACATGTTGTTGCACAGAGAGACACACTAGGTGAGCTAGCTGCTAGCATAATGTTGGCTGCTTTTTCTTTTGCTGCTTCACTCTTCAGTATTTTTCACTGGTATTTCCTGTTTCAGTGCATTGCATTCAAGCTTTTTCCTACCTTCCAAGACTGTTCACAGCTGCCCCTGCCCCACACATGATCTTTTGTTTTATCACCTCTCTACCTGTACTCTTATTCATGATGCCAGTCTTACCTATTCAGCAGATCTTTATTCTTTCAGGTATCTCTATGACTTTTCTATGTTAGCCTTTACTTTGGGTATAGCTGTACCTTTAAATGACTAGTTTATGTTAATCAGTTGCTGTCTCTTTTTCTGTTTTCCCATCAAAACCTGTGTGTGCTATAATGCCCCTTGTAATTTGTAATGTAAGCCATTTAATGTAATCTCAGCATCAGGGTCTGAATGTGGGACAGTGTCTAAAACCGTGAGCCTTTATTTTTGAACAGCAAGACAGCTCTGTCCGTTCAGAGCCAGTTGCAGACTTCTAAACCCTTGTGTGTCAGCCACTGAGGGGGAGAAGAGAGGACTGCTTTTGGGTAGGGACTGCAGCTACTGCAGATCGGATGAACGTGGAAGAATTGTGTTTCTAAAGGTTGTTATTTTTCAGGGGCCTTTATATAGTTTTTCATCATCTCAGGTAGCTGGAAGATCCCGTGTTTCACAGCTACTTTGTCCTCTGTCGTTTTTCACTACACGTATTTGCTCCAAAATGGACAGTGAGCTCTTTGGGACAGGAACTGTCTCTTGCTATGTGTGGAACAACACTTAGTAGAATGGGATGCTTCCTGTAACAGGCTCTACAAACATGGCAACACTATAAATGCTAATAAATTAGGTAAGAGGTAGAATTTAGTAATGAAAATTTTGCAAAAAGAATTTGTAATCAAAAATAAACTGCTTCTAGGAGAAATATATATAGTTCAGTAAGATAGTCAAAAGGAATATGTTAAATTGGTTCATTTTAAGTGTATATTTCAATTAATTTTTTTTTTGCTTTATCTGGCATCTTGAAATACAAAATGCGTAGTAAAATGTTCTTCAAAATATGTTTTACTAGTCTCCCTTTTTAGAGAATGTTAACATTCTGCTTTTGAGGATAGAAGTTAATGGTCATTTGTTCCTAAATGGACATTTCTGTTCGAAACCAGCTCTGTTACAAACTAGTGTATTCTACATATGTTTACAGACTTTTTTTTCTAAAACATGAATTCTGGCTTATTTAGGTAATTAATTTATTGAAATGATGTTCAAATAGAGGTCAAGACTTGTTTAAAAAAAAGACTTAAAAAGCCGTAAAAGAAAACAAACTGKCCTACTACCATCAAGATGCTTAAATGAAAGATGTGGGGAAAATGTATTTTTAAGAAGGCAATCCTGAATTACTAAATTTTTGTTTTGTAACATGATCCCTATGGCAACATTAAGTTTCAGATTATTAGGAAACATAATGTATTGTCACCTTGTCACCAAACCCCAATGGATTCCCTTGAGAAGATGAGTGTTTTTTTTTTTTCCTCTGATTATTGAACATTTAGCTCTTGCAAGTTGTTATACTTAGATGAACAGCTACTCTCTTTGTGATTTCAGTGGAGTTTGTGCCGGTATATGACTGTTAGTGGCCAGGTGCAGACAGACTGCTCTTAATTGCTTAAACTGCTTTCTGTTGTGCCTGTGTCAGCTGCCAAATGTTTTAGAGCTAGCAGAAGGCGTTTGTGTAGATTAGATACCTTTGTATGGATAAAATAACAAAATAATACTTAAAGTAACACTGTTCGCTAGATTTCTATCTTATGCATCAAGATCTGCTTGGGCAGCCCCCTAGATTGCCAGGAAGCCACTTGAAGAATTGGGACATTCTTTATGAAATGAATTTTATGAATTAGCAATAATTTTTCTGCCTACCATCCTGTTGTATTTATCCACAAGTGAAATATGGAACTGGACTACTATAGGAAAGCATATTGGTTCAGAGATGGTATAAATGTTCAGCTGTGTTCAGAATTTAACATATATATTATCAAAAAATACCTTCATCTTTAGCTGAAATTTATATGTTGGTTATTTTCGACATAGATTTTTTTTGAGTTATGTATAATATAAAACTACCCAGATAAAGAATATGGTGTATTTTTTAAATGTTTTTTATGTATACAATTGCAGTTTCAAATTTTAGTAGTGAGGCTGACTTTAGGTAAATTTATCTTTTAAAGAACAGGTGTGGAAATTCAAGAAACAGCACAATATTCTGTGTTCTGCTTTTGTACCTGTATGCACCTATTTAAAAATGTTATGCAGCAGATTTCTCCTAATCCCAATAAAGTAGAGGTGTTTGTAAGGAAGGGGGAAGGGGAGCTACTTAGAAATAGTCAGAAATGACACAAGAAATGAAGTTTGTAAAATGAAGAAAAATGGAATGAGAGGAGAAAATTAAAAGGAGAATTAAAATGTTTMCCTTCTAAAGAGTGTAGAACCAACAGAGAGGAAATGGAAGGAGAAACAGTGGACTGCCACAGTCATTCACAGTGCTGGACATGTGGCTAGCTCAGAAAACAGAATGCAAAACCCCATGTTAATGAGGTTGGTAACTGATATGGGGGTTTTGTTCCATCTTCTCACCCTACTCTCCAAGTCTCAGAGTAGTTAACATCCCTTACATCTTTAGCCTCTGGAGTTTTATAATCTTACCTGTACTTCTAGGCTAAGTAAGGTTTTAATTCTGTTTTTTGCAGAGAAATATTTGGAAATGTGTTCCCTAAAAATACAAATAACAAAAGGCCACTAGAAAGAAATACATTCCTTTTGTATATTTTGACTCTTATAATTGCTGAATATTTGAAATTTGGTGGTATTGATTTATCTCTGCTGAAATTAGATACTCAATAATTAATACTTTTCTTGCTGCGTTTCTTTTTCAAATGTAAGCTAAGCAAAGTTTTGGAAACATACATTGAGCATTTGGAGAACATTGAACATTTGGAGAAACAAATTAAATACATTGAATTAAACAAATTGAAAACATTGAACATTTGGAGAAACTAATGTGCTAATTGTGAAGGTGCAGTAGCAACGCTGATAAAAATCAGACTTGTGTGAAATTATACCTCACTGAATTTCTTCGTGCCCCCATTTTCCACCTAGAAAATATATRTAATATTGCTGCCCTACTTAAGTGAAGTTAATGAAGACATTATAAATGATTTCATCAGTGATAAGGACCATGTGTGTGTTAAGGATGGGTGGATGTGTATTAATGTTTGGTTATTAAAACTTTTAAATTGGACTTGTTTTACTGATTTGTAATTCAAAAAMTAATTTGCAGAAAATAGTGTTTGTAGAATGGTTCTCCTTAGTCCTCAGAATCAGCCAGGCAGTTTTTGGTACAGACTTCTGTATGGAGAAAGACAGGAAGTGATTAAAAGKAAGATTCGTAATGCAAGAGAGGTGTAATCTTAACTATTGTCTTTGAGCATTATGAACTTCTGACAAAGTTAGCAGAAAACAGAGTTCAATGAAGGGCAGAGGGCAAAAGTTTAATAAAAATCGGCTATATTTGTACTTGAAAATAGAGATGAAATGAAAAAGATAATGTAGACCTGTTCTTAATTTCTTAATGTTTCATTTCATAATTAAGTTTTCCATTAATAGAAGAGAAAATGGCAGAGAGAGGTACCGTTTGAATTATTTTATTAAAAAAAAAATCTAAAGCCTAAGATCTGTATACAGGTGAAAGAAGATTATTGCTTTTCTTGTTGTTTAATATTTCTTTTTTTTTTTTTTCACTTGGAAGTAGATGTAGAGTTGTGATGTTAGAAAGTTCCTTGTTAAGCATCCAAATGTGGGAGGTGCCGAGCACCTCTTGCGGGACACCGTGAATCTGGGGGAAGTTCAGGTTTYTCAGAACTTTGCAGGTTCTAGGGCTGCGTTGCAGACAACTTGGCAGAGGTCTCGGCAGTGTTGTAGAAGCATGGGCCATGTAAAACTAACCTGAATTCGGGTTTTGACTTCAGACACCCTTGGCTGAAGTGTGTTTAAAATAAAGTGAAAATCCATGGTTTTGCCTGAGTTTGTGTGACTCTTGTGTGACAGAGGGGGAGACGATCCTGCTTCACAAACACCAAGGGCAAAAATCCCATTATCTTCAGTGCCCAGATTGGGTCCTAAGACTGAACTTAATTTACCRTAACAATTTGAGATAAATGTATTGTTAGATTGTCACAGATCAGCAGACGGGCCAGAAGATTCAGATTGTTACAGCACTTGATCAGAGCTCAGCAGGCAAGCAGTTCATCCTAACAAATCATGATGGCTCTACCCCAAGCAAGGTGATCCTTGCCAGACAAGATTCCACTCCAGGAAAAGTTTTCCTAGCAACTCCAGATGCCGCAGGTGTCAACCAACTGTTTTTTGCATCCCCTGATATATCTGCACAACATATCCAGGTAGATAATGCACTTTATTTCATAATATTGGTTCAAATGGGATAAGAGGAGATGTTTTATTTCCAAATATGTCTGTCTGAGTTCTCCTTTTTTGAGTTTTGTTTTTTCAACTGTATGCTTTTCCTTGCATTAGGACGTGGCACAAATACTTAGAAATTATGAAGAAAACAAATTGGTTTTTGTAAATTTGTTGCTTTTTAAATTTATACCCTGGCTCATTGAGGTTAGAAAGACCGTTGTTATTTTTGTCATTTCCAGCTCCTGCCATACTGACAGTCCTTCTTATTTCTGCTTCATTGAATCTCCATCTATTTTTGAATACCATTGAAAACTTGCTCTCTTCTCCTTTGTCTTTATCACTTAACATTTTTTTGTTTTTGTTTTCCTTTTCACATACTGTTGAAACTACTATTGAACTGTGTGAATTGTTTTCMAAAAGTAGGTTCTGAGAGAGACTGTACAGTAGGCAAGTACATTACACAGTGAGGGTGGGAAAGCAATATTAAAGATTCTGGGGTTATTGATGTGGGATTGTCAGGGTTGAAGCTGCCTAGACAGGCCCCMGGTGCTCTTTAGTCCCACACAAATTGTGTGTGCTGCTTCCTTAGCCCTCACCCTCTGACTTTTGAATTTTCTGGCCCACATCCTCCCCTAAAGAGCACACGGTGGCCCTGATTTGAAGAGTGTGAAAGCATGCACAGAAGGCTTGGGAGATGTGAGCTCCATTTGAATAAAGTAGGACACGACTGCACATCAGCTGAAGCGTAGCATTATTGCATACTGATTTATCCATGTACATTTAYGCTGCTGTTAAATAGATCAGTGTGGTAGGCCAGACACCATAAGGACTGTTAAACTAACAGTCCATTTAGTCCGTTATAAAACATGTGCATAGGGAAAGGTATTAAAAATGAGACAAGTGAATAGTAGTCTTTCTGAGCATATTCTTTCGCTTGCAGTAGTCAGTGGCTTCCAGAGAGCTCCTGATTTGAAGTTTATAGTGAGACTGTCACATTTGATAGCTAACTCTGGAGCTAACTCTCCATTAATTAGTTTAATAACTTTTTTTGTTATTTTAATAGACCATTTATGCTTTGGTCTGCACAATATCCTGTTGCCATAAATTCTGTGGTATAATTGTGTGTTATGCAAAGAGTACTTATCTTCTGAGAAAWATTTCATTAGGTGTCTCTTGCACTGTGAGAAAAAACAATAAAGGATTCTGCTGTTCTTGTAAAGCTCTGTTTTATCCTGTGTCAGGTAATCTTTTTCAAAACTGAACTCTCCTGATCGTTTTAGTTTGTGCTTGTCTGGGAGCTAGTCCACATTTCTGATTAACTACCCATATGTGCAAGCTTGAAGCATAATTCTGTATTGTGTATTACATATTTTTTGAAACTAATAAATMTTTGCAAGTGGATATACAAGATCTTTGCTCCAAAGAACTCTGATCTGAATTTCTGATTGCTGTTAATATGGAAGAGGTRGCAAAAGTCAATCTGATTGAGAGGAATTTCAGCATGCGTTGTAGTGTCATACATTTGTATCTTATGCAAACCTCAACAAAAGCATAAAGCAGTGGGATGTAGTTTCTAGTAATCCTTGTAGAAAATTATTTTCAAAGGCACCCTAAAAGATGAGAGATGAGAAGTGTATCACACTGATTTAAAAAAGTAAGATTTCGATGTAGGGAAAATCTGGTTGATCAGTTCAAAGCTCCAGTTCTAGTTGTACAATGTGGGCAAAATAGGATAGCATGAGATGCAATCAGAGTATTCTGTTACTAAGGTAGTTTGTTCTTTTGTCAATTCAGATATATTGGTAGGGATTTTTTTTTCCACTTAATGTTGGTGAAATAGAGTAATGTTTGTATTCAACTGCATGCCCCTTGGGCTTTTTCATATTTTTCTGTCCTGAATAATCTTCTCATCTTCAATTTTGCATTTTTTAATTCTGTAGCCTTCACTTGAAAATCCCTTCCATTTGCTATGCAGAAAACTTCTCTTTCATTGCATCCTATCTTTCATTCACTTACTTTGCAAGGCCCTTCCTCCCATTGTCTTTTTCACCTCCAGTGGCTCTTCATCATCTTTATCAGCAATTCTTATTCTACGTATTCAAGTCAGCTGTTGAGTTCTCTGAGTCTGAGAGTATCATCTCCTCATGGGCCACATTCTGTAGTCCTTACTTAAGTGAAACTTCCAGTTTCAGCACAGGTTTGATCTATGGAAGGACTTAGAATTATGTTTATTTTATATAGKGTCTTGAACATACATATCAGCAGTAATGCAAATTAGGAAGGAATGAAAGCTTAATTTTCTATTAACTCATCAAGTATATTTTTAAAAAGATGTTAATATTGAAAAAAAAAAGATGAATTTGTGAGATAGTCTTGTTAATAAAGGTTAACCAGAAATAGGTTTGTTAAACATTTCTRTATGTATAGTCTGTATGATTTTTAAAATGTTCCAAAAAAGATAATTTTAAATTTTCTCTACAGAGGATATGTGTATATTCAGTCAGAGATACCTTTCTTTTTATCAGAGATCCTACTTTGAATACGCAAAACAGGAATGAAAGAGTCGGCCTTCCCATTAAGACACAGTAGACATTAGAAACTCTTAAAACTATATATTTATATCACTTCTTACTCRAAAATTTGCTGTCTTCTGTTGTACATTATTGTCGGGATGACATTTGACTTACGTGATTGTGTGTGTGCTCCTTTTTTAAATTTAGTTTTAGCTGTGCTTTATTTATGTCTTGGCCTGGTAGAATTTTATAGGTCAAAGAGAAGGCTATTGCGCCTACCCTGAGGTGCTGTGGATCAAAGGTGATGTGCTAACAAAGCTTACAGGTACAAGAGATTAATTAATAAGGAAAGACAAGAATACTGTAATAACATCAAGCAGTTACTGGGCACCTAAATATGCAAACTATGTACTGCTGATAGTTAATGATAATGTTTTCRGAATATATTTTCTATTGGTCCACTATTTGTATGTTATGATGAGTTAACAAATCTGAATGTAGAAATAATGTCTTCCACAAAGGATTCTTTTGTTTTATTTAGTGCTTAAGTCTCTTTTTTTACTATGACCAGGTCTTTAGGATATATGATTTTTCTCTAAACACAAAACTGAACAAAAGGTAAGAATATGCATATACTAAATGTATTTCAAAATATCAGTCTGTTCTGCAGAAGTAGCATTTAGATAGAAGAAATCTTGAAAAGTATTACACGTAAAACTTTGATTCCATCCTGAATAGGAACACAGTGGCACATAGCTCCTTTGTTTCTATGAAGACTGTAAAATGTAGTTGAGAAAACCTCATACTTTGTAGATCTGCACCCTTATCTTAGAAGCAAACCATAAGCATGAAATTTATTTTAATCTTTCTTGATGTCAAGACAAAGAAAAATGAAATCATTCTGTACTTTTTTTTTCAGATCCTAACAGACAACTCTTCCACAGAACAGGCCCTAAATAAAGTGTTTGATCTGTGTGTTGTATGTGGAGATAAGGCATCAGGTATTCACTTTTCTTTTTTCTTTTTATTTTTTTTTTAGTGGTGCAACAACATAAAAGCAGTTTAAGGGTCTTTAATTTATATAACAGTTTGTATGCATATATGTGATACAGGAATCTGGGAAACCTGTTACAATCTCTTGAAAATTATAGCAGATGTGATTGAGGTATCTTATAAGGAAGTTTGTGAGGAAAGAATCTATAAATACGTTTTTCCTTAAATTGGTTCATATTTCAGATTTATTTCTGCAGTATGCCCTACTTACTTCAAAGACAAGCCTTGATGCCTCTTCAGTATGTATTCTGAATGTTTATCAGTGATTTTTATTTTTAGACTTTTAAGTTCAGAGGAACTGTTGGAATTGTCAAGTATGTCTTAAAACTGGTGCTTTTAAGTAATACTTGTGTATTTTGCAGTATAGCAGGATCAGAATAATTTACTAATGAAAAGTAGTGTTTAAACTTAACTTTTTTTCTGTGGTACTTTTTGTATGGTTGTATTATATACCAGAAAATTCACAGAAGAACTGATTTTTGAAAAATAAATAATTTAGCTGTTTGGTTTACTTGTCTCAATGAGAAGTTTTACTAAAAGAGTTAAGGATGCACCATTATCCCATTAGGAAAATGAAAGGCAAAAGTAGAGCTTTGAAGTGATCACCTACTGCTATCAAATGCTAGGTATGCAGTTCCATGTTTGCATTGTATTCAGTGGGTATATTTCTACAGCTAAATTTGTAATGAGCAATAATCAGACTTGACTGTAGGGATATTCTGAAAAAAATTYTAAAAATTGCTAAAGATGTATACATTAAGAGTTTCTCCTATGTTCTTAAGTACCTGTTTCCTGAGCTTTTTTAACATTACTGTCAACAAATCCAGCAAGAAATTAATAAGCAGCTTGGTTATTTACCTTTTTGTAAAATTTATCCTGTGTAAGTATTTTAAACTAGAAACATGACTTGCTTATTCTTTTATGTAGTTTTATAGCCAYGAGATATATTTTAAAATTTGTGACTGGTTGAAAAATAAGATTGTTCCTTTTCTGGGTAAAATCATAAATGCATTATTTTGAATAAATATAAACTGAAAACAAGGAAAGGAAAGAAAAGATAGTAGTAGTGTAAAACTAATACCTTGATTTATGTTGTTCTATAACAAGGGCGTCACTATGGAGCAGTAACTTGTGAGGGATGCAAAGGATTCTTTAAAAGGAGTATACGGAAGAATTTAGTTTACTCATGTCGAGGAACAAAAGACTGTGTCATTAACAAACACCACCGGAATCGATGTCAGTACTGTAGGCTGCAGAGATGCATCGCGTTTGGAATGAAACAAGACTGTAAGTCTGAATAAGAAGTGTAAATCTGGTACAAGGAAATCATTTTTGCTAGCAGCTATGTTAAAGTATGTGCTACAAAAGATATGCTTTATGTTAAAAGAATTTGTTATATTGTTATATGTATATATATATATATATATACACAGTTATATTGGTTATAACCTTTTAAATCAAAAGTCTGGAATGCTTTCAGTCATACATACAATGCAAACTTAATAAGCACATTGCACAGGGTAAAAGAGATAAATAGAAACTGTTGTTCCTAGGCAGCAAGTGTCAAGCATGACTCCATTTTCTGTTTTTATATATGCAGTTCAAATTTTCTGTGTGTAAATCAAGCTACTGAAAATTTTGAATCCGTCGATCTTCTCGTCATTTTTTTTCTACAGCTGAGGTTGCTGACAGTTCCTGTTTGCTCTTGGCAAAGCTGAGCAGAGACAGTTACTCACAAGGCAGACATCCACAGTGATCTAGAGTGGAATCCTTACAGATTGCTAGAGACTTAAAGTTCCTTTTTAAAATTCCATATATTGGATGTAGTGTTATTTTAATACCACAGTAGTATCAACTCCTACATACTATAGATTAGTATATATATACACACCATTCTGTATATACTAAATATGCAGAAAGCCAAACAATACAAGAATTCTTCAGAATTCTGATACTGCCATGTAGTTGCTGCATTCCCACTTAATTTTCAGCTCTTCTCTGTGCTCTCCTGCTCTGTTTTGCTGCCCCCTTTTAACCTCTGTAGACATGCTCCTCCTTACAGTCCTTACAGAGGAAACAAGTAATGGTTTTCCAGCGCAGAGGAAACAAATGCATTTAAAGGAGGAAAAGCTGAGGGGGTGAAAGTGGTTCTCTCCTTCTCCTCTTAGTTCCCCTGGCAATGCTTTGCCGCTCCACAGAAGACCATTCAAGTAGAGTAAAATTGCTGGAGGTGGGAGGGGGGCAAATGGGGGAGGAAGATCTCTGGGCCATGCTGGAAGAGTGAGTGGAGGAAAGCATTGTTTGAGGTAAGAAATCTTGTACCTCAGAGGAGTGGGGAGAGGAAAGCAATCTCAGCACTGTCTTGTRATGTAGCTTCCTCAGTGGGGTGATTGTTCCCTTGAAGGAATCTTGACTCTTTCTCAGCAATCTCATGAAGTGCATAAAGTTATAAACTAGACCCAAAATGTATGGGAGAGGGTACTGAGAGTCCTTTATAAATGAACTGTGTGAGCTAGTGAAATTGAGAGAGGGAAGCAGTAAGCCATCTGTTAAGGATCCAAATTTGAAATCAGGTATAAAGGAGTTTCTCACTTMATTGTAACTTGAAAAATTATTAAGTTTATGTGTTTGGCCTCAGACTTTGACTATTGTGTCATTCCATAAAGAACAAATCAAGCTGGGGGGGGGGACACAAATTGGTTTTTTTGCTCAAATTGTTAGCTTATTGGGTAGTTTGGGGTTATTTTTTAAGTTTCAGCTTCTCTGGAAATTCTCAGAATCATTAAAATTGCAGAATAAATAAAGAGAAAAAACAAGTATTATTTCTTAGACTAATTTGTAGTGTGACTTAATTGCATACTGTTCTGTTAGCTGTCCAATGTGAGAGGAAACCTATTGAAGTGTCAAGAGAAAAATCTTCAAACTGTGCAGCTTCTACAGAAAAGATCTACATTCGGAAAGATCTTCGCAGTCCATTAGCTGCTACTCCAACTTTTGTAACGGACAATGAAACAGCAAGGTGTGTGAATTCTAATCAGAAGGAGGTACCTCTGTTTTCTGAAATCCCCAGAAAATTAAACTATGTGCTGTTTGTGTCAGATCAACAGGTCTGCTGGAATCAGGAATGTTTGTTAATATTCATCAATCTGGAATAAAAAGTGAGCCTACTGTGCTGATGACTCCAGATAAGGTATATGATGACATGACTAATATATTAGAGTTGACTGYTATAATTGTGCATACAGGGAAGGAAGGTTGTTTTGTTTTGTTGTATTTCTGTTTTGATAAAATTAATTTTTTAAACACTGACATTYCTTGACAAGATTACCCAGTATTGCAGATGCCTTCTCTTCAGAAGACTGCTTTTAGCCCTGTGTAGTAAAAATGCTAAAAAATCCATGAAAAGGAGTCTTCTCCAAAGGTGCCTTCTTTCCCTTTTTTAGAGAGAGCTTTAAAGGCCACCTTATTTTTGTTTTTATTTGGCAGTCTTGACACTTGAACCTTTTTTTGTTTGGGGRATTTTTTTTGTATCAAAACAGTGAGGTTGCAATGACCCACATGTAGAAAAGAGTGATGGATGTGTTTTGTAGAATTAAAATCTTGAGTTTATTAGAATGTGAAGACCTATTCACAGTTTGTTGAAAAGAGGGTTAAAAYACAGGTTTTGAGTGGAAAAATGAATGGAAAAAATGTCTTTTGCCTTTCAATTTCACTGCAGAGACTGCAGAATAAATCAAATAATTAGTGGGGGGATATAGCTAGGTTTGTATAGGGACAGCTTTTCAGTCAAGGAGAAGGGAATAATTTCTGTGCAAGTATGCAGATAYGAATAAAATTTCAGGTTTAAGAAGCTTTTTCTTAAGGATTTAAAAACCTGATCTTCAGTTGCTTGTAATACTTGTTTGKTTGGTTGGTTTTTTTTAAAGCCATGACATAAAAGCACAGTTCCTTTTCATTTAAAAATCACTGCCTGGCTTTCACATTATACTCTGAGAGCAGGAAGCCTCTTTTTCACTGCATTGATGGGCATAGGCTATCCAAATTCCAACTTGGACTTGAATTGCTTCATTCAGACTCTTACTCAAAAGACATTCATGAGTGGCTGTTCATCTAGGCTTACCTGTATTGCTCTAACTGTAAAAATATAACTAAGATTGTGTGACCTAAGATTCCTTACCCTTTGCAGATAGGGCATTATCACAGTGCATTTCATAAATGTCATTAGCTTTTTTTTCCCCCTGAATCGCTAATCTTTTGCAGAGCTTATATGAGCTTTCTCGGCATCATTTTTATTTATAATGTATTTCTGAGCAGGTTTTCCTTTTTCTTCCATTTTGCTACACTTGGTAGTCCACTAAAACCATGTGATAACTTTCTTACATGGAAGCGTGCACACACACACATGTGCACACACACAGACACAGCTTGTGTGCACACAAGCTTTTGTATTTTTGCAGTTGATATTAATCTATCCTGTGCTGTTTTCCTGTATTTTGCCCTGCTTGTTCTGTCTGCAAGGGGCACCATCAAAACTTGTCTCTTCTGTTTAATTTTTCCAATTCTATCTGTGAAGTATGAAGCTAAATGACACATAGCATGTTGATATTAGCAGCAGCATGTACTTGTGCACCATCTTTATTAAAGTAATTGAGAGAGTGAGGAGAACATGACTTGCTGCCTATCTGAGTTACTGGTCATTAATGAATCACTCTTCCCTTGCAATTAAGTAAAGGCATAAGAATCAAAAAAGCTACAGTAGAATTCTTTTCCTGCCCTGCTTGCCTAAAGGTGACTTTTTATCCATTCATTATTTTCAAACATTCTTGCACTCCTTTACTACAGTCTGTTTTATGCCCTGCACAATGGACAGAATGGAAAGAAGAAGCAAAATATATAGCCTAGGGTAGTCTTATAGTCCAGTTGAGTACTTAACTAAGGAGTGGAGATGCTGAAATGTCTCTACAGTTGCTTGTTTTCTGTAGCATTCTTTCTGAAAGGTATGGTATCCATTACTTCTAAAGGTAAATATATGTGTCTTTCRCATTTAGAAACAGTACAGTATCTAATTGCTGCAGTATGATTACCCATTTATTGGAAACAACAATTTTCTTAGAGGTCTATTCACAAGCTCAGTTCTTCACTACTTAGTGTGAAAGTTAGATTCTTCTAATGCAAGTTAACTGTTGCCAGTATGTAAACACTGTACCTTTCTCTCAGGTTGAAGCATGTCAAGGAGATTTAAGCACACTGGCAAATGTGGTGACATCATTAGCAAATCTAAGTAAATCCAAAGACATGTCTCAAAGCAGTACTGAGCTGTCTATGATTGAGAGTTTAAGTAACGGAGATGCATCATTATCTGAACTCCAGCAAGAAGAGCAAGTTAGTAGTGACGTTACAAGGTAAGGCATGTTACCCTTGAAAATACTCCTCTTTTTGAGAATTTCTCTGTCAGTTAAGATCATTAATTAAATCATCAAATCATTTATCTACATCAAAATAGTAGCAACAGCAGACTGAGCTTGTGTTGCAGATTAATTAGCCTGTTTAGCCTGGAGAAGAGAAGACAGGGAGAGGATGTTACCAATGTCTATAAACACCTTAAGGGAGGGTGTCAAGGGGACGGGGACAAACTGTTTTCAGTGCTGCCAAGTGACAGGACAAGAGGCAGCGGGCACAAACTGAAACATAGGAAGCTCCACCTGAATATAAGGAAGAACTTCTTCCCTGTGAGAGTGACAGAGCGCTGGAGCAGGTTGCCCAGAGAGGTTGTGGAGTCTCCTTCTCTGGAGACATTCAAGGCCTGCCTGGATGCAACCCTGTCTACCATGCTGTAGGTCACCCTGCTTGATTGGGGGGTTGGACTAGATGATCTCCAGAGGTCCCTTCCAACCTCAATCATTCTGTGATTCTGTGAAAATCCTTCACAGTAAAATCATGAAGAAGTTAAGTTTGAGAATAAATACTTCTAGTTGTTAATTGGATTTAATTTTAATGTAAATCTTACCTTTTGATTGTCCTTATTAATGGGTCTTATTAGATCTTGTGCAGCCCTGTTAGTACTTTGTATCGTCCTGGAAAATGTTTCTTAGAGGTGTCGTCTGTATAATTAGTTTAATACTGTAAGTGTTAGTCCCCTTAAAAGTTTGCAAACTATTTTCTTTCTGTACAGAAGAACTCAAATTAATGCCCACTGTCAATACAAGTGCATTCACTGTATATCTTATGAATTTGTTTCTTAGACTGATTTTAACTGAGCCATTTTGGTGAGTGTGTATGTAAGATACTGTGCATACTGCTTATTCAGTTATCCTTCCAATTACAGCCACATTCTTCCTTGGCTGTCGTCTTGTGCAGGATCCTGACAGCTGTTCCAACAATATTAATTTGTGCATAACATCCGTATTATGCATTCTTAGTTGAAAACATGCCTGTGCAGTCAAGGGAAAAATACTGGTATTATAGTGGAGTAGCTTGTTCTGACTGAGGCACATGGTTTCCCACTGTAGGCTCTAGTACTCTGTATGGCAAGTAGAATACATTTGTTCTGCTCCTTTTTGTTTATATGCTGCTTAGAAAGTCAGTGCAAGTTACTGATTGGACCTTTGCTGTGTTCTCCTAGGTAAAGAACGTGCTGTGTAAGGAATATCGTAGTATATGCTGATAAACTTTAATGTTACGGGTGTTCAGGAAGACGCAAATACTAGGTTGCACAGTAATCTTTCATGTCTTTATCTCCAGGCACTTCCAGGCACTTGCTTTTGCCAGCTTCCGTTTTCCTGTTCAGTTTTAAAAATTTGTCTGTGAAAAGCTATAAAGTTCTCTCAGCSAGAGAGCTCAAAAGAGCTCTGACACAGCATAATACCTACACATTTCTAATAGGTTAACTAATACATTTCCAATAGGGAGTTTCAAGTCAAATGCTCCTGTGGAAGCAAAATTGTTACCCAAAGAGAAGCTAAAATTTTGGTCCAAATCATTGATTTCCTTGCCTGGATTRCCTCAGTTTCATCTAACATACACAGGTGTTTGCTGAAGAAAATGAGGGGATTCAAGAAGCAGATTTTATCATTGTTTTTCATGTATTTTATTATATTCCATTGCTTGCAGCTACAATAGCAAAGCTTTCACTTTGCTGTGAAAAATTTAGTCTACAACTTCGTTGCTAGCATTCAGCTGCTTTTATGTTGTAATGTTATATGCCTTTGTCCTCTAATTGCTTCATTATCTGTGTTTATTTTTTACAGCTTATCAATAGTCCTGTGTATCCGTTAGTGAATGAGGTGGATGAAAAGGGAATCAAACTTGTTTCTAACAAAAAATATTAATACTATGTGTTTTAAAGTTAATTATAACCCRAATGGTGAGCTCTCAGGAAACAGTGACTAATAAAAACAATGGGCTTATTGCTGCAAAATTATGATATAGAAAGGAGTAAATTTCCTTAAAAGCAACCATTCAAAGAATAAATTGGAAACAGAGTATGGTGAACATACCAGGTTAATAGCTGTACCTGCCCAAAGTACTTAAAAAAATACTTTAGCTTAAACTAGAACAAATAAAGGATTGGCAGTGACATTTGTGGTGGCTGCTTTGGCTTATTCTACCAATAGTCACTCTGGCAGCAGCAGACTCAGGGAAGCAGTTTTTTGGGGGAAAAGAGAAATCTTTTTCCTATCTTACATTTCTGTCCCTGCTATGAAAGAAATATAAAATTATCCTGCTAAGTGCAAGGAGCTCTGAAGATACTCTGTCTTTCCTGAGCAGCTGCCATTGAGCTGCTGATTTTGCCCGCTCTACATGATGCTGCCAAGTGTGAGTCACAGGACCTTAAACTGAGATTCCTTAGCAGAAGACAGACAGTGTAACTTTTAATGCTTGTACATGAGTGCCTTCCCTTTATGCCTGCTTTCCATATAGCTGAGACAAGATTTCCCGGCTATATCCACTTAATCCACTTGTGCATGCCGCAGTCACCTTCATGCGGTAAAATAAAGGTGTACAGGCAAGTGTGGGACCAAAACCTATTTCAGTTCATTTGCCACCTCAAGCCTGAAGCATTGTCAGCAGCTGGTTTATTGTGTTGTTTCTTTTGATTGTAAACAATTATGGTAAAAATAGTAAGTAACTATTTAGGTTTTTAGCACATTAGTACATTCAGGTGGCAAGAGAATGTGGAGGAAGAGGAGGTGGGCAGAGTTCAGCTACTTACTTTAAGGGTAAATTAGGTAGTAGAATTTTTGAAAGTGATTTTAGATTCTGTGGTAATAAATGTATCTGCACAAATTGAGAATCAGCTCTACATACAGGCTGATAATCAGCTTTCATAAAGTTTGTAAATGTCTGTGCATGAATTTTTTCATACTTTGTATGATACTTTGTATGCAAGTGATACTACTCTCAGGATAAATCATCTGTCTGCAGGCACTGATTGACCGTCTATCTGTGATGAGTGGATATGTCGGTTTTGGTTCTCAGGTGTGTTTGCGCATAGAAGAACAATGAAATGATGATATATATACAGGTGTTCCTTTTTATTTATTATTATCAGGCAGCAAAATGATGGGTAACATATCTCTGCTTATCCTGGAGTCTCACGAGTAATGTTTGTGCATGTCTTTGCAGGAGTCAGTGCCCTGGATTAGAGGACACTAAGGGTGGTATTGAAAGTATGAAAGTACTTTCTCCTATATATTTAGAAGCAATTTTTTCAAATTAAGTTGAATAACATAACAACAGTTCATGATATGAAAAAGCCAGAAAAAAATTACTCTTCCTGTTTGTGCTTCATAGTGGCAAAAATCTATACAATTTACATGTGCATTAAGTTGCTTTAACAACAGTCTGATGATCATGAGCTCAAAACAGTCATGCCAACATTCTCAGTAAACACCACTAAAGAGATCCTGAAAGGCAAACTGTGATTCACCAGCTCAGTCAATATGTCAAAACTGTGAATTTGTTGGCAACTAGTGTGAACAGGAGCTGCTGCCAGTTTGTTTTTGGAGACATTGTAATTGGTGTTCTTCGGGATTCTATGAGGTAGAATGTAGSAAAAGTATGTTATTGTATCTTATTTTCCATTTCTGGTTGTTTGAAACAGACATCTCAATACTGCTTGCAGATGTGAAGGTTCCTTCTAAATTGAAACATTCTCTAAAATGAATTTGCTCCCTCTCCCTCCCTCCTCCCCCCCCCTTTTTTTTTTAAATCTTACAGGGCATTTGATACTCTTGCAAAAGCATTAAATCCAGGAGAGAGTGCAGCATGCCAAAACTCTGAAAGTATTGAAGCCAGTGTACAGCTGATTGGTGGAGAAACAAGCATGAATATCGTTGAAATAGAGGGGCCACTACTCAGTGATGCACACGTGGCATTCAGGGTACTTAATACTTTTGAATTATTATATATTATTTATGACCATTTTAAGTTAGTGATACAAAATCATTCATGATTTGATTAAGTCTTTTTTTAAATTTCTTTGAAGACATTTCTTTAAAGTATTGGCATGGAGTTCTGATGAATGCATTGCTTTTGTTCAATGATTAACTAGTTGTTTGAGAAAATTAACAGCCTTCTTCAGAGCTTTAGCTACAGTGTTTATTCTGTAGTCTTGCACCTTAAAAACAATAGCAATCATTGCAAAGGGATTTAAATGGACAAGTGTCTTGCAAAGCAGAATCAGCATCCACATTCTTACTCATTAACAGACAAATGTAATGTGTTCTGTAACTGGATATTGAGGTTCCTAAATGCATTTGTTGCAGTTTCTCCTTTGTGTATATATTCTATATTAGTATGGCATTAATAGACTTAAGTCATTAGGGAAAATCTGATTTCTTTATTAGCGAAACAAATATTTTCTAACTTTTTCTCATTTCATAAGCCTGCAGAAATTCTTTCATCTTTTTTTCATCTTCCTGTTACTCGTGGACAAATCGAAAAGCTCACTTAGCCACAAGTTTCTTCAGCATCAGCCACCGCGTTCAGCTTTGCCCCTCTCATCAATGCATGTTTTGATCCCTCAAATAAACATACCTCTAATGTTAATTTTAGAACAAAATGACAGGTTTTATTAATAATCTTCGCTGAACCATTATGTTACGAAGAATTAACTTCTGAGAATAAAACTACAGCACCRTAATTAGCAATTTGAGGTCAAATACTGGTTTCTCTATATGGATGAAGAAAGCATGTGCAGGAAAAAACACTGATTTTACTCATATAAGTTCAGAAGGGTCATTTCTGGTGCATCTTGATTACTGTTTTAGGACTTGGGCAGCTCCCTATATAGGTATTTTATTCGCATACCAAAACATAACTTCGTAAACTAATAATTAAAACTACAAACCAAAGGTCTTTTGTGAGATAGGATCCCCTCTCTGCTCCCAAAAAACTCCAAGTAGTAATTGTGGCAGTTCCCCTAATTTTTCAGGCCACTTACTCTCAGGCTAGATATGAAAAGGTATGGTGCCTCAATATTTGTATGTTTTTTAATATATTTATCTCTCTATTTATAAACATAAGAAACTTCGTAAATGATTCTAATTACAGTAATTCTTCTAAAACTTTTAGTCTTTTGTGAATACCTCAAAATTTGAGATTTACTGGGGATTTTCCATCTCCAGGTGTTCCAGGCATTAATCCTTATTTAAGATTGAAAATTTTTGCCCTTTCTTTMTTGCTTTGTAATTGCATTAGATATAACGGTGTGGCTAATGTGGAACAAAGGCAGCCATTTGATTATGTTTCAGGATTATCCTGTGTTTACTTTTAAAACAATTTTACCTTTTTTTCCTCTAAAAGAAACATGAAGACTGATTTTTCTAATTACATTTTTACATGAAGAAAGTAAAATAACTGATATATGCCTTTTTTTAAAAAAAAAAAAAAAACAGCTCACCATGCCTTCTCCTATGCCYGAATATCTGAACGTTCACTACATCTGCGAATCTGCCTCCAGATTGCTTTTCTTGTCCATGCACTGGGCACGTTCCATTCCATCTTTCCAAGCTTTAGGGTAAGTGTTCAGTTTTTTTTATTYTCTTGTATTGTGAATATCCACTTTTTAATTGGCTATTTTTACTGTCTTTTTCAGGGTCATTTTAAAATATAAAACCATTTATTTAAAATGTCTTATAGATCTTCATCATGAAGGTAAATCTACTGATTCAAAATTACTCCCAACTTCAGTCCAAATTTAGTTACTTTGATTGGGTTTTGAAGAAAAAAGGGATAGATTTGTAAAGATCAAATGTCTGCATGCTGCAATTTTTTTAATAATTTTTCAGTAAATCAGACTTCCTGTCACGTGTGAATACGTCCTGGACTTAAGGTGCTTATCAGGCAGCTCTCTGGAGCCCCAAATATTGCTGTTGTTGTAGGTGAATTAGTTGTATTAATTTTGCCTTTACTTAACTATATGGGAAAAATGTTAGCTAGGTTCAGTAAGCCTTCAGAATTGTTTAATTGCCAGGGAATTTCCAAAAACAAATTGTCGCTGTAAGCTGAAAGGAATTTTTATCATTCTGTCTGCAATTAACGTCCATTTTTTCCCAGCAGAATTTAGTGTGTCACCTAAAATTCTTAAGCTGCGTAGTAGCACATTGCTGACTAGGGAAAAGTAATTTCTGTTACTTTCAGAAGTCATTTTATGAAGACTTATCAAACTTTACTTATCAGTAAAGATAGTATATCAGCTGTGACACAAATGGAGTACAAATCCAGTTAGTCTTCATCAGAAATCTCTTCCTGTCCTTCTCTGTTCTCATCTAAAGTGTTTTTCTTGAATTCAGTATCAAAATAGATTATGACTCTGTGGTAACAAAGAGAATTCCTTTTTAAATGGAGCGTTTGTCCCCTTTTCAAGACAGCTAGTCAAAGTCAGGATGACTCAAGATTACCATTTGTATTTACTTGGATGTTTAAGCGAAATGATTGTACGTTGTTTAAGGAGAAATACTGTATTGTGTGTAATTGAAGCCTATGTTTTGGGGAAAGAAACAGTAAAATTCTATAAAATAAAACAACATAGGGAAAAGGGCAGGTAAAAGCATAAACATAATGTTCAGTTTTTAATGTAAGCTGTTGTCCTGTGTTTTGAAGTAYGTAGCAAACAAACACAGTGAATTACATCATTGTTCATTTTACAAAGACTTTTGTAACACAGAGATGCTAMAAAACTGTGTAAAAGAATGATTTTTTTTAAAAAAAGTTGCACGTAAGTCTTTTCAGAGAAAAAATTCTTAGCAAGTGAAATAGAAATACTTTTAGAAAATCTGCTTTTTTTTTTTTTTTTTTTTTTGAGTACGTTACTTCCCAAGATATTTGGAGGAGAAGGCTGTATTAAAATACTCGCCTCTGCTAGCATTTCCAGCCCCAATCAAGATCATGGGCAACAGTATATTTAAACTCCGTTTAACATGAATATACAATTTGCGTTTTGAAAAGCTTAAAATCTTAACCATGTTTTCAAGTGGAATTTTTTTTAAAAAAAAATTAATGCAGCTTTTTAAACTTGAGCACATTGTGTACTGTAATTTTAACTTCTAGCAGGGTGACTCATTTCAATTTTCAAGGGAAAAGAAATTCTTGGTACTAGTAATTGAGAGGAGTTGATGAGCCAGAGCAAAACCACAGTAATAGTTTTATAAGGAAGACAGATAATTTTATCCAAGTGGTTCCTTCCTCAGGCAGWGATTCCTTTCTCAGCAAGATAGTTATCTTTGTCACGCTGATTTAGTTAATGATATTGGGTTACTGCTTAGCTCATCTTCTGCACAAGAACCTGTGTAGGGCAAGAGGGAGTCCTACTGAAACCTAAATCAAGCTGGTTACGCCCCATAGTGCTTTGAGGCTGCGTAACTTTGATCAGCTAGTTCTGGTCTAAGGTTGATGAGCCTATAAAGTAGTTCTAGATGATATGGTTGTCTGTGTGAACACATATCAGCTGAGTAGCCAATACACTGTATTTTCACTGTACCTCAGCACAGTCTCTTTGACAAGAGGTGAAAGGGGGCACAACAAATATGCATAGGAGATGCACGTGTAGTATCACAGCATAACAAGAATTGGATCACACTAAAAATACTGACCTAGATGAGCTCTCTGTGTCCACTGTAGGACAACTCTAATCAGTCATTTGGCATATAAATAATATTACAATAAATCACTTAAGATTGCACTAACATTCTTGTAAAAATCCATTCTATCATATTTTTGTAGTTGAAATCCTAGCTTTAATATGCTTTTGATCTTCAATAGGTCTTTGCTTCTTATAACTTTCCTTTTTTTATATTTACTGGCTAAAACTGTGGAACTTGGAACCTGAATTGGACTTCTCACTGATAGTTTTTTTTTTTCAGGTACTGAGCTCCTGTTGAGCTCTATGAGTTAGAGATGCTCGGCATTACTGAACATTAGGTTACTATATGGATTGACATACCTAATTTTAGGCTTCAGCTGGTGAAAGAAAATTCACTACACATGAAGCTTAATTTAAGGACTAATTCATACAACAAACCAATCCTCACAACCTCTGTTTGTTCCTTGAGGTCCCAATTTCAAGCCTGATACCAAACATGGAAGGGCTACAGAAGATAGCAGTCTAGAAGTTTAGGAACTTGATCTCATGTATTCCATTTCACATGTGCATTCTTATTTTTAATTAAAAAGTCCACCAAGAAAAAAGTTCCCCTRCCGTATTTCAAGTAAAAAAATAGACCTTTGTGTAGTTATTCTACACTCACAATGCAGGAAGAATGTAAACYTTTTCATTCTTCCATGTAAATGGTATCTAAAAATTAGTGTAAATCCCATTAAGACTAGTATGATGGAATATGCCTTGGTAGTTGTCATTTGGTAACTTAACTTGCTTTTGGGATAGAGATCTATTGCCTTTTAGATCATTCAAACAAAATGTTTTCTATACAAATGTTACTTTAAAACAAGTATGTTAATTCTAGCATGAAAATAATACTTTTGGTTTGGGGCTTTATTTTGGAACTGGTTGCAATGATTGAATGAGGTGCATATTTCATTAAGTGTTCTTTAAATTAGAAAAAGTATATAAATACAAATGGCTGGTCCTATTAAGTGAAATTATTGTATTTTTTAATAGACAGGATAACAGCATATCTTTAGTAAAAGCCTGCTGGAATGAACTTTTTACACTTGGTCTTGCACAATGTTCACAAGTGATGAATGTGGCCACTATATTAACTGCATTTGTTAATCACCTTCATGGCAGTTTACAGCAAGGTAAGGTACATATTGTCTGTATTCCCAGATCTGCAAAGTAACTTCATAGTTTTTACGTTCTGAACTGTGCAGAAGTTGATTACTATCTTTCAATTTATTGTAAATTTATTCTTTGTAGAGCTTAGTGAGTAGTATTGAGAAAAAATAATAATAGAAAATATAGTCCACAAGATGGAAATTCTTAGCAATTTTCTGAAAGCTATGCTAATACTTCCTCTAGAACTATATTTAGCTATTCTAGACTAATGTTTACTAGCCTAACGTAAGTTGATATTTACTGCTTTTTTAAATCACGTCTTTGTAGTTGCTAATAGAATTCTGCTCTTAGTATACCTCCACTCAAAATAGGAATATTTCAGCACAGCATTATTTTTAAGAACATAAATGTACTGTGAATATGCATCCTTTGTACTAAGTGTGCAGAGTAGAGACTGACTTAACCCTTCCTTGCTGTTCATAGCTGTGAGACAAAGCAACCAAATGCTGCCTTCTTCATGTACTTTCTTTACATAACTGGGATTGTTCACTTCTGTATACTAGTTTTAGACTACAGTTAGCTAAGCGCAAGTTTAGCTGCTCATTACTATCTGTATTTCATAGATATTTACTATCTGTATTTCATGGATATTGCATCTTTCATTGCATGTGATGGTCTTGGTTTTTAAAATGACTTTGAGGTTTGTTTGTCTTTTGAAATTTGCCTCTACTGCTTGTAGATGACCGGAATGCTCTATACTATCTTTGGCAGTACCGCAGGTCTCAACTCCTTCTTTAAAAAGACTTTAAAGCCAAAGGAAATATTTCTAAAGTCTTTTATTAGAATCTGATCAAGGTTCAAAACTTGTTCTGACTTACCTGCCCAATCCTGTCTCTGCTGCAACATCCTGTAAGCTGTGCTCTTCCCGTATTTTTGAAGATATTCTGTTTGTAGTTCAGATTTACATGCCTATTTAAAACACAGAAGACTTGTCTTTTAAGGGCCAGTTCTTAAAAACTGATAATGTCTTCTACAATTGTGAAGGCTTCCCAAGTCTGGTTCCTTGAGCTTCATTCATAGAAGAAAAATGGAGAGTATGTACTTTTCACATTAGATGACAATGTCAGATGCCTTAATTCACAGAGATCATCAGAATTACCCCAACATGCAGCAAAAACCCATGGCTACATATTCAACATTGTCTATCCATAGGTACCGATTTCTGCTGTCTGCTTCTGAGATCAAGAGGGCTTATTACCAGTTAGATTATGTCCATGTTTTAGTCTAATCACAAGTAACTGAACCTTTGGTTTCCCACACAATATTTTTAAGAAGCAGTCTATAAGAAATCTTTGTACTCCTGGGGGGGCAAAACTCTGGAATTTCATTTGGAGGCATTCTTGATTTCTTAAATGTATCTCTCATCAAAATCACCTATTTAATTGCTGTTACATCACTGTGGCTAATTGGGGAAATACAAGTCTTCTTGGCAGATTTACACTGAACATACTTCCTTCCTTACTAATCGTATATTCTGCAGATACAGATCCTTTGCATGTTTTTCATTCAAATGAAAGATGCCAGCTGACCTACTGTTTAATTTACTGTATAGTGAAGGAAAYACTCTTTTGCGGGGTATTCAAACTGAAATACATGGAGTCTTCTACTTAATATTCTTTGTGTGCTTGTTAATGCCCASAAGCCTCTCAACTCTAAAAGCTAATCAGTCAAAAATAATGTAGTCTTCATCTGTTCATAGCTTAACACATTTTTAATAAGGTAAATATAGTTTTTCAGGCTAACTGGTTTTTAGAGTTGTTAAATGTATGAAAATTCACTGTCTTCAATGCTATGCAAAAACAGGCTGGTAGAAAAACTAAACTATATTTTTTTCCTCTTTTATAATGAAGGAACTAAAGAACTCATTTGGGACATCATCKTTTTCAGCAATAACGTAATCTTTGACTAAAGTAACCCATGAAACTGTACACCAATCTTCCTCATTGATGTAGCGCACAGATCTGCAGCAGCAATGTTTTTTTTAAAAAAAATGGTGATACTCCTAATCACAATTAGTTTCTAGATTATTCAGTCCTACTATACGAGTCTAAATATGGCTTAGACTTCTTGCTGTTTGAATCTGATACAAGTGATGAACGCATTTATTTTTTAAAAAAAATCCAGCATGACTACATTTTTGCATATGTATTGACTTCRGGGTTTTTATATTTTGTGTGTGTTGAGTTAGATAAGCTGCCAACAGACAGAGGAAAACTAGTAATGGAGCATATCTTCAAACTGCAAGAGTTCTGTAACAGTATGGTTAAGCTTTGCCTGGATGGATATGAATATGCTTATTTGAAAGCAATCGTCCTCTTCAGTCCCGGTATGTAATTATTCTTAATGTAAAACTTTAAGAATTTTAAGAACTTTATACTTTTACTATGACTACAAAGTCTTCAGTGGTGTATTTAAAGTCTGTTTAAAACTCTCTACTGAAAATTTGCTATGTTTTCCACAAAGACATATTTTTAAATACATTTTTTAAAATATTTTTTAAGGGGTGACAAAAAGGTGAAGAGTTGAAAACAAATTTTTTGAAATTGAGGCGGTAACATCAGATAAGTAGGCTGAGTGGGAACTGAGATTAGCTCACTTGTAATACCTAAAATCTTTGTTTTTTCAGAATCAGATTCTAGCTCTGCTAAGCACTGTACAAAAACAGTATGATGATAGTCATGAATTATTTATCTGTATGCTATTTTTTGCCATATAACTTCTACCCATTTCATTATATGCCACTACAGTTACTGTAGGATCCCTGCTTCACTTGTTGAGGAATCCTGGAARGTGTGTAATGAATGAAGCAGAGGATTGTAGAAAGAGGAAGGTTAATCTTTTAATGGAGAGAGCTTGATGATGAAAGCTGCTTTGGAACTTTTAAGTTTTAACCTTGCCTCTGCCTTTGATATCCCCCCCCACACACACTGAGGTGAATTTGAGTTTTTAATGTATGAAACACAATCTCTCCGAGTCTTGTTTCCCCACATGTAAAATTATAGTAATATATCACCTCATTTTACCTGGATATTATGAAAATAAGTGTATAAAACCTTTCTGAATATGGTGATTGACGCTACAAAAATTCCTTTACATTGCTATTTCTATTTTTTGACTAGTATTTAAATAATATACTGTAAACAAGGATTATGGGCACACTTTAGACAATAAAGTAATTATTTTCTCCTTCTGAGAGAGAAGTCCACAATATGGAGAAGGAAGGGTCCTCTAGTTAAAATAGTTAATAATTGATCAGTTAGATTACATAACACATATGCCTGGGCAGACTGTAGAAAACTGTAAAATTAATTTTAAAAAAATCTCCAATATATTCCAGGTCTTAGAGTCATAATTCAGAGCTTAGATTTAAAATAAGAACAAGAAAACACCTTTGGATAAAAGGAAGCTATATAAACTTAAAATACTTTTGTATCTCCAGGAATTTTTCACTTTCACATTTAGAAAGTAAATCTTCAGTCACTCCATTTTGCATTAGAAATTTTTAAAAGCATCAACAGCTTATTCCTCATTACTCTACTTTCTTTAGACACTGATGTCCCAAAGAAAAGACCAGAGTGAATTTTAAAATGCTGTCTTAATCTTAGTGACTACCTTCTGTCTGTAGTGTAGGTTCTTCAAATTAGAATACCAAATAAGGATATTTGAATGTTTTTTTCATTGACAGTGAAGACTGCTGTTGTATGTAACGTTAATCGGTATAGGTTATGAAGACTGGAAAATGACAATTTCTTCAAAAACCATAGGGTTTGTAATGGGTCATTCTTTTAACTAAAATTTTCTCTAGGTGCATAGGGAAAGGTTACAAAGTATGGCTTGACTTCAGAGGCACTCCATCTACTCCGTGGTATAGCAGTCATGCTGGCCACAGTGCAACATCAAATTGATGGAGATTACTAAAATACTAAATAAAAGTTCTTCAAAGAGAACAAATATTTCTTAAAGTACCAGTTTTTCTAAAAATCTATCCCATGAGAGAAAGGGCTCTGGCAGGAGAATTCAGCATAAATCTGGCATAAAATGGGTACTTGGTTCTTGTCAGTTTTATTAGATTTATTAGATTTCAGAAGAACTGTCTTCTAGTCTGTGGCAGCTCATTTTTTCAGAGAGAGATAAGTTGAGGCAGGAAAAACTTCTGGATCTGGGACGCTTCCAAAATGTAAATTTCAAGCAGATTTTCTTACATACGTGCATACACACACATATACATAAACAATATATGTATATAAGAATTGTGGAGTTCTTGCTTTGCAATTTCCCTCATATTTACATGAGTCTTTTCATATATGGTAATTTCTCTTTCTCCAAAGAGGATCCACATCTCCCAGTGAAAGTGGCAGCATCAGCAGAAATCCATGGAAATCACCTAAGTGCATAGCAAAACTTTGCCTATCTTCCATTTCCTCTTTTAATATTGCATTAATGGAAGACTTTTGAGGTGAAAGGACTTCTTGCAAATAAGAAGCAGTATAAGTAATGCCAGAACCCTACAGTAAAGACAAGAAATTCCCAGAAGGTATTCTAGAGAGACTTCCTTCTTATTCTGGATCTCTAAAGGAAAATCAGTCTGAGTGTTTTCGCTATAGAACCTAATCCTTCATCTCAGTCATCATGACTGGGAGAATCTTGCATGTTTTTATGTGCTTGCTTTTACAGTGTGCTAAAGCACAGGAACTTTTTTTTTTTTTTTTTTTGATAACCAGTAGCTACGATGGATCTAATTGCAATATTAGAGTCCTTTCCTGCTAAGGACTTCACATTTGTCTGAACTTTCACTATTACTTGAAGAGCTAGGGCTTTCTTTAAGGGGGAAGGAGGAGAGAGTGAATGCTTAATTGTAGTAAATCATGCTTTCAGTAGATTGACTTCTACTTTAGATGTTGGTTATCCCAAAACAGTCCTTTCAAACCATTCCTGGAGCTCTGAAGGCTGCTCCAGAAAAGAAAGGAAATGATGGAAGAATACCTCAAGCCTGTTCTTCTAGCACTGTGTCTGCTAGGTTTTATGGCAGAATCTATTGGCATATTTGAAGAAATCAGTCCTGTTAGAAAACATTTTCCTAGAAAGCTTATATTTGCAAAACAATATTTACTTATTTGTTTAGTCTGAAATTAGTTTGTCTCCTTCCAATTACATTTAACAATACAAAAGATAGGAGGGAAAAAGATCTCAGGAAAGACTATCAGGCCACATCACTGAGCTGAGTTTTCTTCAGCTTACGTGGCMTCAGATCACATACCTAAGTATGTGTAGTTGCTTTAATACTCATGTACTGTCTCATAGCCAATATTTTTGATTCTGTAAGCTGCATTAAAAAATCTTCGTATCTCTCAAAGTCATGATAACATATGCCAGTACCYTGAGCAGAAGAGATGTTCTGGCAATGATTCACAGGCCAAATATTACAATATTGGGGATTTTAATGCTCCCCTACAGGATGGGGCTGGGCTGCACATGCAGCAGAGTCCCAAAGAAAGAATGTCAGCTTTAATGGTCCCTGCTGATTTGTATTCTGTTGCTGGAGACTGGAAGATTAATGAAAATCTGCTGTGCCAAGCCAGCTGTTTGATAGTCATAAGACAGCCTTACACAAAGCGGTGAGTGCAAAGGAGTTCCTAGAAGGCTTTGCATCRTCATAAATGGCTATGAGCAAACCAGTAGTGTTCTTCAAACTACTGTTTTGGGAAGTTGTTTCTGATGTTGCTCCAAAAGCAATGTCGTGAAGCAACATACATTGCATGTATGTAGAAACTCTTCAAAATATGTTGCTTCTTTACAACCTTGCTAACCTCTTGTTCTCTGCATTAATTTGAAGTCATGCTTTCTGTCAGGTTTCTGGAGATAAGGAATGACTGAATTATTAGACAAGAGAAGATACTTATCTGTGAAATGGTGGGTTATGGGGAATCGAATGTATCACGTAACTGCTAAACTGCTTGGAACGCTTCCATAGCTGTAGAGCTAGACCAAAAATTCCTGGGTTTGGTGAAGGCAAGATAAATATTTGGAGAGGAGGAGTGATTGTTTGTGATTTGTCAGGATATTATGACAATAATATACTTGCATTAAACCAGATACWTAATAAATGATAGACCACGTAAAATGTTCAGAAGTAGGAGASAGTAATTTCCAAATGTGAATTGGCACTTGGATTAATACCCTTTCTTTTTACCAAGAGTTAAATTTCAAGTTTTTAAGTCATTGCTGAAATTATTTAGCACCTTGGAAAATTCTGCACCAGACAGCTGAAAAACGTTTCTTTTGGAGTTGTTAGGCAATAAATGGCTCATRGCCTTTTATTTTGCTTTCTCAATTGATCCTAATTTTATTCTTCACCTCTGATCCAAATGCTATTTATGCATACAATATTCCAATAGATATGAATACACTGGAATAATGCTGTTCTACCAAAACACCAAGAACAAAACTGTATCATCAAGATTGTTGTAAATACTGCAAGCACTGCATGTATTTGAACTCATTAGACTGTCTGGTTGTATTTATAAAAAATAAAGTAAAACATCAATGTCAAAAAGGAGCTAAAGAGGTGTCTTAGTAAAATTGTTGGAAACAGCTACTAAATAATAATTTGAGCATGGTTACAATTAGATAATCTGTATGGATTTTAGCACATTTTATATAGAACAAATATAACAATGTAGAGTGTCTTTCAGATCACCCTGGACTTGAAAATGTAGCACAGATTGAAAAATTTCAGGAAAAGGCCTACATGGAGTTCCAAGACTACGTAACAAAAGCATATCCTGATGATACTTACAGGTGTGTAAACTTGCACAGTTATCTCATTTGATTCTCTTTTCAGAGCATCTGTGATCTTGATTTGTGCAATATTTCTTATAATATGTAAACTTCGTTAAGAAATTACATGTAGTGAACTTATAAAATATATGTACTCRCTCACTGTTGCCTTCCAAAATCAAGGCCCGAGTATACTTCGCATTTAAAAAGGAAATATTGTAAATGTTTTCATTTTGAATTGCACCCTCCTGGGATATTTGATCATTTGTCTAAGTCCAAACATACTATAGAATCCATGTACTTTGACTTGCACATTCACTTTTTTGTTTGTACTGTCACAGATATGACTGGCATAAATTATATAATCTATTGGTTTAATTATCTATGCTTTTCATGAAGTTTTTATATCAAATTTTAACTGACGTTGACCCTTGTTACTGTTTCATGTTCTCTTACTGATAACATAATTGTGAATCACATCAAAATGTGCGACCGGAATTGCATAACACTTTTTACCAAACCTTTTTTTCAGACTGTCTAGACTTCTTCTCCGATTGCCAGCTCTTAGACTGATGAGTGCTGCTATTACCGAAGAGTTATTCTTTGCAGGACTAATTGGAAATGTTCAGATTGACAGCATCATCCCATATATTCTGCGAATGGAGACAGCGGACTACAACTCTCAAATAATTGGTCATGCCACATAAAAGTAGAAATCAAGGATTATGTACCATGGCAGTCATGGTGATGTAAATGCATACCCTGTCTCCAAGAGATGGCAATAAGCCTTCCCAAGCACCTTTCAAAAGAAGGCTAAAATTCCTCCTTTCCCGTACACTTGGGAAATGTGGTGGAGTGTCTTAAAGATCACTTCCTATTTTTCATCTGATCTTCAAGGACTTGTAAATTAACTTGGTATCTGAAGAAAATCAAGAATTGTCCGTCCTATTTTTGTAGATAGATGAACTTGGAATATTTGTTTATGAAATCCAGGCTTGTGAAGAAACTGAAGAAGCTTTGACTGAACTAAGGTATCACAACTTAGTTTGATGTTTTAGATAAATAAATTAACTTTCCTCTCTGAGTTGTGTTTTCAGTGTTTTGCTGCTAGTTCTTTGTCACTGATTAAACGGAATATACATGATCAGACATCTTGAAAAGGTCAGCCTCTGTGGAAATAAGACCTTTATAATCAAGCTCAGTTTTTCTGTTGTTTTGAAGASAGATTCATTTCTTCTACTGAATGAAACAGTGGATACCATTTCAAGTGCAGAGAAGTTAGAGAAAGTTCACTTTTTAAAAATTCTCTCTTTGTATGTTGGTGCAGTTGATTAGAAATGAAACTGCAAAGGGTCRGTATTAATTGTTTTGTGGATGCAAAGGAATACTGTGTTGTAGTGCTATGTGTTGGTAGACCTATGGAAAACTAATAGAAAAGTGTGTAYTGCAAGCATTCAAAGAGAGCAGCCTCCTATTTTTTTGGTCTCAAAAGTTAAAGCTTGTTCGCACTACCCCTCCCTCCTTCACACTCAATGCACAAAGACAGAGGCATTCTAGCTGCCTCTAACACCTTTTAACCACCGCTGTAAGAAACAAAGCATGGTGTTTTGGAATTTTGTGCATCTGTTCACCACTTTATTCTTACATAAAGATTTGAGGAATGGTTTATTATGGTTACCCTTTGACTATGTAGTTCTCCTTTCCAGTGAGTCTCATATGATTATTTCATAAATTTGAATTTGTGGAATCTGCTCTTTCTCCCTATCTTTCACAGTCTCCCCTGCTTTTCCTTTCCTTATCAGAAATGGGTCTAAACACTTCATATACCTTGCCTGATCATACTCTATGGCTCTATCTAAAGGTCTTTTTTCTGTCTTGTGGCATGTACCTCACTGTCATATAACACTGATATGGGCTCTTTTTGCTTCCTGTTGCAACAGGAAGCTATAAATCCCTACAAAATTTAATATCTGTGGCCTAAAATGAGAGAAGTATCCTAGTAAAAGTGATAGTAACACTAGCATTTAAGATTGTCAAAATGTTGGATTGAGGCCCAGGTCTGTTCATCCTGAGTTGTCTGTTTCTCTGGCAACTTTGGGAAGAGCCTTTGATCAAGAAACACATGGTTGCACCAAAATTGTTTAGCCAGAAGATCAACTGTAAGGGAGGCCTGAGCCCACTCTACAACAGCAACTCCAAGGCCAAAGCAACACTGAGGGACTACTAGGTGAGGTCTGGGTGTGTTCTGTTGTTTTTCTCAGCACCTGAGAATCTTAACCAGCCAAAAATTCACTGCCTCTGACAGTGAATTTCTCTGTTCTCTTAATTCCACCCACTAAGTGAGCTGCTCAGTCTTTCTTCCTCGGCCCAAGTTCCATATTCTGTGGCTGTACTTTAGGAGCAGTCATACCCAATACTGCAGACCAAAGCATTTGCTGCTGAGGACCCTTGACAGGACTGAATCATCTCTCAGTGTGCCTCRGCATTTGATGACTTCCTGGATGGCGACCTCAGGTGCTGGAGCTGGCCGTGGCAGCTGAGCCCTTCCCTTCCTACATCCCATCTCTCACAGGATTTCAGCTCTTCCTTCACATTCCTTGGAGTTCATGCAGTATGAGGACAACTTTTCTTCAGTGCTTGCGCCATGTGAGCTGCAGGAGGCATGCATCTCATAAGCAGGTTTTATGAAAATATGAAATAGTTTCTGCCAATACGTTGTGCATGTTTCCTCCCCAGTGGTTAAAGARTATGCCTGCCCATCTTGCTATCTCTAATACCCAGGTGCAGATGGGAGGTGTATCATCCTTCAGTTCAGCTCTGCTTAGAAATTCTGGCACTGTTTTCTAGTCCTGTGATATTCCTAACCCATTTCTGGCCCCATTTGTATTTCAGGATATAACAGGCAAAGGACACTTACTGTCCTCTGTGATTAAACTTTTAAAGGAAGCTGACAACAGTTTACTCCTGAACAGTTTGAAGTTGGTTCCCCAGACAYTTAATATACTCTTGAAAGAATTTTCCAGGCTATTGGACCTCTTTACACCARTGTTCAGATTCATGTAGCCTAGATAATAGTAAGATGGTAATGTTTGTTTTCCATCTAAAATTAGTAGATTCTGTAAATACCTTACAGGTCCTTGCAGAAATTTTTGACTCCTGARTTTAAATTGCTGATGTGATATGCAGTTCTTTGTTTATAGCGGGCAAAAAGTTCAGTTGATCTGGCCTTTGCATGGTACCTTCAAGCCACAGAAACAGTTGAGGAAATACCAGTGTTTCTACAGATGGAAATCCTTAGCAATTGAGCTAAATTGAGSTAATTGAGCAATTTATCAGCTCATCCATCTTTATCAGAGAAGTGTTCTGGAGAAGAAGGCCACAGAACTTTATTTTCTCTGGACTACTTCTGTTCTTGCTTCCTYTTTGTCCCCTAGCCTCTTGGAAGACAAGTTAGCCTTCTTCAGTAATGCATGTACTACCATCACTATGGATTGCTGGGTCAAGAGAAGAGTTGTCTCTTTCTTAGGTTGTGTTAACTGAAGAGCATAAGAACTTTGGTCTTGTGTTTCACATTACACTGTTTAATTTCAGGTATCTGAAACATGGTCCTGTTGGTTTTTTGATGCCTGTCATCTTTGTAGGACAGCAGGAGATCCAAACCCCAATGGCTACTTTTTTCCCACTCCCACACTTCTTACTGTTCTTTTCCTGGAAATCCCTTGGACTTCATCTGGAATTTTTGCCCAGGGAATTAACTCATTCATGTTCTTCTGTTCATATCCTTGATTTCCAGGCCTGAGACTTCCCTTTTGTGGGCAGTTTAGCTCAGTTGGTTAGACCATGGTGCTGCAAATGCCAAGGTTGCGGGCTCAGTCCCCGTATGGGCTATGCTGAGGGTTAAACTAGATGATCTCCAGAGGTCTCTTCCAACCTTACCATTCTATGACTCTATGATTCAAAGGTTGGGTCATGAGGGAAAATAAAGAGTATTGTCATCTTATTTACACAGGATAGAGACTTTCAGACATCCTTGAATCTGGCTATCTTGACAGGTAAGAAATCAATCAGGAAATCTCTGGACTAGATAACAAAGTATTACATTTTGAAAACAATACAGTTAAGTCACCATCAGTAATCTTAATAGTTCTCCGACTGCATTTGAGACTTTGTTCAGTAATAGCTATTTCTTATCTTTACAAACTAGACAGTTGGAGCTTCATTCATCTAGTGAACTTGATTTAACAAATTCAAGAAATCTTCAACCAAAGAACGAAAAAGTCTCCCACAGTCACCTTTTTCAGAGAGTATGGGCCTAGTTCCCTAGAGAATAGGGAGCTAGATTCCTACTTTCTAGTTCCCTAGAGAATAGAGATTCCAGTTACTTGTGTGTTGTCCACATATACATTAACTGTATACCCTTCTCCCTTGATTTGTCGGGATATTACACCCTCTATACTTGCTGTCAAGTACAAGAAAAGAAAAAGATGTGAGTACAAGCTGAGGGCCAAAATAYCCCCAGTTTCTGGTCTTGAATACCTCTGTTTGGACATCTGTAGAGCGAACGTGCATGTAAGCAACRCATTTCAAAGAGTTCTGGCTACGGGTAAGTAACCTTTTTTTCCAAAGATTATTCTTACGGAAATTTTAAGAAAACTTTCACTATTCAGGTCAGTATTGGCATAAGGTAGGGTGCGGGTTGCCCTATGCTGCCTGGCAAGTAATCTGTCTTGTCTTCATGATGATCCCATAGTGCAGGCTGTTGCTTTTATGTTATTCACCTTGCTCATCAAGATTCTTCAGGAATCATTTTGAGTTCTTAAGCTATAAATGTCATGCTTTTGATAAGGAACAAGGCATAATGTGGGTTTTCTCAGGAATGGGAACTTTAAAGCAGGTAAATTAATACAGGGATGAATATGCATGTTTCAATTTCTGTYGTTTTTAAGATAACTGCTGCTCAATTAAATGACCATACTAAATTACCTTCAACTCAGGCCCCTTGTGTTTCTAATGGCCATTTGTTCTGATGACATGATCTCACATTACCACCTCTGTGACTTACTGTCCTTTTCTTCATACGAATAAATCTTTGCTACTGAATGAAAGGCTGGCTAATATTACTCTTTTCATGCTGTTCAGCAACACTGGTGATCTACTAATAAAAATGTAAATACTGAAATTCATTCCACTACGGACATGAACATATTTCAATAATTTTGTGACATTTTTCTTTACCCTTAATTTATTTTTCTGCTTTTTTATTTTCAGCAGTCTTAGAGTTTTCACACCCAGGACTTAACCAAACTATGGCATTTACTAGCCTAATCAAAATGAAAGGGCAAGTTTATTTTCAACAGCTTTAAAATTTTCAATCTTGAGAGCAAGAAAAATGATTTTTAGTATAAACTGCATGAATGAAAAAATGAGTAAATTTATACATTTTAGAATCCTATCATTAAAGAGGGGAGCAATGTTGCATAATACATAATGAACTCACTAGTTTGAAACATTTTTCTTAAAACTGTATGTTGTAAATATATACATGTGACGAGGTTGCTTGTTTCATACTGGTAAAAACAGTTGTTGTATTTAAAGTTTTTCAAAAGTACTTTCATTGCAATACCATCTGCAGTCACAAATTTACCCTGTCAATACATTTCTTGTCTGTGATTTTCAGCGTCAGTGAAAAGTCAGTCATTGGTCTGTTCATTTTGTTTGGCTTCCAGTTTGCTAGTACATCAGCTTTAATGTAAGCATCGGAATATCACTGTAATTGTCTTGCTGTTGTATAAAAGTCACTGTAGATGTCTTGAAACCTGACTAAAATTGTAAATTCTATTTTGGCTGTATTTTTTAAAATAAATTGTAACTTTCTTTATAGAAAACAATTGTAATAACCTATTTGCTTGTTAGTGTTTTATATGAATTGACTTACCTAAGAGTATATGTGATTACAAAGAGTTTGTGGATATTTCACACTTCTATTACACAATGTAGTGTTGTCAATTATACTGAGACTCTGRGATTTGTGATAGTTGCAATATTTTACTGTTTTCTACCTTTTGTTGTTATTAACCTTTTGGTTTTGTGCTTACTACTTTCAGGCCTATGAATCTGCATATTTGAAAGTTCAATAATTTATTGTAAAATTTAACTTACCAGCACTTTGGCTTTTAAAACACTACATAGAAATGTACTACACTGAACTCTGATCACAGATCTTCATATAATGCAATAATCTGTCATTCAATTCATTATTGATCAGTTTAAAGTTGGAGTTTAGAGGAGGGTCAGATACTTTTTCTTTTAAAAAAATAGGGACTTCATCTGTTAGGGTTTAATTATAATCATCTCTGTTTTAAACATTACTTGGACAAACAAACAATTTATCCATGTTTATTATTGTGAATCTTATCACAAGATTCAATCCATTCCAGAATCTGACTTTTCAATGATAATTTTAAGAAGTGTGGGTTGGGTTTTTTTTTTCACTCTTCTAATTATAAACGAATGCAGTGTTTGCATGAAGGTGCAGGTAAACTTAAACACAATCCAAAGAAGCTTCACTGAGAAGTGAGCTACCATTCTTTCCATGTTTAAATTCTGAAATATATTTATCATGAAGTAAATGGTATTACTCTCTAATACACTGAAGATAAAAGGTGCAGTGGCAACAGATAAAGTTTGGGTAATTCAMTGAGCTGAATATGAGTCCTGGAAATAAGGATTTAGACCCTCTTCTCCACCAGAATTAACTCTCTTGGCTCTTTTTAAAAAACTTACCTTTCTCAGTAATTTTGCAGAGCCCTGGTCCCCTTAGTCAGGCTGCTAATCAAGTACTCCCTCCTTCTCATTGCATTTTCTTTTTCGTAGCCTTATGTTTACCTCTGAAGGGAAGAGCTCTATAGAAAAAGTGCTCTTCTGGTGAATAGTAAACAGTTGTACAGAAACTTCATTTACCCACAGCATCCCCTTTTCTCTTTCTACTCAAGAAACATTCCTAACACCAGTTCTCTGTTTCTTCTTCAGACCTCCCTGTGAAATAACCCCAAAGAACATCTGTACATCATTGTATGTCATCCTTGTTTTCCTCAGATGCATATAAAGTCCTGTGTTAATACATGCCTCTGAACAGCTCTATTTAGCCACCTCAGTCCTCCTGAACCCTCTGAACTCTCAAGCATAAATCCCAACCCTTGCTCTGATTCATACACTAATACATAATACAATTTTCTACTACGTTAATGTTTTTCTGAAGTGAGGGTTGTGCATTTCAGCTTGAGTACRGAAATGGAATGTGTCCTCTGAGTCCTGGTGCTGGAGGAGAGAAGAGTATTTTTAGCTTTTGTGTGGTGGTGGAAAAAAGGAAGAGCATAGGTGCGATGTTCTGGGGACTCTTTTAACTAACCTGTGGTGGAGTTGCCTGTGATTGCAGAGAAACTGGATTGACCTGCTCCACCATGGGTTCTTCTGAGTTAAGACAGCACATCTCACACAGCAGAACTGTTCACTGGACATCCAGAGAAACAAAGTGCTATGCTTTGAAGCTGTCTACTAGCTTCCCAAACAAGCAGCTTGGTTGACAATAGACTTGTAAGGAGCTAACTCAGTGGTTTTGGTCCTGCAGATTTCTGAGTGCTCTACACACCAAGAGTCTAGTGCCTGAGGAGCTGCTAAGAAGCTGTTCATTGCTGACATGGAGGACGCTCTGAGCCTAGTGATGTGTCTAAGCTCCTTAGGAGCTTATTCAGGAGCGTACCAAATAGCTGCACATTTTGGTTAACAGAGGAGAGCTAAGGAATGACTATAAGGTTTTCTTTCATACTATAACCAGTGGAATTTGGCCACTGCAAAGTGAAATATGAAAGCAGAATTACTGCTTGTGGCATAACCTGAACAATTCTTAAGTAGTGACATGCATTTTCAAAAAATGGCAGTAAATTATCATTTTGAGTTAAGTGTTTTACTGTTGTCACTTTAGTATACACATATTTGAATGGGTTTTGAAAATTACAAAACACATATTTGTAAGTTCTTTAGTCATATTATACTTTAATTTCAGTCTATGAATTAGCCTTTTAATCTTTTAGAGTAGCTGAACCCAAGTGACAAAGACTTTTTTGCTGTGCYTCTGGGAAACAATATGGATTACAGGACTGGCTAGAAATCTGTTGGTGAAAGCATTAGAATTTGCCTTGCTTTGACTAGACTAAGAGAGACTATATTTAGAGATTGGACCGGAAGTAGGGGATAGTGAATTGTGGAGAACTGTGTAATGGATTTTGCCTCTAGAACTTTCACGTTTCAGGAGGAGACAGGAATTCTGTCACTAGAATTTTCAAAATCTTTACAATTTGGTCTTGCTTGCCTTTAATGTGTTGAATTTGTTTCTTACTTTAAYTCTGTGGTTGTGAATCATTGCAGCATAAATTTATGTGACTTTACTAAGAATAGAAGGAAATAGCAGTGGAATAGAAAAGCACAATAAAAACATTTCTTCTAAGGTAAAAGGTAAAATTGAATTACTCTGTAGCTCAACTGATTTTTGCATTTTGTGAGAATAAACGAATATAGGTGTTTCAAGATCAACTGTACCAYGGAATAAAGTTCTTTAAATAAAAACTAAAACTTGTAGGATTCAGTGAGACTGCTCTGTGCTGTCCAAGTCATCAAGAAGTTGCATGCCATAGGAGATGGCTGTATCTTTGAAAAATATGTTCTTACTTACTATTCTCTGGTTCCGTATTAGAAACAAAGCAACTAAAGTGTTCAGATTGGGGCGGGGAGTTAGGGAGTCAAAGCCAAAAGGGATCTCTACAGTAGCTTAGTCCAACCTCATGCAGATCATAGGCTATTCAAATTCCATATCAATTCTTGTTTTTACAAAAAAATCACACAGTTTTAATTTCTATATTTCCAATGAYATGGAGTTCATAACCCTTGGAATATTGTTCAAGTGGTTAAAAGGCTTGTTAAAATTTGCATTTTCCACTCGCAATTTATCTTGCTTTGGGTTTCATCTATTTTAGCTTTGGTAAATTGAAAGCTTGCATTAAATTTTTTTTCTCTATATAGGAACCAAAAGAGGGAGATCAAGTCATCTCTCAGCCTTCTCTTCAATAAAATAGATTGAACTTCTTAGTGTTTCACTATATTAYCCAAGTGATTGAAGCATTTTTGTCACTCTTCTCTAAATGTTCAAATTTCAGGTAGGCTCTTGAAAATTACAAAGCATTATAACAGCCTAGACTGGACAAGTGCCAAATAATACCTAAGAAACAGAACTTCACTATCCATTCCTACCATAGAGACCTCTGTGCATCTAAATACTGATTCCCTTCTCCCTTGTGGTCCCAGCATCGCCCTGTTCACTCACTGTGTCACCCAAGTCCTTTCCATTACGAGTTAGAAGGGTGGTAAAATTAAAAAAAAAAAAAAAAAAAAAAAGAAAAAGTCCTCTGGCATAACTGCTCTCTAAGAACGCCGCCCGAGGTCTGCTAGTAAGTCCTGGCCGTTTACTCGGACCACAGGAAAGGACGAGGAGGGCAGGAGTCCCTGACGCAGTGATGCTCAGCACAGTAAACTTCCCCGGAACAGAAGTAGAACCTTAATACCGTTAAGACTTATACCGACCGTAGGAGCCCCAGTACCGGGCAGACCACGCAGGCGACGCCGAGCTCCTCCATTTTGACCGCTACCACGAGAAGCGGCGGCGGCCGGAAGCGGCCGGTGGGCGGCGCCGCCCCAAGATGGCGGAGTACGTGCAGCTGGTGAAGCGGGCGCTGAAGCATCTCGGCGGCCACGGCGGTGTCCGCGGCGCCCTGTGGCAGCTGCTGAGGTAACGCGGCTCCGCGCAGAGTGCGTGTGCGTGTGCGTGTGCGTGTGAGGGGAAGCGGGGGGCAATGGCCGGAGCGCCTCGGCTGTCGCCTCGGCTGCCGCCTCGCCGGGTCACCTTGGCCGGGGAGGTTGCCCTGGTGCCCCCCTGTCGGCCCCGTCGCTGCGGTTTTTCGCCCCCAGCGGGGTGTCGTGGTTTCGTCTCCCCTCGCTCCGGGGTCGGCTTCTTTCTTTCTTTCTCCCCTCCCCCCCGCTTTCTTATCCATAGTTGGCAGTACGGAATAGGAAGGATTCTCAAAGGTGAAGTTCCCCRCTATGTATCAAGGCCTGTCTTATGTCAGGATAATCGAGCCAAGCTGCTTGAGTCTTCTTTGAGACTTTTCCTGTCATCATAACAACTGTCCTCCATTATTTAGTTAAAACCGATCAATTTTGACCAGTAAAATGTCGCATTTTACACGCTATTTCTGATTTGGCTTCTTGAGTATTTTTGTGCAATGGCTTTAGTGCTTGCGTTGTTCACTGAAGATGCCTCGTGATATATCCTAGGATCAGCTTGTTTCTCCCCTACACACACAGCTTATTGTTGCCCTGTGACATCCAGGTGTTTTCCTCATAGTTACAAACGTGGCACTTCCAGTCTTGTTCATCTCCAAATGCATGAGACCTTGTACTTCATACCATTGCATTTCGTCGCACTTGCGTTACTCCAGCCCTCGAGACCATACAGCACTCCCTGGGTATCTTTGCGATCTTCCTCTGTATGGTAATATCACCATCTACCAGACTCCTGTGCTTTTGGAGGTGTTTTTRTTTTGTTTCTGCTTTGGTCAGGAACTCTGTAAAATGTTAAATAAGCTTAGTACTATGAGCATCCTTTGAGGATGCAACYTAGCAACCTTCAGTCAGCTCAGTATTTTCCCCTTCAGCTGAGCGTGTTTTCTTTCTCTGAGGTCATTTATCCCTATACAGTTCTTACCCTATTTTGCTAGCATTTTCTCATTTCTTTTGTGACACAGTATCTCATGCTTTCCTAAAGTCAACCAGCCTTTCAGAAGTTTTCAACTTTGTCTTTGTATTACTCCTAGCTGTGGTGATGGGCAACTTTTGCTTTTCCTGTCTCTGCTGTTGAAAACAGCTCAGGTAGATCTTCTTACAGAAATTTTAGAGGGAGATTTCAAACATTTTCACAGCATATGTTGAGGCAGTATCTGATCTCCCCAATTAGTGTTTTATTGTTATTGTTCCCTGTCTCTTCCCAGTTGTTTTCCCTGTTTTGTTTACTTTCTGAGGCTGTAAGTATTATATATAACTGAGGAAAGTAAAATATAAAGAGAGAATTTGCAAATTAATTTTSACCTGGATGTATTTTCCTAAACACATCTTGCTTACTGTCTTGTCATGGAGCTTTTGTGAACCTGTGGTCGAAGGTTAGGTTGACACCCTTCTACTCAGAAGAGCAGGGGAGTAGGTGAGGTTGGAGGCAACGCTCTTCTTTGAGAAGAGTGAAGTTAGAAGAGCAGTGTGCTAGGTGAAGAATATAGCTGGCATTGATACCGATGCGAGCTACAAACATAATTGCTGCCTCACCTTTACCATTCAAGCTTGAAAGGTAAATAGACTCCATACTTGCAGGAGAAGTGATCAAGATACATCTTTCTTGCATCTGTCAGTGTATGTAAGAGGTGGTTCTAGCAATAACTGGACAAAATGATTTGTCCAAGTCAGGAGAATATTTCTGTGCAAGGGCTTTATTCTAACTTTCCCTGCTTTTCTCTATATGCTTCCCACTGAGGAGATGTGAATGAGTTTTATACAGTAGAAATCAAATTCTTAATGACTTGTTTGCCTGCAAATGTTCTCCTTCCTTGCTAGGTGAGAAGGCAAGAGAGAAAGTTTAGTGACCTGAGGCTCACCTAAGAAGCCAATGGGGAAAAAAACAGTAGTTGTAAATGAATATTTTCAAGACACTAAATTTTGTCTTTTGAAGACAGTCTGTTCTTAAAGCACACAGATCTGCAGGCACATGCGTCAGTGCTCTCCCGAAAAAGCGGCTTTATCTCTTTGCCTTTGAAAGCAGTAAATACAGTACCTGTTACTGTTTGATTCAGGGCGTGAAGTAGTAAATGACAGCCTTTACAAGAGAGGGAGAGCAAGATGGAAGCAAGATTAGCAATGAAATGTCTGCATTTTGTTTTCTGAAGCTAGAAGCTAGGGGCTCAGGCTTGAATAACAGCCTGATATCTTTGAACGTCTCTTCTCACACAGCTCTCCGGTGTGTCAAGGATAATTCTGTCTAGGACCTCAGAAGTTTTAAAYGAGTACTGGGATCATTGCTTTCAAGCACCCAGGGAGAGAAGACAACAAACAGCTTGCTCTGTGGGTTGTATAGTTAAACTCCCAACTAAGGAAGTACGCCTAGGCACATATGTTCTGTCATCTGGAACTGAACTGGGAGTTTATCAAAATCATTAAAGCAAATTAAGGTCATATTTCTCTAAAATCACAGCAGCATGCTCAGTAGGTGATCTATACAAATTCTAATACTGCATACTGGGAGCAGTCTTCAGAACCCTCTCTGCTCCCTATAATGCTACCTGGACCTATACTTTTGATTCAGATAAGTAGTCTTCATTAATGTGATTGCATTTATTCCTTACATTTAATTAATTCCTTCTCCAGTTATGCATCGTAGTCCAATCAGTAGTAATATTCATCATCTTTTTGAAGGTTAAGCATGTCTTCTAAATGGTGATCTGTTAGCTAATTCAGATCTGCTTTCCTAAGTTATATGAAATACAAATTGATAGAAAACACCACCTAAAAAAATGTCAGCAGTGCAGAACTCAATGAAGTAAATTATCCATAATAACTTTTATTTGTTGTTCTTTGTTGACCTGTGGCTGTCAGGCCAGGGTCTATCCTTGAGATGCTCTAGAAGGCAGGAAGAAAGCATTGCAGTGGGTCCCTGTTAATTGCAGATGGTTTGATAATTTCAGAAGTATTTGACACTTTTGAAGGTTGGTGACTGTCAGAATTCTGGCAAGGTCATTAAGAGCAAATGCTTTAATTTTAGCACTTGCTAGAGCCCTAACTAGTGTTAGTTACAGCAGGTGTTCTTGAGCTTTATGGAAAGCAGTGGTGCTTTATTTCAGGAATGAATTCATTTAATGGCTGTTGCTTTGAAAAGCAGAGTCCTGCAATCAGCCTACCTTTTGAACACTGATATTGCATCRTAAGTTTTTTAATGAAGTGACCACTTTGTTTTCTCAGTATACTTAAAGCCTACCTGTATTTATTTGGATCCGGTACTGTATTTTTCAATCTTAATAGCTAGATTAGAAAAGAATAAAACTCAAATCATTATCATAGAATTTAACTATCTCTGAACTGTAAGATTTCTAAAGATATGGGCCATGGAAACAGTTGGAAAGTTACTTAGAAGACTGAATTTGCTTCTGTACACTTGATGGTAACATACTCTGTTCCTGTAACTAAATGAATTTCCTTTTCTKTGGGACTCTCTTCCACAGTAATTAAGATGTTGTGAGTATTGCTCTGTGGTATTAAATTGTGGTATATTACAGATTTGCTTCATCTTCCACTGTAAAGAGCTTTTGAATAAATAAGAGCCCCAAAAGCCTTTTTGTATGACTTTCATTATCATGTCAGTGGGGCATGCAATAAAGACATGCCGTCAGTTAGCTGCAGGAATTAACAATGTGTTTTTGAATCCTTAAACTTGCATTTGCTTTATGTACCTGTGTTTAAGAGTTTTAATTACTAGTTTTACCAACCTCTACTAAACTGCTATTGCAGYTTCATTCTAAGATGATGTCAGTTGAAACTGTTGTCTTGTGAATTTACAGGGTCAATGATTTGAAGACTGGTACGCTGATAGGAGTTGACAAATATGGAAACAAATACTATGAAGACAAAAGAAACTTCTTTGGTATGTGTGCTAATGTGAACATTTCCTGACTTTGTATGGATTAAACAATTTCTGCTACTGAAATGGAATTTATTGGCCACCCAAATCCCATGCACTTGACTTGTGCAAGTGTTAGGAATCCAAAAGAAGTGCTTCAGCATCCGTTAGCTCTCTACTGCTTCTGTCAATCCATTTGCAAACAGATTCCATCCGACATAATAAATATGGGATAAATCTAAACAAGTCAGGTGCCTTCCATGTTTGTGTMTATATGACAGTGTGGCTGAGAGCTGAATTTAGTATTTGATCCTAAAAGCTGGTAGCTTAACAGGTGAGGGAAGGAAGAGAATTGCCTTTAGAACTGCCTCACGGATGGACTTCATATGATTACCTCAGGGYGAAGAAACACAAAGTAGTTTAAACGTTTTACCTTGTCTTAAGTTTGTGGGGTTTGTGAACCTTTGTTTCAAAAGGTAGCACCTGAAACAACGTGCGACATAATCAATTGACAGACTAGTTAGCATAAGTTCTGCTTAGTGTTGGTGAATTTGTAGGGTAACTGGAGAAAACAGAGTTGCTGGTAAACATTACTTCATGGTTTTATATGTGAAACTGCTAAGGGCAGAAATTCATTTTAATCTTAGGTTACTAATGGCAGTATCTATTTTGAGAAAGGAAGCTGTAACTAAAATAAAGGCATCTCCTAATAAAAAGTGAAGAGTTTCRTAAGTTCATATCTGCAGTTACTCATACAACAGCTACTATTTGCTCCTTGTGAGAGCTTTATAGATTCATCCCTATAAAAATAACAGCAGAAATGCAGAAAATCAGAAAAATAAAAACTTGATCTGCTCAATAGTCATGGCTGTACTGAGCTTGAAATATATGCCCATAGAGGCAGATCTTTTTAGTCAAAATAGTTTTCCTTGTACTTTCATGATTTTACTCTTTTATATGAATATTCTTTATTTTCTTAAGCTAAYACAATGTTTTGGTTTATCTAATTAAGGTCGACACCGATGGGTCATATATACTGATGAAATGAACGGCAAAAATACATTTTGGGAAGTTGATGGAAGTATGGTGCCCCCTGAATGGTAAGCTTTTCACTTAAAAGCATGGATTTTAATTGTGTAACTGTCTGTAGTTTTTCTTTGTTACAGAGCAGATGGTAAAAATATGATCTTAGGTTAATAAGGTTTTCTTGGATGCAGCTGTCACATATATGAGAAGATTTCAGACTAATTACTTTCATTACTCTCCTTTCACAAACTTAAACATTCAAAACAACTTTCTAAATCAAAGAGTACCATTTCAGGGAATGTTTCTACAAATGAAGTTCTCAGTTGATTAAACCATACACTGATTAATGAGTATTAGGAGAAAGCTGACATAAAACCTTTAATCCTGCTGGCAGACCAAAAGGGTACRAAAGGGCTCTGCACAGGTACAGGATGTCTGTTCGTGCATCTTGTTACCACATTAAAGCCCAATTCCTGATAGCCATCTGAGAAAGGAAATGTTCAGTATTCAGAAATCGCTCCTGAAATGCTTTGGACACAGTACCATGACATTTTTGGTTTATTTTGTACTCCATCAAAAGCAAAGTAAACAGAGCAGGTTTTAGATACTGTTTATGCAGCTGAATTGTAAAAAGTTGCATGTGTACACATCTGTCAGGAATGGTTGGATTTAAATGATGTGGGCAAGGGAAGGCTGGAGTGAAAAGGCTAATTCACATCTTTATTGTGTAGGCTAATTCACATCTTTCTTGTGTGCATGTCGTAAGTAGTTGGATTCTATATATTGCTGTAGCTTAGAACTTGCTGAGGTCATGAAAATTAATTTTGAATATCTGTACTGCRTAGCATTGTTTTCTTCTCAGAATGCAGGGTTTAAATACACTAATTCTCTTTTAATCTGACAAAGGAAATGCAGAAGYTTAAAATTTGATAATTTTATACATTTTTATAACTTGTCACATGTACATACGCAGTATTAAAAATTTTGACCATAGCATTTAACATACCACAGAACACCTAAGGTAAGGCTTCTGTTGGGCCCATTATTTCTTAATAAGATTTAGAAATGCATTAAAATTGGGATTTGCAATGTTTAATGTAATTTTGCTTTTGAAATAAAGCTGTCAAACCCTTTCCAGTGGTGGAAGCTAATGGGTAGGATTTGCAACACAAGTGTATTTCCAATACAAAACATCTATTTAAAGCTGTTTCAGTCTTGAAATTAGTAAAAAATAAATATAAATAAATAAAAATATTTTCTTTGCAAGATTCAAAGCTTGATTATTTTGAGGATTGCTGAGTAAAAGAATTGATGCAGCTTGTTATTGCGCTATGCATAAAATTTTATGATTTCTTTTTGTCAGAACTTGACACTTTCTGGTCTGTTCTTATCTAGGATTCATCTAGCAATGTGCACATGAGTGCCCCTTGCAGTTGTGAATGTGTCCTACCTGAAGACTTCTGGTGGTTCTTGTAGTGAGTAGGGCAGCTTGGCASGTAGTCATTGATCTCAGGAGGGGCAGTGCTTGTTTCACTTCAGATGTATACACCAGTGATCTGTAAAATATTGACAGACTGACCACATGGATTACAAATGCAGGATCAGACCTGGGTGTTTTTCTAGTAGAAAATTCATGGGGAATTACTTTAATTTTTCTGGGAGTGATACTCCAGGCTTTGAGTAGTGTAGCTGTCCCTGTGATATTCCTCTTGTCCTACTCTCATGTCTGAACCCAGCTATAACAAGAGTGTTCATCTTTGTCCCTGTCAACTGTTTTTTTCTTTGCAAAGAAATTAGAGTTAGCTCTTTGGGAGGCAAGTTATAATTTTTTTTTATTGTGATGCAGATGTGTGTAATGGGTTTTGCGGAGGGGGAAGTACGTAGTTTTGGCAGATGCAGAGTAAAATCATGTCATCATAGGTAAGGAGTCAAGAGAATGAATCTCTCTTGAAACTGTCTTTTATATTTCTTCTTCAGCAATTTCCTCTTCCTATTGACTTCCTAATATCACTTACTGGTGGAATCCCTCTCCCTCTCCCTCTCCCAAACACTTTGGATTTTTTTTCTGTGCCTTTTTCTCTGCTTCAGGGAAGGTGCCTCCCATTTTGTTCTTTTTTTCCCTTTTCTGCCTTATCACTGAAGAGATAATTGAAGCTAACATTACATACGTATGAAAGATGAACACCTGTTGTCTGTAGTCCAGTCCAAAGAAAGACTGATTTGGAAGTACTATGATGTTAGTTTTAATTCATACCAGCTAGCATTTTCATAGGGTAGATGCCAAACTTTGGAGGGAGCTCTGTAGGACACCTATGAATACCAGGTATAGGAAGACAGAGTCATCCATTACTCACCATTTTAAATGTTAATTTCAGTTGTCTTTTTGCTGTATTATGTATGATAACTAACTTTCTGATGATAAGTTAGTGACATATTTTAATACATTGAATGGGATGAATTTCATTGAACTAGTTCCCATGGGTTTGTAGGTAAAAGTATCACAGAAGAAGCATCTGAAAGATTAGGCAATAAGAAACTGTGTTCATTGTGTTGTATGCTTGCTGTCTTGCCAGTAACACTTACTGCTTCTTGGAGTGGGAAGAGCATTTTGCCAGCTTTTCCATGGACTGAACAGGTCAAAGTACTCTCCTGTTGTTCTCCGTGCAGTTTTCCTTGTTAGCTGCAATTCCATTTTAATGGTTTGGCAAAGTTTAGAATAGCATAGAACAYGCAACGTTAGAAAAATGATTTTAAAGATTACTATTACCCATTCCAGATAAGAACATAAAGTTAGCTYGTGGCATGATAGAATATTTCTTAAACAATAGATATTAGTATACTTGTTGTAATTGATATACGTTGGTTTTCTGCAACAGGATGAACAGCAAGAGCAAGGGATACTGTGTATGTACAGCTACTTGTCTATAATTTTTCCTCAAAGTTTTATTTTCTGCTCATATACAACAGAAATAATTCTGCACAAACCTGAGTTTCAGGTCTCTGACCACTCAGCTGTTAGTAGGTGCATTTTTCTGTCTTGCTAAATGATCCAGAAAAAACACATATCAAACAAAAAAACAGTATATTTTTAGATTTTGTTCTTCAGCTATTAAGAGTGTGCCAGATTCTTGAGGAAAAATAAACACCAGCTCAGACACAAAACAATAAAAGGTGATAGGAACTCAGGGGTTCTTGGGTAGACTGAGTGTTGTTTGAACTCTGACTTCTGTTATCTCCTAGGATAGGTGTTCTGGGCTGAGGCTGAGGTTAATTATGTAAACTCATGAATTATGGCTCCAATTATCTGAACATTTGAGAAATGTGTGCGTAGGCTGTCTAGGTAGTCAATTTTATTTGAAACTCTCCTTGTCTTAAAATCATGTCTAGTGCAGTTAACTCCTTTTCTTTCATCTCCAGCAGGAGTTTTATGGCCTTTCTCCTTAGAAGTGACGTTAAAATCCAAAATCTCCCAAACCAGAACGTTTTTGCCAGCATGGGCTTATCCATATTTTAACTGTTGTGTGGTTCTAGTTTTTTATCCTTTAACTATTAGACTATGCCTATTCTCAAGATTATCCTTATTTTGTAGCACTGTTAGTTTTTGTGGTGTTCTTTGCTCGTGCCTACATATCAAGGTGTTACACACCTTGATAAAGAGAGTCTTCCTGAGGATCAAAGTTAGCTTTTTAGAATTACATGAATTGTTTAAAATACATAAAGCAGCGAGGCGGAAAAACTTGTTTTCCTGTCATTGTGGAAATAATTGCCSTAGAAAAAAACAGTGAACTCTTCATTATTCTCAAGACTGGTCAGTGCACTAGGGCACTAGAGGTAAACAATCCTGCAGTCTAATGTATTTTTGTCAGGAATCTTAGTTGTGCAGTACTCTATTCTTTCTTTTCCTGATAAATCTGTATATCCACGGAATCCTAGTTCTGTGACGTGTTTGAATCATTGACATCTAATTCTACATTGCTGAGATACACTTTAAAAAGATGGAAGTATTTTAACTGGGAATAAATGCTGTCTATTAAAAGTCTAAGAGTATAATATTGGATGGACAAATACAGAATTTTAATGTGCCACAGGCTTTTGACAAGAAAATATTAATGCATTGTAGAAGTTGCTGTGGATTTTGCATTGGGGTTCTGCAACTGGAAACAACAATGTTTTTTTTGCACCCACAAATTTGTCAGAGATAAATTGGGATTGTACCACTGTAACAGATGGGTTAATTCATCTCAATAGAGTATATTGGTACTGGTATATTCTTGTACCCTCTGCTTTCAGAAGCAGGTTTTACTACACTGACTACACTGTTTATGCTAGTGTTGCTTTCAGAAAAGATTTTGCAGCTGTAATGCCTGAAGAGGACATTTTAAACAAAATCGAAGTTTTAGACCAGACCAGACTAACCTAATGATTCCAGGTTTAACTTTTTTTTTTTTAATAGTAATGCTAACTAGCCTGCAATTATTCTTAAGTATTTTTACAGAAATCCTACAGTATGCATCRTTATTCTATTTTCCTGGAAGAATAGAGAATCATTAGAAGTTCTGCAGGAAAAACACTTTATTCTTTGTTTTTTTCATTGTAAGTCAGTTATAGTTAGGTTTTCTCCATGTTTCTAAGTGTTAACCACACTGGATCTTCATGTATAATTTTGGGGTAAGTAGTATGACTTCAGTACTGTGGAATATGTATTACTGTATTGAGATACAATCAAGTGGGCCTTATATTTGATAATAAATAAATTGGAAAGAAGCATTTTGAATGCTGTTAGAAATATTGAAAATGACTATCTTTGGAAAAAGTAAAATGGGAATTAAGTTAGAGGTCCTTTACCTTCTGTCAAATATTGCAGACAGGTAAAAAAGCATCAAGAAAAAAATTCTGAAATGTAGTAACATAATGTAACACCAGTTTCAAGAAACAGTTGAATATTTTCTGTATTCTGAAATAATTTGTTTGGTGCAATGTGATTTGACAGTGGATGTACTGAAATCATGGTGTATGAAGGAACTGTTTTGACGTTTGTTTGTTCTGCAGGGAATGGAGACTGCAACTCTTTTCAGAATGTTTTTTAAAAAGCCCCCRTACCAGAATATTTAGCCTTGTGGTTTTACTCTGGTTTAATCATATCATTTGACCTCCTTGTTACTGTTTGGGTTTTTCCCCCTTACTTTCAGAGTGAAGATGATGGTATTTACTTTGTGAAGACAAGTCAATTAGATTTCTGAAATTCCTTCAATACCTGCCTTGGGAATGTGATGAATAATTACTTTAATCTTCTGGTAATGCTAGATGACATATTGGGCACTTTTTCCTTCTACCTGAAGAGATCTTTTACTCTATTAGACTGTTAAAGCCAAAATACTTGTTTTATCTCGTAGTGTGAAGGGCATGCTTTTTGATGAAATTTTATACTTTGATTTTTGAACTCGATCAGGAATGCTCTGTAAACGTACAAATGTTAAAGTCAAATTTAGATATGCCAATGCCTGTTTAGGTCTATATTTATTACTTTCATAAATGTCTTTGTTACAGAGTTGCTGTAATTGTTGACCTATGTATTGAGCTCACTTCCACTTCTACCTGTTGTGGTAGAAGGCCCAGCACTACTTTTTGTTCCTCAGTTGTTTATCCCTTGGCCTATAAATATTACAGTAGCAAATCTTCTCCAGGAACCTCAAGTTATAAAAATTTGTGTAGTCCACATATGCTGCTTTATGCATGTGCTCACATTCATGTGTAGTCACAAATTTATTTACAGATGGCATTCATTACCAGCAAAACTTTGTTCTTTTTGCTCAGAAATAATCAAAAACCAAGTGGACAGATGGCAAGATTAAATGGCTTACAGGTTTTAGTATTTTGTGCTTTTGCCTCTGTAGAAAAACTCTTGAAAAGCTTCAGGGAAGAAAATGTTAGCATCAGGATGAAAAGAAACCTTCTCCCATATGGCTCCTTAGGAATCCAAAAACAGCTTGTAAGTACTAGTCAGGGTACCAAAACTGTTTTCATAGTTTTTACTATGAAAACTGTTTTGTCTGTCTGGAATGTGTACTGCTTAATAATGGTCCAGTTTACCTCCTTCTTGGGCAAAGGTTACAGTTCTTTGTTAAACTTTTTTTTTYYTTTTTTTTTCTCTTTCAAGAGAGAAACAGTTTTGCATCAGGACAAGCTGAGGCCTAGGTGAAGTGTTGTGGGCTTTTGTGTTGTTGGAGTGTTGGCTTTTCTTTTCCCTTTTTGTCAAAGACCATGAAGAGAAGTGAAATATTAGGACTGTAAAATACCAACAGATGAAGCAGAGTTCTGTGCTGTTTTTTTGTATGAAAGTTATTACCAGGTGCAGATGACCCGCATGCAGCGGTTTGGTGACTTAGCAAGCTGTGTTATCTCATTTTGTAATCACATGGGAGAGGGAAGGAGGGAAATCGTGTGGCTAGGTGCAGAGAGAGGGACAAGACCCTGCGCTTTTGGCACCAGCAACCTGATGGTGTGCAGGAAGGGAGYAAGTGCTGATGCTGCAGGATGATCTGGGTGTTACGGCGATGGCAGGCCAAGTAAGTCCACAATATCATGCTGCTGTGGAAAGAATTACTGCCTGTGCTGGTGCAGAGTGACTCTTCATTTCTGCTTTTTACTGAGGAGACTTTGTGAGGGTACCAGTGTTCAACTCTGGGTACCATCCTGTTTATATTAAAAAAAAAGGGGGGGGGGGGAGAGCAGCAAGAGCAATCACACCTCTGAGGACAGTTAGGGGAAAAAATGGATAAATTGCAGAAGAGTAGATACAGATTGGGTGTTACCATCCTTACCATTAAAAAATTCTACCAGTCTTCATTAGAAAGATTGGGAAGATAAAGAAGTTAGTATCACAGTAATTCTGTAACAACTTAAACAGGTCTCTGCTAAGAGTGGCATGGATGTAGCTGATATTTCCTAAGGTCTAAAGCACATGCAGATTGACCTAAATCCCTTCCAGACTCTTGTATGTCTTGATTCTTTGCGTCTTGTAAACAGGGAGTTGATGGTTATTTCTACCGAAACCAGCTGAGAGAGAGGTGAGGGGGAATTGAGTGTCTCACCACCCACCCTTCATTTGTTTGGCATCAGAAGTGAGAGTTAAAATATTTGTTTCCTAGATCTTCTATATTCATCTCATTTCCGCACCCCCCCCCCCAGGCTGTCTCATGCAAAAGTCCTGTGTATGCCTGCTTATTCTTGTCACAGGCTGCTACTAGCTGTTTAGCATTCAGGATACTCCTGTAGCTGGAATTTGAAAGAGCACACGTTTGCATTCAGGAAAGCTCCAAAAGGGCTTTGGGTTGAGCCCACCTCGAAGGGTAAGCTGGCCCCCAGTTTTCCACTCTCAACAGGATAACACTCTGGAGTAAAGGCTCCTTCTGAGAGTACATAGAGCCTGTGCAAGTCAGGGCCTGATGTCACGCTRGCTGTTTTACAGTCTGCCTGGCATAATGTAATTTGGATTGCTTTTGCTCAGATGTTTTGCAAGAACAGACTGACAGTTTATGAATATAAATTAGTTAGAAATAATTCTGATCTTGCAATATCAATTATATTYTGGGGAGAGGGAGAAAAATAATTTTAATTTCAGAGTAGTTTTCTCCTTTTGTAGGGCCACTTCACTTTGCTGGCATCATGCCTCMTACATGTAATGTCTGTCCAATGCTTCAATGTTTATTTCCTTCTTCTGTAGATTTAACATCTTTGGAAGAAAATTCGTGAATGCTRAAGTCATAGAATGAAATATGGCAAATATAACTTCAGTTTAATGTGCGTGCATTTTGTTAGTGGGCTTGAAAGCTGTAAGGTACATGCGTTTATGGGGCGTCTCTGACTGCCAAGGATACTAAGAAATGTAAAGAAGTTTCCTACTTAATGTAAAATGCTTTTCCTGTCTGCCTGTGAAGAAAACAACAAAAAGATTCGCTGGGAGGGTGAGAGGGGAGGCAATAAAATTTCCATCCTCTCAGTAACTTAATTTGTGTTTTCTGTAACAAGATTTCTAAACTCTGGGGTGGTAGTTTCACTTAAGTGGGATGCTGCCTCATTATTGTGTGATATCTTTTAGTAGCTTGCATGGAAAACCAAGTTAAAACCTCCCTGTGTACAAAAATAAAAACATACTTCTTGTCCCTCTTTCCCTCTCTTCCTGTGCATCTGTAAGAGTAAGTGAAAACCATCTTTAAAAAACAGAAGGTCTCTTTTTGTGCTAGTCAAATCCATTCTCCTATTCGACTAAACAGACTTGGGAAAGTACTGAAATGATTTGCCCTTTGACTGCAACACAGCTTTACTTTCCTTTTATATTAATGCAGCACTGCTTAACTTGTTGGAAAAAGTGGATGCTAGCGATCTGGCAAACTTYCTGAGCTGACAGCAACCGGTGACTGTGCCTGGACCTTGCAGGTGCACATATGGTGGTAGCTACAGAGTTGGTGCAGTAGCAATTCCTGTTTGACATCTTGTACATCATATAATTGGCTCCAGTCCCTTGTGGCTTCAGTTTGAGCTCTTCTTGCTTTTGAGTGTTTGTCTAAGAATTTGAGAGGAAAATCTGCATAGTTCTGAAGACACTTGAAGATATTTTTAAGTTTCATCTATTCATCTTAAGCAGAAGTCCAGAGGCTTAAGTAGCCTCAGTCTGCTTGGTGGTAAGTGGTTTCTCTGCCCTGGGRTTCAGAGAACTGCTTCAGCTGCTGTATGGCTTCTGCTTTCCACCTTTTTCTTTARTTTCTATATGTGGTCTGGTCATTTTGTAGGTTTAAAATCATCAGTTGCTTCTGAATTGTCTTTTCCACATGTGGATTCACACATRGAGTTTGTATAGAAATCTGGCCATCTGCAAGATGCCAAATCTCTTTAGGCATACTGTTCAGTCTAGTGCATGAAAAGCTTTCTTGAGCAGAGTATATCAGACATCAAGAGTTTCAAAGGACTCTTTGAGGGAGTTTGTCAAGGGGAAAGTATTCTCAAAATAAGATTTTCTTTTTTTTACATGTTTTGCTTCAGTGCAGAATGAGAGTTTTCTGTTTGAGACAACAGACTGCCCACAAACTGAAGGGCTTTTCAAAGTTTCATGTTGGGCTTTTGGAGGAAATCTGTCATGATTACACTCAATCACTTCATAGCTCTTAAATATATGCATACATAATAGTTGATGGGGTTCCAAAAAAATTTTTGAAGCTTCTTCTGGAAATTAATATTTCAGTGCCTCTGACTATAGTGCTCAGTCTCATAGAAAGTGTGCAATTTTATTTCTACTTTCCAGAGAGAAAATGAGATTTAAGTTTTTTTTTTTTTTTTTGCTGATATACTTAAATTGAGCTCAATTTCATATTACTGTTCTAGAGTTTCAGAAAATCCTGAAAGCAAATTTAGTAATGCTTTAATTTCTCTAAAATATTGTGTTTTAGAAATTTCATAGATTTAGTCTTATAAAAGCTCCAAAATAATTGGTGTTTAAATAATAAAACGATTAGCTTTTCTGTCTTCAGACGGAGTTAAATGAGTAAGTAAACTCAACATGGATGGTCTTCTAGTGTTTCAAGGAGTGAGTGTACAACACATATAAACTTGTAACAAAAGAGATGCCAGACATCATGCAACTTTGAAATCTGGTAATTTTTAACTGACCTTTAATATGTTTCTTGTGTTCTACACAGCCAGGCTTCARCCTGGCTTTTGGGGGCTCTATAACAGCATTTCTATCTTTGAAAGCAAGTTCGTGTTTCCCCTGTTGATGTGCACAACCCTCTGGGGAATGGGAGGCTTGGGAGAACAGTGAGGGGTGGCAATGGATGAATACACACRTTTTGTTTGCAGAACTCCTAAGCACTGTTATCAGAAGCACCACTAGGTGAAGATGTGTAGATGTGTGAATTTTTGTCGTCTCTGTGTGCTATGGTAAGCAGATTTGAAAAGCAGAGGTTCCTCAGGCATGATCACACAAAGTGCTTTGAAATGCAATACTTCAGTGAGTATTGGCAGGACATACATGGATGTATGGATTACTCTTTTCCCCTGCCTCCCATACCACAGATTGTTGTGTGTTACTCAGCATTAGCTGTGCAGAGCCGATTTGTTGGGCATGAGCATATGATCTCATCTCTGTCAAATCAGCTTTCATTTCTGCCAGGTTTGGTGCTAGCCATCACAGGATGAGTGATATCTCACATAGTATGGAGCTTACCACTGCAGAGAATTATTTTAATGGATTTGAATTGAGTAATGTGGCCAGGGCATCTTCAGAGGCCTGTAATGCCAGATTTAAAAACAAGCAAGACATGATCCAGTATCCTTGGACCATGGCATGATTAATGCTATGGGGCTACCTTCTTCCAGATAGAAATAATTATCCAAAATTCTTCTTTTTTTTTTTTTTTTTTTTTTTTTTTTTAACAGAAGCAGTGTGAAAAGATGCTTCAAATGATAGCAGATTTACAAAGGAGACTGGGAGGAGGAGGAGAGTGGTTCTCCTCCTGTCCTTGTTGCATTAGGTGTCTTCATCTGAAAGCATGTATATAATTTTTGAACTGATAAGTGGATGATTTTTCCCATAGGAGGCCATTCTTTGCCTTTAAACAAGCTTTTTTACTCCCTTATTTTTAAAAGTTCTTATGATTTCATCCAGTTTTGTATTCAAATCAATTTCCTGGCAGTCCTTAGTCCTACAAAGYGTGGGTTTGGTTCAGGCATTTTGTTTGGTTTTTTTCCATATAGAAAATGAACATATGGCTGATGTATTTCCTAAGTGAGATTTTGTATCCCAAATTGCAGGTATTTGTTTTTTCTTTKTCTAAGTAAATGTCTAGAAGCTATTTGACTGAAAAGGTACTTATCTGCTCTAGAGCGCTTCAGATTTGGAATATGCTTGTCAGTCAAACAAATGTACCTATTTCTTACTACTTTTACTGTGTTTTTCTAATGCTGTCAATGAAGTTTGCAGGCTCTGTTGCAAAGAGCTGAAGATGSAGTTTGCAGGCTTTTTAATAACAACTGGGCTAGATGACTTCTTATTTTTTAGGTCAAGTCTTTGGCAAAAGCTGGTTAGTAAAAGCCTCATTAATTCCACCCCAATAAAAGCGTACATGAACTTGTCAGAATGAACGATAACCTCACTTCTGTTGTAACTGTGCATGCAGTATGAAGCGAATAATAAAAATGATGTTCAAATTTGAAAAGTTGCTTTGGGCACCAAAATAGAAATGGGATGAAATCAATTCAATTTATCCCTCCAGTAGTGTTTCAGTGATTATTACAGAAAMTATTTTGCTTGTTTGTTAATGTTATTTGCACAGAAGAGGATTGGTATTTAGTTTTATAGGTAAAGGGTAATCACTGTAATCACTTGATAATTATCCCATTAATGATTTGTATCATTTTATTGCAGTCAGTAAGCATTTACTTGAATTGTTTTAGAATATAAATCATTATTATGAATATTTACATTGTTATTCTCTTTCCTAAATAGTGGCCTCATGAAGGCCTTGGAATTAGTATGAAATAGTTGTATAGCATGGTCTTTTGAAAACAAAAAAAMCCCAAAACAAAGCAGACCTTGTATTATGCTATTTGTAGTGCTTACTTTGAACTGGCAGGTTGTTTAAGGCCATGCAAACACGTAACAGTGAAACAGTCAGGAGGAAGGTTTTCTATAAGGAGATCTTAACAGCTTTTTTTTCCTTTTTCTTTTCTAACAACAACGTGTGTCTTTCCTCTTAAGGCATCGTTGGCTTCATTGTATGACGGAAGACCCACCAACTACTCATCCACCAGTTGCTCGTAAATTTATTTGGGAGAACCATAAATTCAATCTGAGTGGCACTCCTGGACAGTATGTACCTTACTCTACTACTCGCAAGAAGATACAAGAGTGGATCCCACCAACAACACCTAGCAAATAACTGCAGAAAAATATAGCTTGGATTTCAGTGCAAATTATATTTTCACTGGTTTTGATCAAAATAAAAGCCTCCTATAACAATAATTTATTTATATAAATTATTTATATAAATTTATTTATAATTTASTTTATTAAGCTGGGGGGAACCAAATGAGAAAACATTGGTAAGAGGTAGAGAACAGAATACGCAGTAAGTGTTAACTTCATCAAGATACTGGACGTTTTGTTATGTCATCAGTGGCTCTTTTCTTAACATAAACAACTCTTAAACTTTTTTTTAGTGTTAGTCATTCTTGTGACAGTCATTTCTCACATTTGTAGCATTCAACGGAGTATGAATATAAATTGGAAATACATGATTCTCATTTTTAACCTTACCCTGTTCTCTGCATGGCAAATAATGTACCATTCCCAAACTATTTTAGGAAGCCATCTCAAATATTTATAAGACAAGTTAGAATAATAAGGTCAATAGAGTATTATAGTTTTTATTCATAAATTCTTTTTGCATGAGTATGTATCGTTGCTTTTTTTTTTAAAAAAAATAAATCTACACTAACCAGATGATATTTCCTACCCCATCCCTCTCCAAAGAGAGTTCAGCCATATACAGATACCAAAGTTGTTCTCTGTCTGTATGCACCAGCACCGACCCTTCACTACATTGGTTTTGGATTAATCCCCTAAATTTTGACAGTGGAGAACTTGTTTAAAATTGCCTCTATGGTAGACCTGTAGAGGTGTTTGATTCATTGCAATATGATGTGTTGGTGTTTCATGTGGCAGAGTTGCTGCTTGAACAGCCAAACCTTATTGAATCAGGTAACTGAAGCCTTGTCACAAAATAAAATCTTTTTCGTAGCTTCTGTGTACTGGAAGATATACTGTGGAAACTGTAGGTTTAGGGATCAGCTGCTTGCCTTGCTGTGGCATGACTTTAAAGAAGATCCATGAAAGTTTGAAAATACACATATTTTGGGGAGGTAGAGAAGCAAGATGTACTAGAACCTCAAAAATGCGAAGCTTTCAAGTTATCAGAAGAGAGATTTGGGACTTCTGTGTTTTATTTATTTTTTTTCCTGTATCTTGCATTTCTTAGGCTCTTACTCCAGACTGCTAATATTTTTAGCACAGGTGCTGTTTTCACAAAATTTTCTATATCGATAACCTACTCTGTAGATAACTAACCTGTAAAAATAATTGTTAAAAATAACTCAGAACGGTTTTGAATATACTATATGCTTGCAATTACCTGCTCAGGGAAAAAATACTTCACTCTCTAAGAACAACCTCACATGCTGTAGTGCTAGATCCTTGCTGGACTCTTTTCTTCACATTCCAGTCTGACTTGCCTCACTTAGAACTCAGTTATTTCTGCATTAAATCAAATACTTTTATTGACAATTCATTACTTAAATGCTTTTTTCTTTAATTTAAACTTCTTTAAACTGGTTTTAGTCTGTTAGTATAAAGTAGCAGTTACAGAGATCTGCTAAAATGTCTAATTGGAAAGGATAACATTCAAATTATGTTAAGTCAACAAAAGCACGAGGCACAGCTGAAAAGCCACTTTGAGCCATGCTGTGTAACATACATAGAAAGGACATTTTAAACATTTTTATCTTTGTAGATTATTTGACTTTAAGAACCAAGTGTCCTCTGGAGCTGGTCAAGAGCTTGATTACTAGCATTCAGCTACACTTGTCCTAAGGGCACAGACCTAGCTAGGGCAATTAATTGTTAGTTTTAGCCCCCACTTTTTAATGAGTCCTTACCTATTTCATTCCTCTTCCTTCTCTCTTTCTTGGGGATACTTTGGATTGCAGCCTAAACAGATTTTCAGCATGTGTAGTTAGGAGCAATCCTCTCTATTCAGGGGACAGAAGGTAATATAGCAACAATTTTTGTATTTCCTGGACTGAGGAAAACAGACTTCAGAGTTGCTTTATGTTTTTGTTGTTGGTTAGAACAGAAATGTTGAGGGAACAAGCAAAGCTTTATGCAGCCGCTTGTGCAGCAGTACTGCACAGAAAGGGGAAAAGATTCCTCCTGCCCCACTGAACTAAAGACCCAGCCTAAGACCCCGTAGTTCAGTTTGGGAAGTACTATCAGCCTGGTCTCTGGAAAGCACAGAATAGCTTTAAGCATCAGAGACCACAAATGCTGGATTTTAAATTTTCCTCGGCCAAACCATCTGGATCTGCAGAATTTTACTGAGAYCCCCTGTAGTACTGCTTCTTTGTGGCAGATTGCATAAAGTATGTGCAGGAAATAAAGCATGTTTATGCAGAAAAATCAGCAGTCTTTCACAGGGCTCTCTGTAAACACCTGTGTGATGTGGCCTTTATCAAGAACTTCATTCACTTACCAAARTTCACCTTTGCTGATGATACTTCAGTATCCAAGCTCAAATGCTTTCTGGTCTAAATGACATTGTAAATACTGCCTGAGTACTGCAGTAGATGGTGTCTTCAACCGAGTGCAGCTGAAGCAATGACAAAGATATTCCCCCTTGTGCTAAATGTAACGAGGGGGTAGCTGTACCTCCCGGCACAGCGTGGATCTGCTGGCTCCCGGCAGGAGTGCGATGACCGGAGCCCGCCTTGCCTGTGCGGTCTAAAGACCCACAAACAAACCCAGGTCTGGCAGCCTACCTTACCTGCGTTTTGAGTCGCTTAAACCTACGCGATACCGTTCCTTAGAGAGACGAGTTTTGCTCAGGCACACTGCTTAGCTTTCTTCATGTATGCCAACTGCAAAGAAACCCAATCAAAGCAGCATTCTGGGGAAAAAATGTTTTTYAAATTCAGCTATGAAATAACTATCTTTTAGGATGGTTTATTTATAAAAAAAGMCTAAATTTCTAACTTCCTATATGAATTTTAATTAAGGGTTTGGTTCAGCGCTTTTCCCTCTTGCATATCAGCAGATTAAAAAAAATTAGAATGTAAATACAGGTGTGTTAAACTATATGTATATATAAATGTCTATAGATGTACTTAATTAGGGAAAAAAATCCACAAGTTTAGCTGCAAGTTTGTATTGCAAACTTTCCAACAAACAGTGCTCACCTTTCCTTGTCAGATTATGAAGATACGTAAAACAAGTTAAWAACTGGCATTTGAATGAGAGTTGCTGGCTGATTAAAACCATGAATCACTTGGTTTAGATCAGTTTGGCCTGTATACTGAYTTGGCAGAAAAGGCAGAAAAGATGGATTTTGATGTTGCAACTGAAAATTTTCTTTTGTTGGCATTAGAGAATAAGAGGTAAGTACTTGCCAGTCCTTCAGGTGGATATTTAGAGCAGGAGCAATGATTAAAGGAGAGCTTTACAGATTGCTTCTAACATCTAGCATATTTTGGAATTTGTTCTGATTAAGAAAGATATGCAGAAAACTAAAATTTTAGGAGCTTATCATTTACTTTGTGCAAATTACTTGCAAAGAACATTTGAAAATTCATAGTGTAATTTAGTTGCCACAATAACAACTTGAATTTAAAATCTATTTAAGTATCTTTATGACTGCTAACATCCCTGAGGCAAATAAAGCTGAAAAGACTTCTGTTTTACGTTGATTTACATTGCTACAATAACACTTTAACTGTGGAGTAATTTCTTATCCACTCCTCTAATGGRCTCCCCCTTTTTTCCGTGATAGAGATTTTAATGTTACCTTCAGGGCATGTGGCTGTAGGACTGTTTCGTATCCTTCATAGCCCAAAGGATTTGCAGCCGATGGAATAGTGATCCATCAAAGCACAGCCTGTATGTGACAGATGAAGCCTCACGCAGCCAAGCATTCAGACTCAGGCCTATTAATGGTTTGTTTTTCCAAGGGTAACCATCCGTAAAAATTCAATGAGGCAAACCCAAATTCAGCAATATCTGCATCTGTGTGGGCTTTGCTGACGCCGTGCAGCCAAGTAGCGGCCGGAGGAAGCAAGAAACCCCTGGCAGCTCTGAATGGGAGGGAGTCCGAAAAGCTGTGGGTTTGGGCTGCACGGGGCTGCTTAACTTCTTTGGCAAGCAAAGGGCAAGGTTTCTTGTAGACTTGTGCTATCTGCCATTTCACACGCGTACAGAGATACAAATAACACTGCAACCTCTGCCCAAAGCCTGAAAGCCTTGGTGTGTTCAATGCTATCTCCAGCTAGTCAATCTGAAAGAGATGCTCTCTACTCATGAATTTGCTATTTGCTATAAGTATTAGAAGCAATTTAAAAATTCTCACTAAAATAAGCCTATGTTATAGAAGGAGCACGTGTACTGAGTGATAAGCTGGCACTTCTGTATTTAAAGAGCTAGAAATTGTATCACAGAATAAAGCAAAAATTACATTTCCAATGTAACAGTAAAAAAAAATCCTCAAACTTTTTACTTCTTCGAAAGAGGAAGAGTGAAAGAAATATCTTCTGCCTCAGGAAAATTTTTCTTAACCGATTCGGTGAGGGTTGGTGAGAGCTAAAGCCCCTGGGAGGGTTGCCTGGAGCTGCTCACACGTCCCCTGGTGAAGTAGACGCCAACCYGGGCACAAATGTGGGATGAAAGCCTGGGTTTTATCCGGGCCTTTCCAGGCCGGGGGCTGCCGGGCTTGCAGGCCAGGCCAGGAGCAGCACCAAGCCGATGCTACCTGGGAGAGATCCATGTGCAGGTGTCAGTACTCTGTGGGGTTTCTTTAAGATGTCAGATTAAAAGCTACCTGGTTTTCCTTTGATTCCTGCAATTTTACTTGCAGTCCCTTGGGCGGGATCAGGGTTCGGTTTTTGCAAACGCCTGGGTTTGCTTTGGGCCTGCGATGYTGTTGCTGTAAATCCTAGCAGGCGATGTTAATGCACGTTTTAGTAACTTCAAATTTTTTTCTGATGGACCTCAAACAAGGGACTTCAAATGATTTCTGACGGATTTTTGCGTTAAAAAAAAGAAGAAGAAGAAGAAAATGCCTTACACATTTTTTAGTCTTCAGGCATTTAAAGCTTGATTTAGCTGTTAACGTTTATGTTTTGAAAAAAGGGAACAGGGGCAAATGTGTCCTGGCAGATTTGCTCCTCGAATAACCACATCTCTGGTGACATACGTGGAAGTCTGGGAGAAATAAGCTGAGTTATCCCCAAAATCTTACTAGCCCAGTTTCTTACGGAGCCTTGTCCAGAGCTCATCCCGGTGGGCTGGGTCCCTGGCGGCAGCTGGGTCCCACGGGATGGGACGGGATGGGACGGGATGCTGGGGCGGCTCGGCATGGCACCGGGGTGCTCCGTGCGGCGGCTGGAGTTGCCAGCTGCGTGTTTTTTAACAGGAAGCACTTTCTGCCCAGGCTATTTTGGATATTCTGCATGTGGAGGAGGTAATGTTCAATACAAAAATTACTTATTTGTAGATACTCGATGTTACTCTGGTTAAAGCCTGTCTTCCCGCAGAGCACCCAGTCTTGCTTTGGGAAACCCTCCCTCCCTGACCGTGTGCTGTGACCGACCAGTCGGTCACCTGTGCCGTGCGAAAGCCGGCCCCGTTTCTGGTCGGGTTTGTCCGACGCCGGCTTTCGGCCACCGGCCACCGGACCCCGCTACATCTGCCCACGCCTTCCCCCTGCCCCGTGCCCGCGCGCCTCCCTCCGCCCGTCTGTCTTTTCCACAGGCCCAGCCAGCATTACGACAGTCGAATAACGAAACCATTTTCTATTAGTAATCTATCCGTTTCCTAGAATTTCCCCAGTACCTTAAAAAGACATGAAAAAACAACATYGCGAGCCAGAAAGATCCTCAGCCAACTCTTCTCCCGCTCTCGGGGCCCATCGGTAGCCAAACGCGCCAGGTTAGTCACGCTCGGCTCAGATATCTGGTTCGAGAGCTGTGTTCCCTGATGTTAACAAAAGCAATTATTTCACCGCCAGTTAATGAACAAATGGACAAACGGGACATTAGAATTAAAAYGAAACAAAAAACCAAAGCCAGGACACTCACTAGGTCCTGAGCGAAGCTTTTCTGCTTCCTGCGATACTTTGCGTGCTTCGGGCTGTATTTACAAAGAGCTTGTTTCTCCTCCTCCTCCTCCATGTGCTTTGCGCTGTTGTTTCCCTCAGTAGACCTGCTTTAATTGACAGCAGAGAAACTTCAGGGCATTGCAGGTCTTTTTTTTCCCTGCTCTGTGCTGCCAGGCTGTAGCAAAGTCAGGATGTAGGAAGCAGCATAATGCTAAAATTGCACCTCAGACTGTATCTTTAGTGAAAAGAGACTCTGCTGATCCCAGAGGACATGCAATCCGCGSTCTCATTTCGCTGGAAACCTCAGCAGTCCTGTCCCGGGCAGCCTCTGGATGGGCCATGCGGTGTCCGCAGGAAAAGGAAATGCAGAGTTCACAGCAGCTGGAACTGCCCTCTTARTTTAGCATTTCATGGCCCCAAGAGCAAAGTACTTAACAGCTACCTCTCAAAACTCCCGACTCCATTAAAACACCTTGTTTTACATATCTTACCTGGTGATCTTCAGTGACAGCAGCTTTATTACCTTATCATTCAGAAATTTCKAAGGAAAACGGAATTATGCTTCTTCTCTCGCTGACTCCTATACATCAGGATTATTTCTCAGCACTGGTGCTCCCTGAATCATTGGTTTCCTAACCTGAGAGGCTCATGAAGCACTTGGCACAACTATAACGCTGTATTTTTTGCTTTGAAAATACCATGCCTGCTGCTAAGCTGATTAGTAGAAAATAAATGTATGCTGCCACCCAAAAAGTGAGCTGTAAAGGTATCGAGGATGYCAGGTTCCTGCAGGCTTTATAACAGCTAAAACACCCAGGGAAAGAAGAAAGAATAAAGCAACGCCTCCGGGAGACTGGCTTCTTCAGTGCTGCCCCTTGCGCTGCAGTGTTTGTATTTACCCTTGCCAAACCGTGTCTCCACACCGTCCACGATCCTAGCTACTTTTTTTTTCTAATTAGGAAGTACTGAGCTTCTAGGGCTTGACTGAATCCCCCTGCAGCAGGCACCTGGTTTTTCCCTTCCCCTCTCAGCCAAAAAGTGCCAAATCAATCATCTCATACATGCTGCCATAAGAGATGTATCCAAATTTGTTCAAAAGAAACCCATTGTGTCTCAGAATTGCTAGAAATAAAAATAGAAAAAAGATCATATGCCAAGATCCGTCRGATTCTGTACTTAGAGCTCTAATGTTTGATTTTACTATTCACCAGGCAAAATATATAAAAACATCCTCCATGCAGGGAAATGCTTTTGCTCTCTATAGCACTGATTTTGTGAAGCAGCAAACATTAGAGCCTAAATCTTCAGCTTATTCAGTGCAGCCACCTATGGCTTTCCGTATTGCCCTGCGCCACCCAAATACCACTCGCAGCATGCCATACTGAGCTAAAAGATAGGAAAATGCCAACTAATAGAGGTCTTTTCAGTGCCTCGCTTTGCAGAGCTAGTGCTCGCAGTCTTAGATTTGGTCACAGTTTGCACTGCTCGGCTTTAATGGAGATTATCTTGATGAAAGCCTTTTGAAGTCCGAGCGATTCCGGTTTTGTTCTGAAATACCAGATGTCAACTTGAGATTTAGTATATTCTTTCCTTCTAATCTACAGCAAGACAAACTTTGATCTGTCACTGCACACTGAAGTCAGGTTTTTTGGTTGTTTTTCTTTTCCCCCACACTGTGTTAAAGATCACTTCTAAAAACTGTTGGGAGATGCCTGACAGTTTTATTTGTACTGGGTAATTAGAGGGCCCAACATGATCTCCAAAATGTCATGTTTTCTTTGCCAGCTTTGTGCTTTATACTTGCATTTTACCTGTTGTTTGAAGGGAACTGGCCCCGCGGGGAAGCGTGGAGGAGGCAGTCCCACCACCTCTTTTAACTACTCATATCTAAAGCCTCCCTATGGGCAAACGAGATGAAAACAGCTTCAGAACAGTGGAGCTGGACACTGGGTGTCCTGCACGTGAGCATCCACCGACAGATACACAAACTGCAAAAAGCAGGAATGTGTTGATTTTTTGATTGGAGTTACCATATCCCCAGATCCTTACTGTTAATGAAAGCAGGTCATTTTCGTGCTCTTCAGGTGGACAGCAGCCCGCTGCAAGCACCAAGTTAGCCTGTGTTTCCAGTTTTGTATGGATGTAGCTGCATACTGGGACTCTTTAAAGCTGCTCCTCAGAGCAAGCGCTATCAAATATCCCTTATGTGGGGAAGATATTGGTGGTGGACTGTGAAGGCACATTTCCAAACAGCATTTCTTCCACAGAGGCAGGGCAAAGTTGTGTTAAGAAAGACTGCAAGTCATTTCAGGACAATCTAACGCATATGGCATAAAACCAGGAAATCATTTCAATGTATATTAAACCTTAAACAAGTTCTTAAGGGATTCAAAGATATGATTAAATGCTTTCCTGAGTCAGAACAAGTATCTGATCATTTGAGTTAAATTAAAAATTTTGTAAGCTTAAGGCAGAATGCAAAATTGAGGTCAAAGCACAGTTTGACAACCAACCTACAGCTCCAGCCCGCTACTGAGAGGGCCGACACTCTCCAACGTYGGTGTCAGCTCAGGGCTGCAAAATGTTTCCCTAGGACACCCTGTGGCAGCACCGTGTTGGAGTTAGCCCGCCTTGGGAAAGGCTGGGTGCGTCCTTACCACAGCTGGGGGGACAGAATGACTTCATTTAAAGAGTATGTAAAGCCCAAAGCAACCAGATTTCTGTGTCTTTTAGAAGAGCTGCAGGGTTGAACCAGGATGGCATTTACGGAAATTGTTAGGAATGCTGCTCAATATGCTGAGTTCATTTAAGTTACGCCCAGGTCACTTTGCAAGTACCAGGGTAGCACCTGCCATGAAAGCAGTTCCATTAACTCTGCCCAGCTGGAATATTCTGTGTCTGTCAACAGGTTCCCAGTCTCTGAGATTACTCATGTGCTTCAAAATACATGCTTATGTAGTTTGCTTGTGCTGTATTTGCTTTCCTAATAACTGCTGGATATTGGTGCTAATGTCACCACCATAATAATTTTGATCTCAGGACTGCATGACAATGCTGTAATGGTGATACTGCACAAATAGGTTTACTGTTACTCCCTTTCCTTTTCCATTTTGTGGGGAGTTATCATTACAATATCAGCTCTTTTATATTCCAGCTGGCTTCTTATACGAAGATCTATCTATCTAGATCTGTCTACCTATGTTGAAAACACCATAATCAGTTACTGAGCGACTACCACCTTTTTGTATTTTTTCTTCCTACAAGTAGGCTCAAAATAGAAGTTCTGTTTTGAAAGCATTTTAACAAACCTGATCTCTTTCATCTAATACCAGATTAAATGAAAACACTTACGGGAATGTACAATTTTTCMACTCCCTTGCAATTCCTATAGAGGCAGAAAAGGCAATTTCAAAATCTCTGCTGGACTGAAGCCCTTGCTGCCTGATTATTAGGCAGTTCACTAATTCATCTAATTCACATATGCAGAAGGGTGAGTAAGCAATAAACCATTTCAAATCAATCCATCTGTCAGTAGGTAAAATAGCTATAATGAACAACATGTTTACRAAGCACATTTCCTACTCAGTCTAGTCATTTGCAGGATTCGGGCCACAGATGTCACAGGTTGTCTGAGAAGCATTAGATGCAAGGCGACGACTGCATGTGGAAGGAGAATTTGAGGATAATTTATGATGATGGATGCTTGTTATTCATGCTCATTTCATTTGCTCTTTCATCTGGCTTGCACTCGTGGGACTTCTCTGCTTTCCCKTCTTGTTGATAGCCATTTGTTCTGAAATTCATAGGTGAGTGAGCATCAACATATGTTTTTGGAGAGACCATTTGCTTTATGATGACTAAGGAATGCAGAAGACATCTGTCCTGGAGCTGTTAGTTACCACGATCTTTGCGTGGAGAAGCTAGGAAGAATATATTGTAGCATTTTCCTCTTTTGTGGGCAGAGTAAAGACACAATCTTTAGAGTTGCTATTTAAAATATGACAATTATATTCTGATTTTAGGTGCTTTAGAAGCTAACAAGATCCTAAATTCACTCCGGACATGAACAGCTTGGTATAAGCCTCAGGYAGTGCTGTCAGCATAATATCTTGATATTATGAATCTCAGGATTGTCTTCAAAGGGAAATCATGTGTACGTAAGCAACAGCAGAAGTTTGCTCTCTGTGTAAAATTATTAGACAAGTCAGCAGTAGCAGAAAAACCATCTCAGCTGCCAACTGAAAAATGGGATCATGAAGTGCTCTATAGTGATCCTGAACATGTGACAGCTAAAATCACGATGAGTTAAATGTCATGCTGACACTGCTGACCAGGCAGGYATTTTGTGAATGAGGATTAATGCTAAAGTCTATCACTACAATGAACATTCCTGGTGTAAATACATATGGAAGCACTCACACAGGCAGGAACAGTATTTGATSAACATTGTGTGCCTTCTGGATTTCTAGGAACAAAGGACACTGTACATRATTATTTTTTATTATCTCTTTATTCTGAGTAACAGTTTCCAGAAATTGTGCAAAGGATACTTCTGAGTAGAAGATTCACTCGTGTTGCTTAGTGCAACTTCAAAAGTGTGAAGAGCAAGATAAGTGAGAGTATTACAATAAACTGAAATACTGTAAATGATAAAATAAAACCTTTTAAAATATTCAAATGACCAGTGCTCCACTGACTGCTGCCATCAAGGAACCTCTGCAGGTGACATCAGACAACCAATGTGCATCAGCAGGGACTGATGGTGGACACGTGGACTGCTTGTCCACCACCCAAGTAGTTCAGTGGTAACTGCTTTAAAGAGGTACTCCTTCCTTTCCACCTCTCCTTCACTCCACATGCTTTTCTCTTCAGCTGTTCTGCACATATTGCAGTAGTTCAGCATAAGAACTGAACCAGCAAAACACTTCAAGCCGAGGCACAATGATATCTACATGTTTTGCTTAGAATTGAAGGGCTTACGCTGGAAATATTTGTCCTTGAAGCCAAGATAAACTATCTTTTATACCAGACCGCTTGCTGATTGTACCTACATTGTAGCTATCCTAGTTTTTAAAAATAATGTATTCATAAGTGCTCGTATTCCTAAGTGAGTAACTGAGCTAATAAAACTGTGATGAACAGAAAAAGCCCCAGGATCTTCTTCGATGCTTTTCATGAAGTGCCTTCGTTCTCCTCACCGAGGTATTACAATCACACAGCACATGGTGGGCATCTCTTCAGACTGAAGSAGAGTACTTCGGAGGCAGCAGCCCCGGTTTGGTCCTCTGCACACTGGCACTCCACGTCGTGTGTTCAAAGGCTTCCTCAAGCCAAGCCTTTTAACGCCTACTCAGCCACATTTGCTGACCTCCAAGTGTTTTGAGTAGAAGTTTGCTCAAGAATCTCTCTGGTTATTTATGTCATATGCATGAGCAAAACTCTCTCTTCCCTGTTACCCACTCAAGGATTCGCATTACCTGCACTGACAGGAGATTTTARTATCTCTGCAGGGTGAGCTGACAGAGGAATCTGTCCTCTCTGAGTTAGCACCACATCTGACAACATCTGACTGACTCCCATGAGAAACTCAGAGTTGTTTCCATAATGTAGATCATTGCTATTTTCCTGCTTTCAATGTTATTATTGAATTAGAGTCTGCTGATTTTAAAAAGTTTAAATCTTTTATTATATCTGAACATAGACTTATTTGAAATTGAATAATTTGTCACTATAATTTCTGAGACACCTGTAAGACCCACAAAGCAGACATTTTCTATATTTCTATATTCTATAAAAAGAAGATAACGAGAGTGATTCTCAGTTTTTATTTTGTATTCACAAAATATATCACATAATATAAAGTGATGCATATACCATCACTTTGCATTTACTATGGACCTTCAYGAACAGACAGTTACTTCCTTTCTTCCATGGACCATCTGAAAGCTTTAAACTGACAGCTCATGGAGGAGAAAGACAGAATATGACATGTGTACAGAATCCAAGATTGATAAGGGTATGGTTTCATTTATTATAATGACTAAGAAGGAGTGAAGACTGACAGTTCAATCACTCACTAATAAAGACTTACTGTGTTCACATTCATGAATGCGTTAATCAAACTCTAAAACATTTTAGAAGGCTATTATTATTATTATTATTACTAAAGTTTGACTTAGTGYTTCCCCTCATTTGACAGAGTAGAAAAATCTCTGTCAATAAACAGAAATTTAAATTAGTCTGAGAACTACCATGAAATTACTAGTGATTTTTCTCCATTCTGGAAAATGTCTTTACTGCTTATAGACTGACATGAGACAGAGGACTTAAATACATCATCAGATCACTGTAGTTTAGCAGGTTGTTAAACCTCAGCTGACCCAAAGGACTAACGTGTATGCACTATTGCAGACAAGATGGGATCAAGCTACCTTTACGTTACTTTTAATTTGCTGTGGACAGAGGTCTCCGACTCACACTGGCTGAGTTAAAACATCAACAGTGACTAAAACTAAAGGAGCTGACAGAAGGAGCACGAGTCCTATGTCACCCAGCAGCTCTCCGCAGCCCCTTTTCCTGGAGGAGCAGGCGCTCCATGACAGGACTGCTAAGTCTCCTCCTCTCTTACAACCACTCCTCTTCAGTGTTCACTGAGGACCTCTTCATGTAAATGCTTTCTCTCCCAAAGAAAGACATGGGCTTGCACAGCTTGGGTTTTGTAGTTTCACACCTGTTTACTTCCTTAGTTTCACTGCCAGATGGGATTCTCAGTTTGTGTTAGTGTCTATTCATGTTCTACAAGAAGATGGCAAGCTCCTTCCCCCCAAGATGCTGGTGAAACATGTTTTTTTTTCCCAATTAACGGCTGTGAAAATGGTTGCTCGCTGCTGCCTCTTGACTGATTAGGTGAAGTGTAGATACAGACAATCTTGTATTAAAAAAAAAATAAAAAACCCTCCTTGTTCAGCTGATTGGGTGGAGAGAAGGTTTTGTTCCCATAGCAACATTTTGCATTTCAGCTTGCAGAAATGAGGCTGGCTGGAAGTATTTCAAACATGCTGCATATAAAGAGCTGGTTGTACTCTACAATGTTTTCACTTCTGCATAAGATAAGAATTATTTAGCAGAYACCAGAGAAACAAAAATCTTTGCATTTCCATACACAAAATTTGAGCCTGCTGATGCCAGACATGCTACAGAGCATCACTGGAATTGCTTTTGTAAAATGGAAATGGCAAAGCAGTCTGAGAGCTTTATTATCTGTTATCTGAAGAGACACCACAACTTTAGGAAAAATAAATCCAAACCTCAGATGTTATTTTTATTTATAAAAGAGTTCTTCTCCTACCTTTAACAGAGACAACTTCGAACGCGGCATTGGGAAAACTAGTTTGGAGGTGAATGGCGGGATTGAGAAAAACCCATGCATGAGCTGTATTTCAGAGATGGGAGCGTGGGAAGGACTACTGAAGTCTTGCAGAAGGGGCAGATAGGAGGAAGGAAGAAAAGTCTTTTCCTTTACAAGGAGGTGCTGAAGGAAGACACCACTGGAAAGAAAATGAGAGACAAAAAAAATCTAGGTTCTGAGCTTTTTGCATTTAGTACTGTAAAGGTTGATTATGAAGCAGTAAGGGCAGTGGATATGCCTGAAGAAGAATGAATTAGACATTGGGGCTGACAGAAGGACAAGGCGAGGAACAGATTTCCCTTCTGGTTCATTTGTAAGCCACTGGGAGAGAAGGACAGAGCAGATGGAGTTCATAGAAATCTTTAAGGGAGATGATATAAACTAGCCTTTCCTCTTTATCGTCCGTGTTTCACTAGACATACCCTCTTACTAAGCAGGAAACTTGTTCAGGCAGAATTTGAAGATTCCACATGTTTATCCAAGATTTCACCTGTGAAAATCAGTGTCAGATCAGTGGCACACAGGAACACAATGGATTTGTCCAGGAAAAGGTGATGGAAAGACAGTCATTTAGGGGCACAAAACTGCAAGTGCAGTGCATGTCTAGAATTAATATTATGGAATTTTATGCTTTATTATATAGTTAATATGCAGCGAGGCTTTAATGGGAAATTGATTCACATTTTTTCTGTGTTTACCTTTAATACCATTTAGTGAAGTAGTGATATTAATGTGATGTTAACCTCAAAATTGGCAAATACATTAGCAGGAAGATGTAGAGAGAGTTTTTGGCATTGTAGCACTGCTCAGTTGGTAACATAAAACTGCAAAAATAGTCCCAACATTAGAAGGCAGTAAACTGTTAACCCAAGCTTTATTGGGGGAAGGAAATACAAACAGAGCAGCTTTAGCAATTCTGCAGAAGGAAGATACTCAAACCAAACCAAACAATCCCAGTGAAAGCCAGAGGAAACAAAAAGCAGGCACACTCATGCTGAACGCCTCTTGCCATTCAGTCCCTGCCAGTCCAGGCTTCATCTGAGGTGACCAGCATGGCTTGGAGTCCCCAGTTGTAATGTTGTGATCAAGCAATATTATTGCATATAAGTAAAGCCCTTAAAAACAGTAAACTAACATGGCTTTGTCAAAACAAGCTTGAAAATAATACTATGATACTTGTCATCCTCCTTTTTAGTASAGGAATTTGGGAGGAGGAAGTTTCTGTGCAGAGAAACTGAGGAAGGGTCTGTTCCTGGAGACCACGAACCAAACCCACCAAACCACACATCGCTTTCATGCCCAGACTGCCTCTGAAGATGCCTGGTGTTGGATTAAAATTGTAGGAGAAAAGGGGCATGCAGGGTAACATAAAAGTGACTGTGCTGGGGAGGAACATAGAGCTTAGTGCACCACAGGGGCAGAAGAAAGGGTGCCATGCAGACTCGCAACAGYTGATGATCACAAAAAAGTGACAGAGATGGGATGAAAGAGGTGAAATGCAAGTGAAGTGCTGAAGTGATACTATCACAGACAAGATAAGAGGGCAACGTTAATTTTTTGCCACTGGTTGGCTAGCTGGTCCTGGAGTTGTATCTCAAATCCCTGCTCACCGTATTTTCTCTATAGGTCTAGTATCCAAACTTTTCATCTAACTTAACCTGCTCATGTTTTCAAAATAAAAAGGACAGCATCTTTCATTTTCAATAGATAAGAGAAAGAGAAGAGACAACCTGAGCAGGTGAGTAAGAGTGCCACTGAAGCCCGCATGATCAGACCTGAGAGAAGCAAAGTAACTAACAACCAACATAGCAAGACACAGCTGGCATGTTCAGAGAAGCCCATTAAATACCTGACTTGAGTATCTGTCACCCCAATGCAACAACCGTGTCCTAGGGTTGCTACACCAATAAGGATCACAACATAAAAACACAAAAATACACCACTAGTAAACAGGTTCAACTTAAGAAACCCAGCCTCCACTTTAGGACCTTTACAGAACATTGTGCTGAGCAATATGTTGCACCACAAGATCAAAGAAGACAGCAGTGTCTGACTGGRTCCACTCACGCTCACAAACATGATGCCCAAGATTTGAAGGCAGCGTCTCGTGATGATTTCCTGCTATCCATGAAATATTATAAACTATGTATTAACCCACCAGCAAGTTTGCAGTCACTTAGACTAATTCCTAGGATAATTTTAATGATGGTTTCTCTACCTTGTCTTTTTACTTATTAGGTAGTTTGCTCAAAATTACCTTATCGCAGATCTCCTGTGTGTTCACAGGACTGATGTTTCATGCATTTGAAATCTATGACTTTACAACTTAACGGCRCTTAGGCCAAACACGGAACAAGGAATTCGCCACCGCTCAGAGAGAAGAACACGCTGCAGCACATAAAAGCACGTGGTCCCTGCCTCCCRGGCCACTACCCTACCCGCCGGTTTGTCTGCCAAAGCCAGTGACTGGGCACACTCGCGCAGTGAGCGTGCGTGGGCGCCCATTAAACAAGCTAAGCAGTGATTCACCTCTACATACTGGACAGCAGGAGCCACAGGTTCTTTTGTTTAATGTTAATACAGAGAGTACGTTATAATTAACATTAAATACCTTTCAAAACTGGATTCTATTTTAACTTGGGAACAGCTTGTAACTCTGACAGGGTACTACAGATTGCTGGAGATGTAAATTGCTCCTGGAATAGGTGTAATTTGCTTTGGGTGAGATTGTTTTGTGAGAGGAAACTCTTACAGSAGCACTGCAACCCCGCATAGAGTGTTTTGGCCCTAGACCAGCAGGGTCTGAGCGGCTTCCCACTGCCTGCATCAGGCCAAGGCGATGCGCCCATCCAGCTGGACATGGTCCATCCTTCGTCCCAGGAGGGGGAACCACCCACCTGCCATTGCGTGGCCCAYGCCCAGCCCCGCCAGGACCCACTGCCCCCGTGGCGAAGGGGGTCCTGAGCCCTGGAGGGGGGCCAGCCCAAGGCCGACGCCATAGGCGTCGACCGACCGCATCGGGGGGGCCTCCACGGCCTGGCTGGGGTCAGCCCGGAGCCCACGCGGTCGGTCGCCTCAGGCAGCGGGCGCAGGTGGGGGGCCCCGGGGCCGCCCCC